>NW_027509526.1:1190375-1641230 GCF_048541705.1 Temnothorax americanus | reverse complement strand
GCTCCGTAAAGCATCCCCCACCCACCGGGCCTGAGGCGTCCGAACCCTCTGGCCCTGTAAGTGTCTTATCCCCAGAAAACATTTTCCATGAGGTTTTATGTTGGTTTGTTATTCGGGGTGTCCTTCCCCTAGGCTGGTTGGCCTCGCCCGCCTCACGAGTCCAGCCCACCCGAGCCCTCGGGTATCCCCGGGTTCGCCACACCCGTATCGAGAGCGCCCCCCAAAGGTCCCTAAGGACCCCCAGAGACCGCCCCCGACCCCTGAGGCACCGTCCGCCGATCGACGCCAACGCGAGCACCCCGCCACCCCCGCCCGCGCGCAACGGGGGGTGGCCGGCCGAGAAACCTCGATCCCAGCCCCGGCCGAAGCAAGCTCGATCCCGGTCCCCGCCACGCACGAACGGGAACACCGGAGCACCCACGCCACCGCCGACCCAACGGACTCCGTACTCGTCACCGGCCCTTACGTCCGGTGACACCCGCCGACCCCGACCTGGGAATATGTCCCAGCGGCCCGGCGGGTCTCCCACCCAGGCAGCCCGACCCCGGCCTCCGATTACGTCGGAGCGGCTCGGGACTGCCCTCCGCACCAGGGGAACCGTGGGATCACATCCCTGGTGTGCAATCCCCTGATGCGGGCCTACCCCCCAACCCAACCCAGCACCACGTACTGGGCGGATGAGAGGCGGTTATCTCCTCTCCTAGAAGAGGAGATCTTCGTACTCCCATTGGAAGGGCGATCTAGACCCGCAGCGCAACAGCCCGGGTTGCCCCGGACCGCCACGCTCCCGCCAAGGCGGGGCGCAGGCTTTTTGACCCCCCGACCAAGGGAGCACGGTCGACTCTACCCCACCCCGGGGCCGCCAACCCCTACCAGCCGTTTGAGTCCGCGCAGCCAGGGATGTACCGGGCCTAGACCCGGGGTGACCCGACTGGACGGACTCCTAAGCAGGGCGACTGGTCCCCCGGTTTTCTGTCAGGGTTTTCCTTCCCTTAGGTCGGTTGGGGGAGCAAAAGCTGTCCCCTCACGGTCCCGACCGACCGGACAATTGTTTATAGAGGTAGTCTGCCTCGCGAGTCCTGAGGAGAAGGACTCCCCGGTCCACGGCAGACCTTGCGGAATGCCGTGGATTACGGTACTGTTGTGCTCGGGCACTCCGGGCTCGCAAAACCCGTAGTGGAGGGTTCCCCCGGGTCCCTAAGGGCTCCGGAGGACTTCCCCCACCCCCTGGAGGCCAATCCCCTCCTTTAACATACGATTGTATTTTTGTCTGGTCCAGGTTTCTTCCGGATGCACAGCTTCAGGCGTCCCCCAGTTTAGGTTTCGTCCTGCTTTTTCCGGTGATCCGGGTTCCATTCGGCAACCTCTGCCGAGGTGCCCAATTTCGGCTCGGTCTCTCCAGTGACCATAACCACACTCCTTTTCTTCGTCCCTGTCACGATGTCTTTCGGCAAGCCCCGGAGGCCCCCACAGCCTCTCGAGTGGTCGCGCCATGCTTGGAGCTCGTCTCTTCTGTGGTCCTCACAGACGCTCCAGTTCTGCCTGGATCTACAGCTTTTGTCACCGCCCCTTCCTTGAGTGCCGTTGGGGGGGCAGGAACCCCCTTTCCGTCTGGAGCCGAGCCTTTCTGACGCCCATCGTTTGTATCCTCTAGTTTGCGTCCCATGCTCTGAGTTACTACACCACTCGTCGTAGGCCCACCCGGCGACGTCCTCCGACCTTGCAAAGATGACGCCGCGTGTGCTTTCCCCAACACCTTGGTGATGTCAGTAGTACTGGGTCTATAAAGATAATCTCTGTTGCTCCCAGTCTTCGGTTGTGTCTCTGGTCCTCTGAACAGTTGCATGCCGTCTAGGAAATAGGCCGCCTCCAAGTAAGAAGCTGAAGCGGCAGACAGACAGATCTTTTTTATGGAATCATTCGCCCAATCGCGAATCACAACGTTCAAACCCCACCCCCACTTCTTCTTCACTGACAATCCCTCTACGGATTTGTACGTTTTCCGCCAGCCACAGCTCCGAGCCAGTCGAGCGCTAGCCAATGTTTCGACATGGTAGCCGTAGGACGTGAGGCGTTTGCGGGAAGGTAGTGCCATGTACTCTATGCCCTCGTTCGTCCGTTCGAGGTTGAGGCGCATCAAGGCTGTCTCTAGGTGATAATCGTCCTCTCCCTTGTCCTGTGGCTCCCATACGTCGTAGCTCCACTCAACCCTACAAGTGTTAAGGGTATAATTGTACGCCTTGTGCTGGTCGCCTCCTCTCATCTTGAACGGTACAAAATCCTCGTTCAGATTACAACGCCACCAGCTGCTTGGCGTCCTGCCCCCGGTTAAAGAGGGGTTGATGGTTCGTTCTTCGTTCATAGCCCACGACCATATGCTATAGTTATCCTTGCAGATAATATTGGTCAGTTGGGCCAATGTCATATCACCCTTGACACTGGGTTCAACGAACATAGTCCAGTAGTTGTCGAGCCTGTCGTAACTTCCCGGGCTGCAGATCTCGTCGCGTAGCCCGTTTTGCCGTTTGTAGCTTTCCACGGCTCTCCTCCAGTACCCAGCCCTATGCAGGCTGTCTATACCGCCGGCGTGTATACGCTCGTGTACCATAGTATGGTTCTCTGCATCAAAGGCGGCATACACTGCCATATCTCCGACCAGCCCCAACTCAGCTGCCGCGTCCCAACCTTCGATGAATAAGGCCGGTTTGCTGCGCGCGGTCTCTCTGTCGACAAAGATTTGGTCAAATGTTGTGACCGAATCCGCACATCCGTAGTACTGGCAGTCAATGTCCCCCCCGGTTAGGTAGGCCAATGTACCGCCCGAGGCCATTTGGGATGTAGCGGTAGACCTTGTTTTCGCCTGCGCCCTCCGCCCCCTCCGGTATCTCGGCTGTTGGTCGGTTATGCCAGCGTACCTTCAAGACGACGGCAATGTTGTCCACCTCCATCCAGTTTAGGCCTCCCGGGAACCAGGCAGCCGCGTGATTGTCAAATACCTCCCTCAGACACTGGGGGGTTCGCAGTATCTTTCCTAACATGTTGTCAATGCACATGTCGAATGGGTAGACGCCGGGATCTTGACCTCGCACCGGCTCCTCATATCGATTTACCTCGGTCACACGGAACGCTTGCCCCCCGAGATGTAGCACTTTGATCGAGTCCGTATTAGTCACGAACATAATCTTGCGGGGATTACTGTGAATATCCACCAAGCTAGATGTCCTCACAAACTGAACCTCGCTTGAGTTGAGGTTCCCGTTCGCCCGTGTCGTGGCAATCTAGAATGAGTCCACTCCGTATATCAGCGGATAGTCGAGGTGAGAGAGAATCCACATCTCTCGGCCACATCCCGCCTCTGGCGAATTGGCAGCTATGCCGATTACGACTACATCTTGGCTGTTGTTGTCCCAGAATTGCCCCCCGCCTACAGGAATTATCGTGCCCTGTCTCAGGTGGAGATCTACGTATCGCCAGCTCAATACGGTTGCGGAGTATCCCCATCCGTTTTTATTGGAGGGAATGTACTTTGTTTTTATCTCTCGTCTCTGGGCGACAGCCCAGTCCACCCCGGTAGGCTGTGTGAACCTCCGTTCGCGTAGGTCGTCATATAGTGTGACCCGCAGCCCCAATTCCCGCCAGTCAGAGTGTCGTCCCATGGAGGTCGCAGTTGCCAGCCCTCCACCGCCGACTAGGTAATTATATATGCCCGTCGACATCGCCGGGTTGATCTGGCCTGACTTGTCCTCCGGGTCTTTGAGGGTATGGCTCATGCTTTCACCTAGGTCGGTCATCACTATCTTTCCGTGGTTCTTTCCCTTATCTGTCCCGACTCCTATCCACGATTGGTGTGACCCAAGGTCTCTATCCGGTTCCTCCTCTACGGGTTCTGGCTTAGTCTCTGTTGTGGTGGAGCCCGTTCCACTCCTGGTGCTATCGCCCGTCACTGTGGTACTGGCGCTTCGTGCAAGTGCAGGAGTCTTTGGTCGACGCAAAGTAGTGGTGATACTTTGGTATCCATGCCCGCTTCTCAGAACGCGCTGAGGCAAAGTCTGGTCGCGGTCCAGAGATTGGGCCTCTTCTTGGTCATTTCGCTCTATGTCTGCCAAGCTGCCGAAAGCGGGCTCATGGAGGGTGCTTGCAGCGACATATGTGGAAGATCCCCCGTGATTCGAATCACAGTAGAAAGCATGAAAGGAGAACTTCTCCATCTCATTCGCCAGCTGGTCCCAGGTTTCTCGCCCTGTACACCTAACGACCTCGCTATCCCAGCCCATCATACGATCGTGCCTCATCAGGTCTTCCCGAGTATCCCTTCCATTTTCGATCGTGCGGTCAGTTATGTTGCCGTTGGTGGCATGCATCTCGCGGTTGTGACATTCGGCAACAGCCTGCAGCCATCCGTTGTTTCCGCGTACTGGCAGGAGACTCCTTCTAACCTCGTAGTTCAGACTTCCCACGGGAACGCCGTCACGGTGTACAAGTAGTCCCGCCCGCTCCCCTCGAGAATCGGTACACGATCCTCCTCCTCCTTAGGCCCCATACTCAGGCCTCTGTGTTACCCTTGCGTAAGACGCCGACGGGTAGTTGAGGTTTCGCAGCTTACCTCAAACTGTTGAAGCACGTGATGTAATACCTCGAGTCTCCCGCGTGTCGCAACTGTATGTCCAGCGTGCTGTATGTTTGGGAGAGGTTTTTTAGTGGGTGCAAGCCCCACATATCCCGGGGGACGGCCCCTGGGAATGCCCGAGGCATTTTTTCTCTTCCTCCGAAACAAAAAAACTTCGTCATGCAAAGGAGCATCAGTCTGTCCTCCCCAAGAATCAATAATTAGAAGAAAATTGTTGTCTGTTACGTACGGTTTTAATTGCATGACGAAGTTTTCGGAAATGACGGGAAGGCAACGTGCACCCTCAAAGTTATACCTGGAAAATGCACCCCATTTTGTCAGCCTTGCGACGTTTATTTTTATCGACAGGTAAAGAATTTGATAAAAAGATTGCAAAATGCTCCTGCGTTAATAAAAGAACAAAGGGAAATAGCATCTCGTGAAGATGCTATAAAAATTCATTCTCTAGTTCACCATCAATTAAGCGCTCCTTCTTTCACAAATATGATAAAATATGCCTGGTATGCTGCAAAATTAGTGGAAGAGAGAACCTGTTTTTCAAATGTCAACGAAATCTGCTTTCCAATAATGCTTGGAAAGCAAAACTGTAGCGTCTGTAAAGAAATTTCTTTTATAAGATGTGCCTAGTGTATGATATATCTTTGTTTTAAATGTTTTTACGATAATTATCATGTAGGACATTGTGAACGATATCCGCAGGGCATCGAAAGTGACAATGAATAAGTTTCATTAAAAGCCTTCTACAGAAAAACAATATATTTCTATGTAATATCAGTATATATACATATATTTCTTTATATTCTTGTTCATTGATTAAATAGTATAAAAAATAATTTATTATGTTTTATTATTTCAAAAGTGCTCCAACTTACAATTAATTATTGTCCTCAAACTTATTTATAACATTTGAGAAGCAGCGAGAAATAATTATTATTAATTACTGTGTATTGAAAACATTTTGTAAAAGTAAGGTACGCATTTCCTTTTATTTTGCTTATTTTTTATTAAAATTATTAAATTTATTTATTTTGCTTCAATTTAACATTTTTATCATTAATGCTAATAAGGAAAAAAATAAAGTAAAAAAAAAAAGATTTGCAAAAGATCAACGGGAATCGAACCCGGGCCAGCGATGTAGCAGACACGCGCCTTAGCTGCGCGGCTACGCCGCTTCATCGAAGATCTCCGCTAGCGAACCGGTAGACTTGCGTCGCAAAGTTTTCACGAATTTTTTTCTCGAAAACGGCTGAGAGTTGCGCGCTAGCGCTTCACTATGTTTTACTATTAGTGAAGGGCTATTATGGGAAAAAGTTTCATTCAGATCCGTTTCCCGGTCCTCGCGTCCTCCCTTGTTAGGTACACCTTCTAAAGGGGGGGGCCTCTCCCTTGGGTATAAGGACCAAGTCGGCCACCTTCCAACTAGGCGGAAAGATTCCGTATTTCAAGTAAATGTTAAATTAAAACAATGAGCTAAGCGTTCCAACATGGCGGGTGGCAGCTTGTTTAGGACGGTAGCCTTAAACCTGTCTGGGCCAGGAGAGGTGTTTCTTTTCGCGATGTTTCGCAACACAATCAAATCTCTTCCGGCCCTTTACTTCCCGGAAAATACGCGCCCCGTCAGCCTCGTACTGAAACATCAGCAATTAATTGGTATAAAGATCAAATCGTAAATATGCGAGTAATAAATTCCCGATGCTTCTTCTTTAAATAATTGCGTAAGAATAGTTTGCACTACATAATATTTATATTTAATACTAGGAGATCAATTTTTGTTGTTTATCGCAATAGCTATGACGTTAAGTTATCTCTTACAAATTCCAATTGGCCCATTAAGGGAGCATGTGCACCTAGAAGACCAAAAAAATGGTAATATTTTCTGAGAAACTGTTGGAGTTATCAGATTGGTTCCTTTTCAAGTATTTAGATAATAAAATAGTGTGTTTCAGTAGTGGTGCATGCTGCAGCCACTGTTGGCTGGTAGTACATAGTCGCTGGCGCAGCATTTAAAAAAAGGAGCTTTTTCGGCCGCACTCTCCGTCCGTAGCCCAGTGGTGGTGGCAGTGCCAGTATAGGCACTGGTTGTGCTGTAAGCTGGTCCTACAGCCTGATAGTGTGTTTTAGTCGAGGGGCTATTCACTCAGCTATTAGATGTACACGTGATTACAAAGTACAGTTGGTTACAATTGATTACAGTTAATTACGATGTGATTACAACTACTAAAGTGATTTTATCGGATTTTATACGACTGTGTGAAATCGATTGTGATCACAGCTGATTTTATTGTGATTACAAATGATATCACAGTAATTACAAATGACATTATTGTGATTACAAATGATTTCATTGTGATTACAAATAATTTTATTGTGATTACAAATGATTTCAATAGCATTACTCGTTATTATTGCTAATTTTAATGTAAATAATGTTACAAATTTATCATAATTTTAAATTATAATATATAATAAAATAGAAATCATTAATTAATGCTTTAAATAATTTTAATATGATTGATTAGATTTTATTTAACTTTTGAAGCAACATGCCAATTCTTTAAAAAGTTTAAAATAATAATATATATAATATTATACGAGTAATTTTTGTATTATTAAATGTACATCATGAAAAAGTAAAAAAATAAAAAGTATTTTATAGTATTCATAAATTTTATTTAATTCACAAAGTAGCTTGTTATAATAATCATAACAAAGTTATATAAAAGTATAATATATTAATTATAAATACTTTTTTATCTTTTCAAAAACATCATGGGTTAGCCTTAAGTTTAAATCAGTCATGCATGGAGCTGAAATAGTTATAACATATTGTTTAACGTCTATGTATTCTTGTATTTCAATTTGCTCTGGATTTAAGCATTCTTCCTTATTTACAGAGTACCAATGGCACAGTACTCCCACAATATTTTTATTGCCTTTAATTCGCGCAGTGTTACTGGAGTATTCTCTTGCCTTCCAGAATTTTTTTTCTATGTAGGCAAATCCAAGGACAAAACCTATTAAGCATTTTTTTATTTCAATATTTTTAAATAAGCACTAGTCTCCAATCTGTATTTCCTCGCGAGTTTCACAAAAACTAAGACCAGAAGTCTTTCGAGTCATCAAACGATACTTAGAAAATTCGCATTCTCTTACACGCTGTAATTTATCACTGCTTAAATTACAATTATTTCGGTTTAATAACCAACATATGGAAGATTTCCGAACAACAATCTCGTTATTCTGTCCATCTTTTACAATGGTAAAAGGACTGTCTGATTTGATGTCAGTTTTATTTTTATCGTAACCACGAAGGTTCAACGATCCTTCAATACACGATAAAACAGTTAAATCTTCTAATAAGTTAAAATCATCAGATTCATTGTCCAGCATACTTTGCGCATCAGAATTGTGATTAGAAGTCTGATCTCTATCCTGATTGTATAATGAAGGATCGTTAGTATCATCTTTTTCTAAACGTATAATATCGCCGATTTCAATGTTTTTTATGTTAATGACTTTGATATGTCAACATTCATACCTAACATTGAAATATCTGAAAATGCTTCTAGTTTCGCTTTTTCAATAGTTTGCTGTATCTCTTCAATGCCTGGAAGTGATAAATTTATTACATCAGAAGTTGAACTACACTTTTTAGCACGCGGAAAGCTGAATCCTTGCTCAGTTGCAACAGAGCTCATTGACGATATGTCACTCTGTAACTGTATACGTTTAATTCTGTGAATACTTTCCAGGAGACTGCAATTGACAATTGTTGAGCAAGTAGAACTCATTGATCGTAAGTGACGAAAAAAGCTTTCGCATGGTTGACTGCTAAATAAAAATGGTACAAAAAGTTCGGGTTGATTCATCTTAATTAATATTAAAATCACATTTAATAAATTTTGTCCATTGATTTCTAAACATACGTATGTATTGAGAGAAAACCACCGCCTTTTGTCTCATCGTTCACGATCGCGTCATCGAGTACAGTCCGCTGACCAACGTTGTGCGCAAAATTATCTAACGGAAAAATGCGGTTGTAGAAAAAACCATTTCCCGAAAACGAGGCACATATAAAAATGCGGTTGTAGAAAAAAACCATTTCCCGGAAACGAGGCACATATAAAAATCGAGGATCTTTTCATCGTTCCTCAGACCGTTAGGAACGAGCGGTTTAAGCACATCTTTACTGTTTTTTTTTTTCAACACACGTCGACTCGATGGCCGCGGCGACAACGACAACGACGACGATCTTCGTCGACCTGCAGGGCTTTGTGGTAGGCGAGAAATTCTTCACGAAGGAGGTGGCCGTGCTGCGAAGCGAGACGCGCGTACTCGCCCATCACGTGTTTCGCGCCCTGATGAGTTGGGATCTGCTGACGAGGGCCGAGAAGGAAAGGGCCAGCTGGCTGATGGCGAATCACCACGGCCTCCGTTGGGAGGACGGGGACGTGGACTACCGTCTGGCGAGGACGATAATTCGACGCGCGGTGTGCGACGGCCTGGAAGAAACGTGGGAGAAAGAAGAGATGCCCGGCGTGCGAATCTACGTGAAGGGGCTCGAAAAGAAGAGGTGGCTGGAGGAAATTCTCGGCGACGCCGTTCGCGACCTCAACGCGACGATCACGTCCATCGACGACGAGTACGACGACGTCGATCGCCTGGAGTTCCTTCGCCCCGATCGCGCGTTTCAGTGCGGACGTCATTAACGGTGTTGCGCGATAGAGAACGTGCTGAAGCTGCGCGACCGGTGGATCGAGCGACGCGAATGTCTGTCCAGCATCGACTTCGTAAATTTGTAAAAAAATTATATTACTCGTTTGACATAATTGTATTTTGTTTTTATATTACTCGTATAACACAATTGTATTTTTTTATCGTATTACTCGTATAACATATTTGTATTTTTTCGTATAACATATTTGTATTTTTTCGTATTACTCATTTTTTCTCTACGTTGCATTCATCTATCTGTATTGTATTTAATCATTTTCTATTCAATGTGTATCCGTCTATATTAAGTTAAATAAACGAAAGAATGAAAAAAAGATCAACGAACGATGTCGTTCCTCTTCACACGCGCCTATTCCACAGTGTACATTACGAGCTACCGAGTGCGCAAAAATGGTCGGTCGCGAGAACGCGATAAACACTGCGTGCCGCCGAATGCGTAAGAATGGCCGGTCGCTATGGCATGCCGTTTTACTTTTTAATAGCATAAATAAAATTATACTCAATATAAAAGTTTCAAAAAATAATTGTCTTCAGAAAAATTGCGATTCTTAATAATGAATTAAAATTATGTCTAGACATAATAAAAATTGACGAATTAAAATTATGTCTAGACATAATAAAAATGAATTAAAATTATGTGTACACATAATTTTAATTCAGCCAATTTTTATTATGTCAAGACATAATTTTAATTCATTTTTATTATGTCAAGACATAATTTTAATTCATCCAATTTTTATTATGTCTTGACATAATAAAAATGGGTTGAATTAAAATTATATGTCTTGACATAATAAAAATGAATTAAAATTATGTCTAGACATAATAAAAATGAATTAAAATTGTGTACACATAATTTTAATTCAACCCATTTTTATTATGTCAAGACATAATAAAAATTGGATGAATTAAAATTATGTGTACACAAAATTTTAATTCATTTTTATTATGTCTAGACATAATTTTAATTCATCTAATTTTTATTATGTCTAGACATAATTAAAAATTGAGAATTAAAATTATGTTATGACATAATTTTAATGCACCGAATGAAAATGATGTTTAAACACATATTTCTTTTAAATTTTGAATTAAAATTATGTCTAGACATAATAAAAATTGGATAAATTAAAATTATGTCTAGACATAATAAAAATTGGATGAATTAAAATTATGTCTGACATAAAAATAAATCCGCATTTTTATTATGTGTACACATAATTTTAATTCATACAATTTTTATTATGTCTAAACATAATTTTAATTCAGCCAATTTTTATTATAATTCCGCATTTTTATTATGTGTACACATAATTTTAATTCATACAATTTTTATTATGTGTACACATAATTTTAATTCATTTTTATTATGTCAAGACATATAATTTTAATTCATTTTTATTATGTCAAGACATTTTTATTATGTCAAGACATAATAAAAATGAATTAAAATTATGTCTTGACATAATAAAAATGCGGAATTATTTTTATGTCAGACATAATTTTAATTCATCCAATTTTTATTATGTGTACACATAATTTTAATTCATTTTTATTATGTCTTGACATAATAAAAATGAATTAAAATTATGTCTTGACATAATAAAAATGAATTAAAATTATGTGTACACATAATAAAAATGCGGAATTATTTTTATGTCAGACATAATTTTAATTCATCCAATTTTTATTATGTGTACACATAATTTTAATTCATTTTTATTATATGTCTTGACATAATAAAAATGAATTAAAATTATGTCTTGACATAATAAAAATGAATTAAAATTATGTGTACACATAATTTTAATTCAGCCAATTTTTATTATGTCTAGACATAATTTTAATTCTGCCGCTAGGGAATTTTTAAGTCCATTCTTATGAATCAAGCTTGAATTCGATGTCTAGGTATCCCAGGTTGCCGATGACGAGGTCCAGATAGTGCGCTTCATAGTTTTCGGTATCCAGGTGCTATCGTACGTTGAATTCGATGTCTACGTGTCCCAGGTTGCCGATGACAAGGTCCAGATAGCGCGCTCCGTAGTTTTCGGTGTCTAGGTGTATTAATACCTTGAATTCGATGTCCACGTGTCCCAGGTTGCCGATGACGAGGTCCAGATAGCGCGCTCCGTAGTTTTCGGTGTCTAGGTGTATTGATACCTTGAATTCGATGTCCACGTGTCCCAGGTTGCTGATGACGAGGTCCACATAGTGCGCTCCGTAGTTTTCGGTGTCTACGTGTATTAATACCTTGAATTCGATGTCCACGTGTCCCAGGTTGCCGATGACAAGGTCCACATAGTGCGCTCCGTAGTTTTCGGTGTCTACGTGTATTAATACCTTGAATTCGATGTCCACGTGTCCCAGGTTGCCGATGACGAGGTCCAGATAGCGCGCTCCGTAGTTTTCGGTGTCTAGGTGTATTAATACCTTGAATTCGATGTCCACGTGTCCCAGGTTGCCGATGACGAGGTCCAGATAGCGCGCTCCGTAGTTTTCGGTGTCTAGGTGTATTGATACCTTGAATTCGATGTCCACGTGTCCCAGGTTGCTGATGACGAGGTCCACATAGTGCGCTCCGTAGTTTTCGGTGTCTACGTGTATTAATACCTTGAATTCGATGTCCACGTGTCCCAGGTTGCCGATGACAAGGTCCACATAGTGCGCTCCGTAGTTTTCGGTGTCTACGTGTATTAATACCTTGAATTCGATGTCCACGTGTCCCAGGTTGCCGATGACAAGGTCCACATAGTGCGCTCCGTAGTTTTCGGTGTCTACGTGTATTAATACCTTGAATTCGATGTCCACG
The DNA here is from genome assembly GCF_048541705.1 of Temnothorax americanus. Taxonomy (NCBI): domain Eukaryota; kingdom Metazoa; phylum Arthropoda; class Insecta; order Hymenoptera; family Formicidae; genus Temnothorax; species Temnothorax americanus. Next base: position 1,629,060 of record NW_027509526.1, on the reverse strand, counting down.
TGTCCCAGGTTGCCGATGACGAGGTCCAGATAGCGCGCTCCGTAGTTTTCGGTGTCTACGTGTATTAATAGCTTGAATTCGATGTCCACGTGTCCCAGGTTGTCGATGACGAGGTCCAGATAGCGCGCTCCATAGTTTTCGGTGTCTAGGTGTATTGATACCTTGAATTCGATGTCCACGTGTCCCAGGTTGCCGATGACGAGGTCCAGATAGCGCGCTCCGTAGTTTTCGGTGTCTAGGTGTATTAATACCTTGAATTCGATGTCCACGTGTCCCAGGTTGCCGATGACGAGGTCCACATAGTGCGCTCCATAGTTTTTGGTGTCCAGGTGTAATCGTACGTTGAATTTAATGTCTAGGTGTCCCACGTTGCCGACGACGAGGTCCACATAGTGCGCTCCGTAGTTTTCGGTGTCTACGTGTATTAATACCTTGAATTCGATGTCCACGTGTCCCAGGTTGTCGATGACGAGGTCCAGATAGCGCGCTCCGTAGTTTTCGGTGTCTAGGTGTATTGATACCTTGAATTCGATGTCCACGTGTCCCAGGTTGCCGATGACGAGGTCCACATAGTGCGCTCCGTAGTTTTCGGTGTCTAGGTGTTAATTCGACATGTTGGCCGGTCGAAATTACGAATTCGTTTTTCCCAAATTTTAGCCAAAATAATTAACAAACCTCATTAAAATTAGACATCAAATTTAACGTATTATTACACTTGGACACCGAAAACTACGGAGCGCGTTATCTGGACCTCGTCATCGGCAACCTGGGACACGTGGACATCGAATTCAAGGTATTAATACACCTAGACACCGAAAACTACGGAGCGCGCTATCTGGACCTCGTCATCGGCAACCTGGGACACGTGGACATCGAATTCAAGGTATCAATACACCTAGACACCGAAAACTACGGAGCGCGCTATCTGGACCTCGTCATCGGCAACCTGGGACACGTGGACATCGAATTCAAGGTATCAATACACCTAGACACCGAAAACTACGGAGCGCGCTATCTGGACCTCGTCATCGGCAACCTGGGACACGTGGACATCGAATTCAAGGTATCAATACACCTAGACACCGAAAACTACGGAGCGCGCTATCTGGACCTCGTCATCGGCAACCTGGGACACGTAGACATCGAATTCAACGTACGATAACACCTGGATACCGAAAACTATGAAGCGCACTATCTGGACTTCGTCATCGGCAACCTGGGATACCTAGACATCGAATTCAAGCTTGATTCATAAGAATGGACTTAAAAATTCCCTAGCGGCAGAATTAAAATTATGTCTAGACATAATAAAAATTGGCTGAATTAAAATTATGTGTACAGTCGTTCACGGAAAGGTTGCAACACTTTTTTTTGGATGGGTTTTGGAACGCACGAATATTTAGAGACTGCGAGCCACTGCGTCTAGGGAGTCGCCGTGACGGGCCGTGACCAGCAGTGAGCTGTAAGTGAGAGGTTAAGACAGCTGTCAAAAGAGCACATACAGGGTGTGTATACACAGCAAAAGACATCTTACAGCGTAACATCTGATAACAGTTAGGAACAAGACATCTTAAATAACGTATACTTTTTACGATATTTTAATTTAAATAAATAAATAAATAAATAAATAAATAAATAAATAAATAATTAAATAAATAAATAAGTCTATTTGAATTAAAATATTTAAATTAAAAAATAGAGTAATTAGATAGAGTAATTAGACATAATATGAGCTAAACGATTTGTTATATATTTCTATGCGTTGTAGAATTTTGCCAAAAAGGACTTGAATAAGAGAAAATTTTATTTTGCAATAAATATTCTAATATATTTATAATTATAAGTCAGATATATGATTTGCTTTACAAAGATGCAGACTGTAGTAACCATCATATATATTCTTGCAGATAATATAAAGAAACGAGGAACTGTCTCCTTGCGCAAACGTATATAGCACACTCTTCTGCGTGTTGACAAGTGGATGAGCATGAGTGGATACATCTATTTATGGCTTCCGTGAACCATTTCCAAGGAAAGTCCCACGACCACCTGCAGGTTGAACGATAAATAAATATATCATTCAGAATAAAACACGAAAATTCGTTAGCCTAACTGGCAATAATTTTAATATTAATACAACAACGTTTCGACCTCTACTTTGGGTCCTTATCAAGTTATAAGTTATTTAGCAATGATTGAATTGCGCGTCAGGTTTTGAATCTAATGTTCGCTATGTGTTATACTTCCTGACCATATAGTTTAACGATGATAATAAGATTCAAAACCTGACGCGCAATTCAATCATTGCTAAATAACTTATAATTTGATAAGGACCCAAAGTAGAGGTCGAAACGTTGTTGTATTAATATTAAAATTATTGCCAGTTAGGCCGACAAATTTTCGTGTTTTATTATTTTATCACTGGCGAACAATTATTTTATGGATTATTCAGAATTTTTTTCTAACGAACAATTGTCCAAGGCGAATAGATTCGCAGAAACTTATTTCAATCAAAATCCAAACACTTTGTCAAGCATTATAAAGCTGATAGAAAAGCGTAAAAATAATCTTAAAGAGGCCGTATTTATTTTTACAAACCGATTTGGGAAAATGAAAGAGACCATTGATCTGATCAATCAAAATATCAAATGTGACGCAAGATATATAATTATCTGCATAATTTTTCAAATAATATTATTTTTATTTATTATTACCGTTTTGTAAATAATATTTATTCAGTCTTTAATTATTTCTAATACGTCTTAATATTTTTCGAGTTCAACGAGTTCTGAGCTGAGCGTTGAATAGGCGCCGAAGAGGACGACCACGACGGCTCGCGCCGCCACGGAAGCCTGCTCGCAGCAAGGAAGATCCGCGGGAGGCCAAGGCACGGGACCGAGCTTAGATCTCGAGACTGGCGCAAGAACGCCGATCGGTTCACCCTCGCCCAGGCCTGGCACGTGAAATAATGGCGTTGCTTTTCTGCAAAAGTTTTTCCCCATTTTGAATGCACGAGTTTAAAAACGGAGCCCCAAAATTTTCGTTTGGAAATGGCAACTTCCTGGCTCAAAGGGAATCTTAAAAAGGATGCGTCGTTGACGAAATGCCTTTTCCCAAGTGAAAGGGGGGGTTTTTCGGGGCGCACTGCATCAGGGGCTGATTGAAAGGGAAAAGAAACAAAAACTGAAGAAATGGCAGATACCAAAAAAAAAAATTTTTGAAAAAAACGAAGCTATAGAAAATTAAAAAACCCCGCGGACAGGGAAACCCAAATATAAAACCTGGAAATAAAGTCTTTACATGTTTAAAAAACCCCAAAAATTGGGGTTTTTTAAAAAAAAAGGGAAAATTAAAAAAAGATGGTTTTAAAAAAAAGATGCCCCAAAAAAAACCTTTTTTTAAACCCTTAATTTTTAGATTTAAAATTCGGGTTCAAAATGAACTAAAATAGCTTTAACCCTCAAAAGTTTTAGATTTAGCGGCTTTTTATTTTTAAATTGGAGGGTCAAAGTTGTTTTTCCCACCTTACGGGGGCCCCAAAAAGAAAAATTTTTGTTTACCCCATGGACAAACCGGGGTTTTTTTCCATTATTTTCCTGCTAAACCGAATATCCTCATTTTTGGGCCCCTCCCAGTCAGGATTTTTTTTTTACAAAACCAAAAAAAAAGGTTTTTTTGCCCCTAAAACCCCCCTTGTTTTTGGTTTAAAAAAAACCCCAAATTTTTCTTACCATCGAAATTTTAAAAGTGAATCTCCAAAGCTCGGTCGTTTTTCCTTTTCTTTAAAAAAGAAAAAAACGGGGGATCGGCACGACCGGAGGGTTCACCCCCAAAAACCAAATCCCCCCGGGGTAATACGTGAAGAACCCCCTTCCCCCCGGGGAATGAAATATAAGAAGGGGGGGGGGAGCAGGCAAAATCCAGTATGGCATATTTTAAACTTTTATTGGCTTTTAAAAAATTTTTTAATTAAACTTTTTTTAAATACATTTTTTAACAGATGATAAAACCCCCTTTTAACGGGAAACACAAATTTTTTTACTTTAGGGCAAACCGGCTTTTTTGAAATGCAAAAGACAAAAACGGTTCATTGTAAAAGGGGGAAAAACCTTTCCCTTTTTTCCCCGTTTTTGGGGGAAAGAAAAAATTTTTTTAAAAATTTTCAAAAAAAGTGGGGTTTTAAAATTATTTTCAAAAAATTATAAAATTTTTTTAAAAAAATAAAATTCAATAAAAATTTTAAAACATTTAAAACCCTATTTTCAAAGTTTTAAAAAATTTTTCTATTAATTCCAAAATTTTTTTTTTTTTTTTAAAAAAAGGGGAAAATTTACCTTGGTTTCCACCTTCCCCGGGGTCCCAAAAAAAAAAAAGAAAAAAAACTTTTCAGATTACGCAGCGCCTCGACCAAAATTGATCGTGCGGGGGTTTTTCCCAAACCCCAAAATTGGAAAAGAACTTGCGGAAAATTTTAAAAAAAACTTTTTTATAAGGGCCCAAAAAAAATTGAATTTTTTTTTCTCCAATATAAATTTTGTTTTTTTATTAAATAAAAAAAATTTGCAGGGGAACGCTATTTTTAATTTATTTGTATTAAAATAAAAATTAAAAATTTTGCAATTTTAATCCCTTTTAAATGTTGAACTTGAATTTTTCACTGCAAAAAACAAAAATTTTAAAATTTTGGCTTTTTAAAAATGCCTTTATTTTGTAAAATTCAAAATAAAAAATTTAAAAAATTTTAATTGAGCTTATTTTTTTTTCTTTTTATAGAGAAAAATTTGGGGGAATATACCTATAAACTCCCCCTTCCCCTCCACGGCCACTTTCCTTTTCCTTTTGATCGCGAACCAAAACCCGGGCCGCTTTTATGCTCGCATGGGGGGAGGGTGGGTTTTTTTCGATCCCCGAGAAAAACCCCGTTTTCGTCACCGCCGTCGTCCCCCCAAAATTTTTCCTTGTCGTCGCGGTCTCGGTTGGGGCCTTTTTCCCCAATGTTTTGGGGCCCAGCGAGTAAAAAAATACTCTTCCCCCCGCCGCGGGGGTTGGCCTTTTCCAGTTTTTGGGTGGGTGTGCTTCGGGGTTTATCCCCAAACCCGAAAAAAAATTTTATTTTTTTCATCTTTTCGAAAAATTTTTATAAATTAGATAAATATAACAATCACATAATTATACAAAAACAAATAAATTAAAAATTGGGGATAAATTATAAATCCCCTGCGTTATCATAGGGGCCCAGATGGATAATTCCTCATAAGGAGGGAACCGAAGTACTACCCCCTTTTTGATCTGCATTTTTTTTGGGGACACTTGAGGCACTATCTTTTTCCCCCCAAATTGGGGTTTAAAAAGGTTGGGAAAATTAATTTTCTTTAAAAAAAAAAATTTTCCTTTTTTTTCACAGGTTAAAAAACCCCCCGTTATTTCCCCCAAAAAAATTTACTTTTTAAAATTGGTATATAAAAAAATTTCCCCTAATTATTTAAATTAAAAAAAAAAAAAAAAAAAAAAAATTTTACAAATTTCGTTTTTTTCGTTCGTGTTTTTGTTTTGGGGAAATTCTTTAAAAATAAATTTTTAAAATTTTTTTTTTCTTTTTAAGTAGGGGGCCCTTTTTAGGACTTTCACGTACCGCTTCCTTGCTAGAAAGGGAAAATGGTGGATTAACGGGGGGGAATTTTGGGAAAAAAACCCCTTAAAAAAAAAACCTTAAAACCTTTTCTTTTATAAAAATGTTTAATAACCCCAAATAACTTTAAAAAACCCAATTCAAATTTTTAAAAAACCCTTTTAAAAACCTTGCCGGGAAATTTGTTAAAAAAAGGTACTCTTTATTTTTAAACTGATTAAATTTTTGTTATTGCACTGTTTTTAAAAATTAAAGTTCAACTTCGCATCACTTATTCTTAAATTTTTAAATTTTATAAACCAAAAAGCTTAATTATACGGGGTTAAAAGCGATTTTTTTTTATAAAGAAAAAAAATATCCTTTTGGGGAAAAGAATCAATATTTTTAATTTTTTTTTTTTTCCGTTATTTTAAAAAATTTTTTTTTAAAAATTACCCAATTCTTTTTTCCAAAATTTTGTTAAAACCCTACCGTAGACTATTCTTGGTCGGTGCGCTGGGCTAATCGAAAACGTATTCCCCCTTTAACTTTTGGACCAGGGAAGCGAATCCAAAAACGTAAATTTTTTCCCTTTTTGAAAAAAAAAAAAAAAAAAATTCTCGGGGAATTAAAAGAATAATTTTTAAACTTTGATAAAATTGGGGGGTTTGTATTTTTTCATTGATTTGTTTTTCTTTAAAAAATTTTTATTTAATGAAAAAAATTTACCCCTCTTTTTCTGCAAAATTTTTTCAATTTTAAAAAAACCCAACAAAAACCCCACAAAAGGAAAAGGGTTTTTTTTCCGCTGACAATGAATCCAGCTTTAGTCATCGCATTTCTGAAATGCTCGGTATTGCCTGCTAAACGATCCAAAAACTTTGTGCTGTCTGTTATAAGATCCATCATCTGTTAATAATGTATAAAGTAATGTTTAAATTAGAAAAGTTTAAATAGCACAATAAAATTTTAATATCACTGCCGATCACTACGCATGCTGCCTGCTGCCCACCGCCTCTCTTCATCATCTTCATTACCCTCGTGGAAGCTGGGCTTCTTCACGTATTACACAGTGGCGATGGGTTGAGGTGAATCCCTCCAGGTCGATGCCGATCGACAGTGTCTTCATTTACAGACCGGACAAGCGGCTCGAGCTTTGGAGATTCACTTTTTAATCTTTCAGATCTGTAAGAATTTGTTTTTTTTTCTACAACCAAAAACAAGGTGTTTTGTAGGGGCAAAACTGAGGTCATATTCGGTTTTAGTAGGCGAAAATACATGGGAATACCATGGTCTAGTCCATGGCGTAAACAACTTTTCTCTTTTTGTGGGCCTGTGAAGTTGGTGAAATCAACAACTTTGACCCTCCATATCTTAAAAATAAAAAGCCAGCTAAATCTAAAACTTTCTGAGGATTCATGACTCATTATAGATTATCATTTAGTACTTGTAAGTAGAAATCTAAATTCAAGGGTTAAAAAAGAGGCTATTTTTGCGGTCACTCTTTGTATAATACACATCTATGCTTACGTTTTCCGTTAAAACATATATTTTCTGTTTTATATATAACATGTAATAGTACTTTATTTGCCAGTGTTGTATATTTGGGTTTCCTCAAACTGTCCGCGATTTGTTAATCTACTATAGCTTTCGTTTCTGCAAATTGTTTCTTTGGTATCTGCCATTTCTTCAGTTTCTGTGTCTTCTCCGTTTCACTCAGCTCCGTGATGCCTGTGCGCCACGCAAAAATGCCGCTTACACTTGATACAAGGCATTTCGATCAACGACGCATCCTTGCAAGATTCCTTAGAGCACAGGAAACTTGCCGATTGTCCTACAACGAATTTTGCGGTCTCCGTTTTTAAACACTCGTGCGATACCATATTGAAATGCTCTTTGCAGAAGGTGGCCTGACAATGCTTGCACATAAACGGCAAGAAGTTCAACAATTTGCAGTCCGCCACCGAACATTGTTCGCCAGTCGCAGGAAATTCGATTACAGCAACAAAAGGATATCGATATTATAATTGGATTTAATACTTTGGATACTGTATTTAATTTTCCGGCGTTCAAGAAGATTGGAAGAGATATTTAGTTGTGCAGTAGAGTCGGAGAATGCAGATGATTGTCGAACAATATTAAATTTTGAAGATTCAACAGAAAATACAATGTTTATTCTACAGATAATAATAACTACTGTTTAGAAATATAGCTTTTTATTACAAAACGACGCTATTATTTCATGTCTTTTCTTCAAAGTCTATCAACGATTATAATACAAATTTATATTGAAATTTAAGTATTCTATTAGCAAATAATACTATTACATAATGTCTACAAAAAGTATTATTATATATTCAATTTAAAAAATGTATTCGCTCTATATCAAATGTAATAAATCGTACCTTTAGTGCGTTTATAAACAATATTTTACGAAGGATATTAAACAACATCAAATCTATAATACTATATAAATAATTTGTTAATTACACAACAGTAATATGTCGTAGATAATTTTATCAGTAACTTCCAGTCTATTAATAAAATACTAAATATTAAAAAGCGACGCCATTATTTCACGTGCCAGGCCTGGGCGAGGTGAACCGATCGGCGTTCTTGCGCCAGTCTCGGGGATCTGAGCTCGGTCCCGTGCCTTGGCCTCCCGCGGATCTTCCTTGCTGCGAGGCTTCCATGGCGGCGCGAGCCGTCGTGGTCGTCCTCTTCGGCCGCTATTCAACGCTCAGCTCAGGACTCGTTGAACTCGAAAAATATTAAGACGTATTAGAAGTAATTAAAACTGAATAAAATGTTATTTACAAAACGGTAATAATAAATAAAAATAATATTATTAGAAAAATTATGCAGATAATTATATATCTTGCGTCACATTTGATATTTTTGATTGATCAGATCAATTGGTCTCTTTCATTTTCCCAAATCGGTTTGTAAAAATAAATACGGCCTCTTTAAGATTATTTTTACGCTTTTCTATCAGCTTTATAATGCTTGACAAAGTGTTTGGATTTTGATTGAAATAAGTTTCTGCGAATCTATTCGCCTTGGACAATTGTTCGTTAGAAAAAAATTCTGAATAATCCATAAAATAATTGTTCGCCAGTGATAAAATAATAAAACACGAAAATTTGTCGGCCTAACTGGCAATAATTTTAATATTAATACAACAACGTTTCGACCTCTACTTTGGGTCCTTATCAAATTATAAGTTATTTAGCAATGATTGAATTGCGCGTCAGGTTTTGAATCTTATTATCATCGTTAAACTATATGGTCAGGAAGTATAACACATAGCGAACATTAGATTCAAAACNNNACGCGCAATTCAATCATTGCTAAATAACTTATAACTTGATAAGGACCCAAAGTAGAGGTCGAAACGTTGTTGTATTAATATTAAAATTATTGCCAGTTAGGCTAACAAATTTTCATGTTTTATTCTGAATAATATATTTATTTATCGTTCAACCTGCAGGTGGTCGTGGGACTTTCCTTGGAAATGGTTCACGGAAGCCATAAATAGATGTATCCACTCATGCTCATCCACTTGTCAACATGCAGAAGAGTGTGCTATATACGTTTGCGCAAGGAGACAGTTCCTCGTTTCTTTATATTATCTGCAAAAATATATATGATGGTTACTACAGTCTGCATCTTTGTAAAGCAAATCATATCTGACTTATAATTATAAATATATTAGAATATTTATTGCAAAATAAAATTTTCTTTTATTCAAGTCCTTTTTGGCAAAATTCTACAACGCATAGAAATATATAACAAATCGTTTAGCTCATATTATATCTTAACTAGATAGACTTATCAAGCGTCGCGAAATATGTAAGAGAAATAATTTAAGACTTGAAAGTTCTTGAAATTACTCTATTTTTTAATTTAAATATTTTAATTCAAATAGACTTATTTATTTATTTAATTATTTATTTATTTATTTATTTATTTATTTATTTAAATTAAAATATCGTAAAAAGTATACGTTATTTAAGATGTCTTGTTCCTACCTGTTATCAGATGTTACGCTGTAAGATGTCTTTTGCTGTGTATACACACCCTGTATGTGCTCTTTTGACAGCTGTCTTAACCTCTCACTTACAGCTCACTGCTGGTCACGGCCCGTCACGGCGACTCCCTAGACGCAGTGGCTCGCAGTCTCTAAATATTCGTGCGTTCCAAAACCCATCCAAAAAAAAGTGTTGCAACCTTTCCGTGAACGACTGTACGTCTGATTCTTATAAGTACAGTTTACACACCTCTTCTTCGCCGTCGTACATTCATTCGCCTTATGATTTCCTGCACATTTATAGCATGTTTCCTGTCTCGTGCAATTCTTGGCAATATGGTAAGAGCCCCAGCATTTAAAACATCTTCTAACACTAATATAATTAAATATAGGACACTTTTGCCATTCTAAATTTATTTTTCCTCTGTTTATTAGTGAATTATGAGTGCTTTCATCCACTTGAATTATTACGGATCCTTGCTCAGTATCCTTATTTTTTCCTCTTAATATTTTCCTTACTAGGTGCATACAGGATTCTTCGCCAATTCTATTCTGCTTCTTAATTGTATCTATCAGTTTATCATCCTCCATTTTCATTTCTTCTCCACCAACATTAATTATTTTAATCTTTGGTTTCCTCTTCTGTGGCTCAGAGACCTTGACCTCCTCGCCCATTGCCGCTTGTACCGTCGTCTTTAACTTATTCTTCTCTTCTTCCGTCTCACATCCTAAGATCACTGTCCCTTTACTTCCCCTTCTTAATTTGGTAATTCCTATTTCTATTTTGGTTATATCAATTTTATCTTTAATTGTTTTCTTCGTAATTTCACTCTCTTGTTGTACTTTTGGTTTTATAATTAAGATATTTTCTTCCTTCCTTTCTTTAATCACATCGCTATATTTTCTTGTCGCTCCACTTGACGGTCCATGCTCCTTGCGTCAACATTTTTCTCAATTCTTCTATTAATGCCTGTTTAATGCCTCCCATCTCCTCACGGACTATTTCTTTTATCATTGACTTGATCTCCTTTTTACATGCTGCCTCATCTTTTAATTCTTTCACTGTTTTTACAAGCCAATCTATTTTTCTATCAATATCCTCTGTTCCACTCGCGGCTGCTACTTTATTCCCGCTGCTTGGCGCCGGACTCATTTTTGCAGGTGCCGTTGCTCTTCCTGCTGCTGCCACTGCTTTATTTATATCAGCTACTTTATCACCATCACTAATAATTAACTTCTCGAATGGGCCAGGACACGACACCAAATCGCGGTTTCTATCATAAATTTTGTGTTTAGATACACAACCTGGATGGTAGAAAAGCTTAGCACAGGACTTGCATGCTATCACCTCCGTTTTTATCGCCTTCTTACATGCCGAGCATCGATACTCGGCGTATTCCTCGTTCATTCTACTAATATTGGCAGAGACAGTTAATTGACTCGTCACTTTAACACGTCATTTTCACACGTCAGCGTTTCGTGTTCGTCGCCGATGTCTACCTGTCGTACGAGGCTTCGATGACCTCTGTACGAAATGCAGTTCTCGTGCCTATGTATAAACATATTCCGGCTAGATAACACTCATATGGCTACCCCCGGTCTATGCAGATATTCGTTACACAACTTTTTAACACTCTCCCTCACTTTTAAACCACTCAAAAATTAACACTTTTGCGGAGCGATGTTTCACACGTCTGCTTCTGCTGAAAGAGAGAGAGAGAGAGAGAGAGAGAGATAGATAGATAGATAGATATAGTTTAATATGCCCGAGCAACTGCTAAAGGGCAAAAAGTAAAATACAAAAATCGAAATACAGAACAATAATAATAACAATAATAATAATAATGCCAAGCATACACAGGCTCACTCTCAGCCTACATGCAACGCAAACATTCAACAAGAACTTATAACTAGCGCAACTTAAAACTAATTTAAGACTAAATGTAACGAAGACAAAAATAGAGGGAACATGGCATGGGTTACCCGTAAGCGAAGTGGTCACTCGAATTCAGATGAAAATTAAAATAGACGCAGAAGACCTTTGAATGATGCTAAGGAAGATGCTGATGTAATACTGCTAGGAAGTGAGTGCCAAAAATATATGGCGGAAAGTTGGAATGAATTTCTGTACGTGACAGTTCTATGAGCAGGAATATGGAAAGATGAAGTGAAGGAAGCAGCCAAGCGATTGGACCTTCTAAGAGAAAGATCAGGAGAGGTAAACAGTTTACGTAAATATGTAGAAGAAGACGATACATCTGGCATCCCAGAAAATATAAGCGTCTATTCCTAACAGAAAGCCAACCTAACTGACGCCTGTAAGGCGTAATATGTTCGTCACGTTTTAAATTAAAAATAAAACGAACACAGCAGTTAATTAGTCGCTGCAATTTAGTATCCAACCCATCGCTCAGGCCATGATACACTAGGCAACAGTAGTCTATGTGGGGCATAATCAGAGTAGAGACAAGTTTGATTCTAAGATTGGTGGAAAGAGAACCCTTGTTAAACTTGAGATTATGCAACACATGATGGACCCTTTGTGAAATCAATGAAATATGTCGCGCCCAAGAGAGATCGGAAGTAAATATAACCCCAAGATTTCTCACCTCATGCACTAATGGAAGAGGCGTATTGTTAACAAGGATAGGTGGTAAATTACTAAGATTAATTGCATTGACATACGCTTGACTTCCAAATATAATGACTTTGGATTTAGCCGGGTTGAGTTTAAATCCATTCTTATTAGCATAGTTAAAAAGAGCAGAAGAAGGCATGTTCTCAAACTCAAATGAAAGCGCGGTTGTGACAGGTGTTGGTGTAAGAGGGGGTATATCCAATGATGTTAAGAGAGAAATACAGCAGGACTCAGCGTACCTTGACACTGAATAGGATCTAATACAACCGGGATGAAATGCCTTTCTGCACTCTTTGCACTCAATCAACCTATTGGCAATTGATTTCCTGCACTTATAACACGTAGGCTGCATGTGTAATTATACAGTGACCACAACGCAAGAATTACACGCAAGTTCGTCAAGAACGCAAGTGACGACGCCTAGGTTGAACCGTAGAGCGACCGGATAAAATGCACGCTAACTCTCACCGCGCACAATCACTAGCGACAATCGTATCGAAGATCAAGATCGAACGCTCGCAGGGCAGCCAACCCCCACTCGACAGCACCACCAGCCGTTCCAGACTCAGGTCAGCCAACACCCAGAACGCAACAGGCCCCAGCAGATCGTCATGCGCACCTCGAGAGTAAAGTGCAGAAGGGGGCAGAACAGATAGCAGGCTCATGCGCAGTAAGATTCAATGATCCTCGAGAATGATTCTCAGAAATTTGGTTAGAATAATGAGAAACACTCGTCACACAGTTTCCAGGAATTAAGAGACAGTGGCAGAGAAAATGATAGTAGCTCGTGACGAGCTATATAAGAAGATGCTCACACCTGCAACAAAATAGCCCGAAGGCAACTCACGGCAGAAAAATATCCGGTCAAAGCAGGAGCAATAAGACAGACGTGCACGCTGTACTCACCAGAGAGAGAGAGAGGGGGGAGGGAGAGAGGAAGAGAGCGAGAGAGGGAGAGAGGGAAAGAGCGAGAGAGGGAGAGAGGGAGAGAATGAATGAATGAATGACCTTTATTAGCTTTCTCAGCTATTTTTACATACTACATATTTATACATACAACAGAACGTACTCTTTTAGCACACGTTTGAACATTTTTAGTTCTTCGCATCTTTTAATTTCGGCTGGCAGTGCGTTATACATTTTTACTCCTTCATAGAAAATACTTTTTTGCGCATTTCTCGTCCTACGAAACACTATTGCTATATCGCCGGTTTGTCTGGTTTGCCTATCAGTGTTCTTTTAATTCTAGACGGTCTTTTAATTGTTCCGGTAGCATGTTGTTCACCGCTTTAAAGATAAATGTACACACATTATAATATAGCCTCTGTCTTATGGACATAAACTGCAGCGCTTGCAGCATATGCTCCACTTTGGTATATCTATTGCATTGCAGTATGACTCTCATAGCTCGATTTTGCGCTTTTTGCAGCCTGGTTAGCTCCGTTTCACTCATGTCAATTAATAACGTTGCACAATACTCAAAATGAGGAGCTATGATTGTCTTATATATCGTGCATCTGGTATAAGCCGATATATAACTACCTATTTTATTAAGAAAACTTGTTTTTTTTCTATTTTCTTTAGCATATAATCACAGTGATCTCTAAATCTAAGCCTATCGTCAATCATTATACCTAGGTATTTCATCATTTCGACACGCTCTATCTCAGTTCCATCTAAGCATGTCAACATAATATTACCTCTTAGCTCTTTTCTTACACTTCTAATTATCATATATTTCGTTTTCCCTGCTTTCATTTTTAACTTATTTATATTCATCCACTTTTCTCTCTCTCTCTCTCTCTCTCTCTCTCTCTCTCTCTCTCTCTCTACTATAACAAACATCGAATTCATTTTCCTTTCTAGTTCTGCGCTACTTTCTCCCTCTACATATATTAAAGTATCATCGGCAAACATTTTTATCTTACACTCTTCTGGACAGACTTTGATTATATCATTTATGTAAAGTATAAGTAACAAAGGTCCCAATACAGATCCCTGTGGAACTCCATATTCCGTTGCCATTAATTTTGACCATTTATTATTAAATCTCACCTTCTGAGTTCTATTCGTTAGATATGAATTAAACCATTAAAGAACCTTACCTCTGATTCCATATTGATATAATTTTCCTAGTAATTTTTCCCTATCTACTGTTTCAAACGCTCGCTTCAGATCCATGAAAATTACCCCCACCATTTTCCCTTCACTAACTATCAGTTTCCATTTGTCTATAACAGTTTGTATCGCTGTTTCACATGAATAGTGTTTTTTAAAGCCCGATTGATGTTCAGTTATAATACTATTATTTTCTAAATATAATTCAATTTGCTCTTTTACTACTAATTCTAGCACTTTCTCAAATATAGGTAACACATTAATAGGCCTAAATTCACTCGCCTTCTTGGCTTTGTCTACTTTTGGAATCGGTATTATTGTAGACGTTTTCCAACTTTCTGGACAGCAACCATCTCTCAGAGAGTTATTTATTATATCAACAAATTCCTCTTTTATTACGCAAAACGTTGCTTTTAATATATCGCTAGTTATTCCCTCTTCCGTACCTTTCTTTTGTGGCAGTCCCTTAACAATTTTCTCTAGCTGTTCTATCGTGATATTCTCAAAATTTTCCATAGTTTCCATATTTTCTATAGCATAAATAATTCTTTTACCTGCGCCTGTAGGCTTATCCTCGATTATAGATTTTATTATACTATTAATACTCTGTATATAATATAAGTTAAATTTATCCGCTATATTGCACCTTGTTGTACTATAATCTATGTTATTTAATATTTCAAAATCTATATCTTCTATTTCTTTTGCATATACTGGCTCGCCTCTAATAATTTCTTTTAAAGTTTTCCACATAGTCGTAGGATTTTCCTTATTAAAATCTATCATATTTTCATAATATTCTTTTTTTTTCATCCTAATTAATTTTACTACTGCATTTCTATTAACTTTAAATTGCAACCAGCTTTGTTCTGTATTGGCATACATTGCTTGCCTAAATGCCTCATCCCTCCTATCCGCAGCTTCTCTTATTTCATCTGAGAACCATTTTTTCCCTTCCCACACTTTCGGAATTCTAGATTTTCTCTTCGGTGCCATTATATCTAACGCGTCTACTATACTATTGACAAATTTTTCTGCTCTCTCACTCACACCCATACATACACACTGCCAACCCTGACTTTCCTGTAATTTATTTTTTACTAACATAACAAATTCTTCTTCATCAAACTCTTTGTAATTCCTAGCGCTAAATTCTCTATATTTACTTTCACTTTTATTCACACTCAACTCAACTTCCAGCCACGCATGGTCCGTAATTTTAGGTTCATGAATTACTTGCACTGTTTTATTATTATTAGCAAAGATTAGATCTATAATTGTTTGACTGTCTTTCGTGATTCTCGTCGGTTCATTTACATACTGCTTCATACCCAGACTTAACATTGTCGTTTGCAGTTTCTTCGCATAAAACGAGTCCGTCCTAAGATCTATATTAAAATCTCCTATTACCATGCATTCTCCCTTTATTATTAACTCCTCTACTATATCCTTAAAAAATCTTATAAAATCCCCGTGCGATGCGCTAGGTGAGTGATATATTACCACTATCACTCCTTTATATAATTTATCTTTTACTTCTACCGCGACACACCAACAATTCGATTCTAATTTTCTTACTAACACTGTCTCGTAAACAATATCATTCCTTACATATAGAACAACGCCTCCTGTATTTCTATTCTCAGCATTACATCTAGTTATACTATAACCAGAAACGTTCACTTTACTGTCTTCAATATCCTCGGTCAATCCGGTCTCCGAAAATGCTAAGAACGCAGAATATATTTTCTTCATAATCCGATGTTGAATCTCATCCTTATGCGCTGTCAAGCTCTGCGCATTTGTATACAGTAAAATTTCTTCTTTCTTCTGTCGTTGCTATTTCTCTTCCCAGCCTGCTCTCCTCTTCTCTTCCTGTAACGCCCTTATAAAGGTCGGACATTCCCGGCTAACAGCTTCATGGTCGTCATTTATCTTCAAATTGTATGTTCGATTTTTGAACATACAGTTCACACACTTTTTCTCCGTCGTTGTACAAACACGCGAGTTATGATTCCCCGCGCATTTGTAGCATGTTTCTTCTCTCTTACAATTTTTCGCGATATGAAAATATCCCCAGCACTTGAAACATCTTTTGACACTGATGTGATCAAATGCAGGACACTTTTTCCATCCTACATTTAGTTTTGCTTTCTGCAATATCATCTCATGTGTTTCTTCATCTACTTCCACTATTATTGATCTTTCTTCATTTCCTCTTCTTTGATCATTCTTTACTTTGACCATTCTCTTCACAATTCGCATATTTACTGTATCTATTTTATTTTGCTTTTTTATCGTAGTTATAAGTTTATTATTATCTAAGTTCATCTCTTCTATATTTATATTAATAACTTTCACCTTTGGTTTTGACTTAGATGACTCCGTTACTTTATAATTCTCTCCCAGTTTAGCCTGAACTGTCTCTTTCAGCTTTTTTGCCTCCTCTCCAGTTTCACATCCCATGATTACTACTCCTTTGCTTCCTTTTTTTAATATCGTTATTCCCATTGCCATATTCTTTATATCTACCTTTTCCTTAATCACTTTTTTCGTGTCTTCACTCTCCTGTTGCACTTTCGGCTTAACAATTATAAAACTTTCTTTCTTCTTTTCTTTAACCGCTTCACTGTAGCTTCTTTGCGTTCCTGCCTTCGATCCATACTCTATTCCCTGTATTATTTTTTTCAAGTTTTCCAGCTCTTGTTTAACATTACTTAATTCTTCATGAACTACCTCCTTAATCATTATTTTAATTTCATTTTTACGCAGCGTTTCATCTTTTATTTCTTTGACAGTTCTTATAATCCAGTCTACTTTTATATCCATGCTTGATCCTTTACTTCCACTGTTCGATGTTGTGAACGCTCCTGTAGATCCTGTAGATCCTGTAGATCCTGTAGATGATGTCCTGTCTCTCCCTGCGGCCGGCACCTTCTCACTATCAATTACGAATTCTTCAAATGGGCCTTTACACGGCACGTACTCTTGGTTTCTATCGATAATTTTATGCTTATTTACACATCCCGGATGGTAAAAAAGCTTTGGGCAAATTTTACATTTAATGGCTCTGCTCTTAATCGCCTTCTTACATGCCGAGCATCGATACTCGGCGTATTCCTCGTTCATTCTGCTAATATCGGCAGAGACAGTTAATTGACTCGTCACTATAACACGTCACTTTCACACGTCAGCGTTTTGTGTTCGTCGCCGATGTCTACCTGTCGTACGAGGCTTCGATGACCTCTGTACGAAATGCAGTTCTCGTGCTTATGTATCAACATATTCCGGCTAGATAACACTCATATGGCTACCCCCGGTCTATGCAGATATTCGTTACACAACTTTTTAACACTCTCCCTCACTTTTAAACCACTCAAAAATTAACACTTTTGCGGAGCGATGTTTCACACGTCTGCTTCTGCTGAGAGAGAGAGAGAGAGAGAGAGAGAGAGAGAGAGAGAGAGAGAGAGAGAGAGAGAGAGAGAGAGAGAGAGACTATTTGCGTGTTTTATTACATATTCTCCGGGGCGAAGCCCGGCGGGGCATGCTAGTAATTATATAATTAGCAAGATATACATAACAAATGTATACAAATAAAGCAATTAAATAATAAACATAGTTAATAAGGAAAGTGCTTTAGAACTATTAATTAACACATACAAATCATGCACATATCAGATCATCTATCTAAGATCACCTATCACATAAATAAAAAATCTTAAACAAAAATATTGTTTTGCGCACTAAATAATAAAATTATATTAGATTTAAAAAACAATGTAACTAAAAATATTATTTTAAACTTAAAATCTTACTTAAAAGAAACAGTCTTTTTTACAATCATATTATTATATAAAACCCGACTGTTTGTCTGTCCGTCCGTCCGTCTGTCCATCCGTCCGTCCGTCCGTCCGTCCGTCCGTCCGTCTATCCGTCTGTCCGCGAACTACTTATTCGTTAGTGGACCAAATTTTTACCAAGAGTACATGAAATAGGGGTAGAATTTCCCGGGAAGTGCCATAAAGTGTATAGTTTATTGCTACCGATTTTCTGGAAACCGATTTTTTTAATTCTTTGGCAAATAATCGACCGAATCTCAAAAAATTATATATGAAACAAAAGTAGAATTTTCCGACAAGTGCTATAAAGTGTATAATTTTTTGTTATCAATTTTTTTGGAAACTGGTACAAAAATTTTTTTAATTTTTTGGGAATTAATTGACAGAATCTTAAAGAATTGTATATGAAATAAGGGTAGAATTTTACGGGGAGCGCCATGATGTGTATAGTTTTTGTTACCAATCTTTCTGGAATCCGGTTTTTTTAATGTCTCCAATTTTTCGGGAAATGATTGATTGAATCTCAAAGATTTGTATATGAAGTAGGGGTAGAAATTCCCGGGGAGTGCTATAAAATGTACTATTTTTTGTTACCGATTTTTTTGAAAACCGGTTCTGAATGACCGAATCTCAAAAAATTGTACATAAAGTAGGGGTTGAATTTTCCGGGAAGTGCTATAAAGTATATAATTTTTTGTTACCGATTTTTTTGGAAATCGGTATCAAAAGTTTGACAAATTTTTCGGGAAATAATTAATCGAATTTTAAAGAATTGTATATAAAACGGGTAAAATTTCCCGGGAAGTGCTATAAACTGTATATTTTTTCGTTATCGAATTTTTTGGGAACCAGTATCTTTTTGGAAATCGGGTTAATTAAAAGTAGTATTTTTCAATTTACAGCATTTTAGAGAGAAAGAGAGATTGATTGATTGATTTGATTTATTTATGCCCAAGCATAGGCTAAAGGGCAAATACAGGATAATACTAAATATCAAAATTATACATGCTCTCTCAAGCACAAGCACAGTCACATAAAGCATAATAAATGAAATATAACTAAACATAATTAGCGCAACTTAATAAAGCTCGCAAGATATAAACTAAACGCAGTAACACGCAACTTAACACTAACGCTACTTAGATACTAGGAAAAAAGGAAGAGAGAGAGAGAGAGAGAGAGAGAGAGAGAGAGAGGGAGAGATGATAGGGAGAGAATAGATATTTCCCTTGGATACTTATCCTATAGGTTCTCATACCCTATCTCGGCCTCCCTATCCTATCGCTCTCTCTCTCGCTCTCTCTCTCTCTCTCTCTCGCGCTCTCTCTTCTCCCTCTCTCTATCTCCTTTCGTCTCTCTTCTCTCTGCTCTCTCTCTCTCGTCTCTCTCGCCCTCTCTCTCTCTCTCCTCTTCTTCCTCGATTGATTGCTTGAATTTGATTAAAAATTTATTTATGCCCCCCCTTTGCTAACGGGCAAGATATAAATTGCAGATACATAATTAACAAGAGAAGCAATAAGTGCACTACAATGGCTCGTTCAGTGCATTTCATACTTAAACTAACAAATGCAGACTTCATGTTAAACCACTGACATAATATAACCTTAAACTAATATTACAACATATATATGTATAACACAGCCACTAACTTATATGACTAGGTAGTGGTGTCATCACACCACCAAATCTTAACCCATAAACCAAAAGCGAAGCTTTAACCAGATTCAGATGCAAACAAATGCAAGCGGAGGAGGTTTTTGAAGACCGGAAGAAAGGACGCGGATGTTATATTATTAGGAAGCGAGTGCCAAAAACGTATTGCAGAGAGACGAAAAGAGTTCCAATAAGTTGTTGTTCTACATGTCGGTATATAAAAGGTCCGTGACGAGCTGGGACGGCGATCTGATCTCTTAAGCGACGAATCAGGTGAAGTGAAAAGCTCGCTCAGGTAGTTTGGAGATTGTAGGAACAACATGCGATAAACTTGACAACCGAGAAAATACAATCTCCTATTCTCAACCAAGAGCCATCCGAGTCGACGCCTATAGGGCATAATATGTTCATCACGCTTGAGATTAAATATGTAACGTATACAGCAATTCACAAGTCTCTGCAACTTTATATTTAACTCATTACTCAAGCCATTATAGACGAGGCAACAATAGTCAACATGTGGTTTGATCAACGTCGTAACTAGTTTAATTCGTAGTTCAGTGGAAAAGGAGTTCTTGTTAAATTTTAAACTGTACAACGCATGGTGCACTTTCTGCGATACATGCGAAATATGCTTCTTCCAAGACAGAGTGGGTGTGAAAGTAACACCTAAGTTTCTTACCTCACTAACGAACGGGATAGGTACACTGTTTACCATAATGGGAGGTAAAAGACTAAGATCAATATTCCTTACATAAGCATTACTGCCACAGATCATCACTTTAGATTTAGCCGGATTAAGTTTCAGTCCGTTAGATTCCGCATAATCATAGATAGCATTTGCATCTTTTGAGATTAACTCTAATCCATGACGGATGTTGGCCGGCAAACATGAGAAATAAACCTGAATGTCATCAGCAAATATCATGTGCAGCGCATGCCGCAGCACCTTTCCTATGTCGTTGATAAACAAAAAAAATAAAAGTGGCCCGAGCACGGAGCCTTGAGGAACACCCGATGACGTATATAGCCACTCCGAGAAATTCCCAGTGTCATCAACCACAGACTGATAACGGCCTGTTAGGTACGAAAAAATCCACATAAGAACCGCATCAGAAAATCCGATCTCCCTCAACTTGATAAGTAGTATGAGATGTGGAACGGTGTCAAACGCCTTACTAAAATCGAAGAGGATCATAATTGTGATAAGGCCACTATCGATACCTTCCCTGATGTCATCGCACACCCGCAGAAGCGCTGTCTGTGTATTGTGACACGGTCAATATGCAGATTGTCTAGGATTAATGATGTTATGCTTGCTTAAGTAATCGGCGATTTGTGAGGCAACAATCCTTTCCAGTAATTTTGACAGCTCTGGTAGATTGGCTATAGGTCTTGTATCAGATGGGGACAATGGAATGCGAATCTTCGAATAAGGGCGGATTAGCGCACGCTTCCATTGAGATGGAAAAGAAGAAGTTTCTAATGAGCAGTTGAACAAAGCAGTGAGACGCGACGAAATTACAGGCCATGCAATCCTAAGAACACAGAGCGGTATACCATCTGAACCAGATGCATAGGAATGGAGTGGTTCACCTGAGATAAGTTTGAAGATCATATCGGGTGTTACTGCAGAGAACACAAACTCTGGTCTCTCGGATGATCGAGTCATCAAAGCAACAGTAGTACTAAAGTCTGTATACAAGCAAGGTGGCTGAGCATTAGAGACCGAAACATAGAATGAATTTAATTGATTGGATGTGAAAAAGTGTGAAGGGGAGACCAAAGTTGACTTTGCAAGACCTAACCGTGCTAGTTCTCTCCAAAGTTTAGCAGGGTCAGTGATATCTTTGAGAGTATTAAACTGAAATTCACTTTTAACACGTTTGATATCTAAATTAAGTTGGTTTCGGAAAAGTCTGTAAGTGGCGTAGTCAAGTAAACCACCGGAACGCCTCGCCTGGTTGTATAGCCGATTTCGAGTACGAATCTTAGCCCTTAGCTCATCCGTGAGCCATCGTACCGGGGGCCTCTTAACCGTAAACACTTGCTTAGGGGCAAACACGTCTAATGTTCGCAGTAGAGTGTCCGACAATCTCACACAAAGCCCCTCAGCATCCACGACGCCTATCCGGTCATCTGGCTCCACGCCAGCTCCACTGGTCACGACGGATAAAGGTTCATTAATTACAGAGTGAAGATGATCACAAAACTCGTTATAGTCAATGGATCTATATTTACGCCTCGTAATGGTACGCTCAATTACCAGTTTAGTGCTCAGAGAAAGCGACAGCTCTATAAGGTCATGACCAACTATGAACGGACACTCAGATTTAGTGAACGACATTATTTTTTCGCTGTCATCCACCGCTAAAACATCAAGCCACGAGTCGGCGGAGGCTGTGTGATGCGTAGCCTCCGACTGTACTATATGCATCGCCATACTTGACATGAGTTTGCGGAAATAGTCGGCCTCAAAGTTGCTTGTAAGAAGGTTGCAGTTAAAGTCACCGCCAATAATTACATTTTTATATAGGTGCGATACACTAAGGAGTGCCTCAGTAAACTCACTCAGGAGAAGGCCTTTTGGTCTCCTATAAACCGATGCAAATAAAACAGATTCATCATTCGGTAGACGGATCTCACAAATGAGATATTCGGGAGCATTCACATCACCTCTTGCAGAAGTGGCAATAACCGCAACCCTCATTGAGCTGTGAATATAGCAGGCAATTCCACCACCCCTCATACCAACGCGATCATGTCGGATCAGAATGTAACCGTCCAGGGCCACGAGATCATCAGCAACTTCAGCATTTAGCCATGTTTCGGACACGGAGATAATGTGGTATACATTAGAATTAAAATGCAGTCTTACTGAGTCTATGTGACCACGAAGTGAATTCGCATTAAACTGAGCTACGCAGAGGCAGCATGCTGAAGCGTGATGAATAGCAGGGGATGTTGCGCAACGTGTTCGGTTCTGTCAATCAATCTTGGCGAGGTCTGAGTCGGAGTCAATAAAGATAATCGGAGCGCCATCAGATAATCTGACACATATTCGACATCCTCTCATCCAGACATACTTATAAGACTTATCTCCAGCAGCACGTTTAGTCCGCTGCAGCAAATCATACGTGGCCCTAGGCAGCAACTCATTCACATAAATGTTACGGTCAGAGTCAACGTCACAGACCTCACGCTGTTTAAGAGACCGTTTTACTTTCTTTTTGGCTATTACTGTATCACGGACTGCACCAGAAGTTAGGGTGACTATGAGCGAGTCTGTACCTACGGGGCTCGAAGGACTGTCAGAAGTTACGGTCACTTGCGGTTTCCGCGCCATAGGTCTAATGCCGAGAACGTGGCTAGAGAGGTCTGGGGAATATCTAATACTTTAAATACATTACTGACCAACTCCAAAGGAGTGATCGACAACCCTTTAGGGACTCCCGAGATAACTAGTTTGTTTTCGTTTTTATCTCGAGTGTGCGGAACAGACTGTGCAGCCTTTAAGTCACGGATATCACAAGCAAGAGCAGAACTTTCCTGCTCAAGTTTATCGATGCGCAACGCACTCTGGGCAACCGTGTTAGCAATAAGATCAAGTCTATTCAGTTTATCACTAATCTCGACATTAATACGCTTCTGATCTTCAATAAAAGCCGAAAGCTTGGCGTCTGACTCCCTCAGTTGGTCAGATAGTCTTTGCAGCAGCACATTGGTCGCGATCCGCTCCTGCAACTGCGCTTGTCCCTGAGTGGCCGACGATCCACTCGTAAAATCGAAAGAGTGTGCACTCGGTTCAGAGATAGGTATAAGAGGTGTGTCTAATGAGGCCGCAAGAGACTTGCAGCACGTATCCTCATATTTTGTTGTAGCATACGGTTTGACACAACCAGGATGGAAAATCCTCTTACACTCCACACACTCAAGTAGTTGATTAGCGATCGTCTTTTCACATCTGGCACATGTACGCGATTCCATAATTCTTAGACGGCCTATGTCACACGATGCAACTACGACGTTCTACAACTATACTAAGTCTCATGCGGTTCTGTAACAAACGCATGCGCGCCAGTACACTTCACGGCGCAGCCAATAGCCTGAAGCCTTCACACATTTCGGGAAATAATTGACCGAATTTAAAAGAAGTATATATGAAACAGGGGTATAATTTTTCGGGGAGTGCTATAAAGTGTATTATTTTTCGTTACCAATCTTTTTGGAAACCGGTTACAAAATTTTTCCAATTTCTCGGGAAATAATTGAATCTTAAAGAATTACATATATGAAATAAAGGTAGAATTTCCCCGGGATTGCTATAAAGTGTACAATTTTTTGTTACCGATTTTTTTGGGAACTGTTTACACATTTTTTCCAATTTTTAGGGAATTAATTGACCAAATCTTAAAAAATTATATATGAAATAGGAGTCGTGTCAAAATTTTTTTAATTTTTGGAGGATGTTTATTTTTTTATTAATGAATAATTTTTTAATAATGAATTAATTTTCTTGAAACCGGTTATGAACTTTTTCCAATTTTTCTAAAGGGGTTTCCGATTTGTTTAAAAAAATGTACGTGATTGTTCTAATTTCCTCAAATTTTGAGATTAGCTAAATTTTTTTAGATAATTTTCGTTATTTTTTTTAAAACTGCCCAAATTTTTCTAATTTTTCGGGGATGGCAAAGACGTGTATAATTTTTCATAATCAATTTTTTGGAAACCGGTTTCAAAATTTTTTAATTTTTTGAGGATGGCTACGATGAGTTTATAGAAAAATTGCTAATAATAAAGGGGTTTCCGATTTTTGCTCCTTATTTCCGTAAATTTTGAGATATCAAGCTGAATTTTTATTTATGGATAATTTTTATAGATAATTTTTTGTTACCGATTTTAGTGGAAACCAGTTACAAAATTTTTCAAATTTTTCGGGAGTTAATTGATCGAATTTCAAAGAATTGTATATAAAATAAAGGTAGAATTTCTTGGAGTTTGCTATAAAATGTATAATTTTTTGTTACCGATTTTTTGGGAAAACGGTTATAAAATTTCTTCAATTTTTTAGGAATCGACCGAATTTTAATGAATTACATATGAAATAGAGGTAAAATTTCCCGGGAATTGCTATAAAATGTATAATTTTTCGTTACCGATTTGTTTGGGAACCGGTTACAAAATTTTTCCAATAATTCAGGAATTAATTGACTAAATCTTAAAGAATTATATATCAAATAAGTCGTGTCCAAATTTTTTTAATTTTTGGAGGATGTTTAATTTTTTATTAATGGATAATTTTTCATTAAAAATTGATTTTCTTAAAACCGGTGCCATTTTTTTTATTTTTTGATGATTTTGAAAAGAAAAAATAAAATGGAAGAAAATGAAAGAAAGTTAATAATGGTGGGTCAACGGAGGGTGAAAACGCGCGAGGCGTGAGCAAAAATAAAATTTGAAGACTTTAATATAAGGGATTACATTTTTGAAATATTTGACAATATGCTAATCTGCATCTATAATATTATCTATTATTTTTTAAAAAAGAATTCGAAGATGTAGGTTAGAGTTTGAGGAGAAAGAATATCAAAAGTTCTTCTAATTAATGAGTGAGTTTGAGGAGAGGGGAATAGATTTTGAGCCTACGTGAAGCGCGGGCGAAAAATCTAGTATTACATATAGTAATGTATCACATTTGTATTAAACAATACTTCAGTAATAAAAAAAATACTTTATAAAAAAAATAAAAATCATTAAAAACAAAAAATATTACATTTTTTATAATAGAAAAAATAAATTTGTTACCATTTTTTTTCTCATATTTTATAAATATGAAAATATTTCTCATTATTTCTTATACTGAAAATATTATTTTAAACTTAAAATCTTACTTAAAAAAAACAGTCTTTTTTACAATACCACATATAGTAATGTATCACATATTTTAATAACAAATACTTCTGTAATAAAAAATAAAAATACTTTATAAAAAAAATAAAAATCATTAAAAACAAAAATTTTTAAATTTTTTATAGTAAAGAAAATAAAGCATCTGTTATCATTTTCTTTCTTATATTTTTTTCAGATTGTGGAAGATTTGTCCAGTGAGCAACAATAAATTGTGCAAATGCTTCGTCTTCATTATTGTTTTCACGTTTGTTATTTAAAACATTCATGATTTTCTGGTTAACCGATGTAAACATATTGTCTAATTTCTTTGTTTCGTCGACTTTACTTTCTTTAGATTTAGATTTTGTATGTAATACGACTGATGGTGAATCTTTGTCAATGTTGCGTTTATGTGTTACGTGTGTTTTACGAGTATCTTCTAAAATATTTTCTTTATTATTTTCACCATTAAAATTATTATTTTTTGTTTCGTGCATAAAATGACTTGATTTTTCTTTGGTATCAAATACTTCATTTGAACTAAATTGTGGAATTTCTGTTGACAGTTCTAAAGATGATGTAGATGTTGAAGCTTTATTTGGTTTTATATTACTGCATGTTCTAAAAATATAAGAATATGGTAAATCTGAAGAATAGTGGCCTCCTCACCGATTTCGTTCAACTTGGGCTTAATCAACGCGTTTTTGCACGAAACAACTGAATCTGGCAAAAAAAGTGTCGCTCTGCCCCGCAAAGCGAGATATTAACGGTTAAAGTTGACAGGAATTAGGTTATGATTCCTGTCATACCGACAAGATGCAGCAATACTGAACTTGCCCTGCGGCCATATGCGCATGCTCAGTGGTCGCACGCGCATGTAAATCTGCGCCAATTTTAAATAAATTATTTGTGCAAAATAACCAAGCATCTCGATTCAAGCAGTTAGGTCTCACGCTGAAAGTTTCATTAGTTTAATTATGCGTGGGAAGCGCACACATACACACACACACGGGGGGGGGGGTGCGAAGGGGGGCCTTCGGCCCTTCCTTCCCCCGCACCCACCCCGCCGGTAGGCAGCGTTGACCTCGTTTTACAACTTAAAGTACATTCTAAGTTGTAAAGCGAAATTATAAAGCACATGCATGGAGGGGTGCAAGGGGGTTTACATGCATGAGCGCACGTGAACAGGAAGGTTTTTTTCCCCTGCACTCCCCCCCCATGCATGTACTTTATAACCTTTTTTAAAAAAAAGGTAAAAAAAGGCGCCAAGTTCACGCATAGTAATTTAACTATATGTTGTTACGTCAAAAAAAAAAAGAAAGTGGTAGTATTATACCTCGAAAAAACTTAAGTAACAAGTGGTAGACGTAATCTTTATATCTCGAAAAATCTCGAAAAAATCTAAGTAGTAGTATCTTTATTTCCGAAAAATTATAACTCAAGTGATCTATCAAGACACATCACAAAATTATATGTTGCTTTATCAAAAAGAAGAGTCGCGCTTCAAGTGATCTATTACAATTACAAAAAAGAAATGATATCTCTTTAAATTACAGCGCCAATTACAGAGAGAACATATATATTGCCTCAAAAAATAATTTTGCACTACTTTGAAAAATCTTTAAATTGTGTTTAAATTTAACAAGGGAATACAAGATATTTAAATACAAAGTTTACATGTGTATTTTTTAGTGGTCACAAAGAATTACAGAAGTAACAGTACAAAATAAAAAGATTTTATTAAAATACATAAATTTTTCTTGTAAAAAAACTTGGCGCTGCTAGACCTCGAAATTTTAAATAAATAAGGACAACAATAAATAAAAATAATTCAGAGAAAAATGCGATGAGAGTAATATTAAATGATTATCAGCGTGGATGTGCGAGTGAGTGATATGGGTGTGCGTGACGACGCGGACGGCGGATAATGCGGCTTATAATTAAGTAGAGGATAAGTTTATTTATTTATTTAAAATTTCGAGGTCTAGCAGCGCCAAGTTTTTTTACAAGAAAAATTTATGTATTTTAATAAAATCTTTTTATTTTGTACTGTTACCTCTGTAATTCTTTGTGACCACTAAAAAATACACATGTAAACTTTGTATTTAAATATCTTGTATTCCCTTGTTAAATTTAAACACAATTTAAAGATTTTTCAAAGTAGTGCAACAATTATTTTTTGAGGCAATATATATGTTCTCTCTGTAATTGGCGCTGTAATTTAAAGAGATATCATTTCTTTTTTGTAATTGTAATAGATCACTTGAAGCGCGACTCTTTTTTTTTGATAAGGTAACATATAATTTTGTGATGTGTCTTGATAGATCACTTGAGTCATAATTTTTCGGAAATAAAGATACTACTGCTTAGATTTTTTCGAGATTTTTCGAGATATAAAGATTACGTCTACCACTTGTTACTTAAATTTTTTCGAGGTATAATACTACCACTTTATTTTTTTTTTTTTTGACGTAACAACATATAGTTAAACTACTATGCGTGAACTTAGCGCCTTTTTTTACCTTTTTTTTAAAAAAGGTAATTTTGTACGAATATCATTTTTTTTTGTAGTATTACGCATTTTTAAAACAGTATGTACAGGGTAAAACTATTTGGAGGTATAATACTACCACTTTGTTTTTTTTCGAGGTAACAACATAACAGGGTAACAACATAATACATATACACTACTATTCGTGTACTTGGCGCTATTTTCCATTTTTTTTTTAAAAGGTAATTTTGTACGGTAATCACGCCTTTTTGTAGTGTTACGCATCTTAATCTTATAAACAATATACTTTATAATCTTATAAACAGTATAAACAAGGTATGAAGCTAAAAGTGTTATGGACTATTATTTCTAAAAAAAAAACAACAATTTAATATTTTACTTAGTTTCTTAAAAATAATAATCTGTAACCCTTTGCTCTGTAACCCCACATAGTGCGTTTCGTAGTTTTCGGTGTCCAGGTGTAATACGTTGAATGCGATGTCTAGGTGTCCCAGGTTGCCGATGACGATGTCTAGATAGTGAGCTCCGTAGTTTTTGGTGTCTACGTGTATTAATACCTTGAATTCGATGTTTAGGTGTCCCAGGTTGCCGATGACAAGTCCACATAGTGCGCTCCGTAGTTTTCGGTGTCCAGGTGTAATCGTACGTTGAATTCGATGTTTAGGTGTTCCAGGTTGCCGATAATGAGGTCCAGATAGTACGTTTTATAGTTTTCGGTGTCCAGGTGTAATAATACGTTAAATTTGATGTCTACGTGTCCCAGGTTGCCGATGACGAGACATCAATTTCAAGGTATTAATACACGTAAACACCGAAAACTACGAAGCGCACTATGTAGACTCGTCATCGGCAACCTGAGACACCTAGACATCGAATTTACCGTACAATTACACCTGGACACCAAAAACTATGAAGCGCATTATCTGGATCCCGTCATCGGCAACTTGGGACACGTGAACATCGAATTCAAGGTATCAATACACGTAGACACCAAAAACTACGGAGCGCACTATGTGGACCTCGTCATCGGCAACCTGGGACACCTAGACATCGAATTCACCGTACAATTACACCTGGACACCGAAAACTATGAAGCGCACTATCTGGATCCCGTCATCGGCAACCTGGTACACGTGGACATCGAATACAAGGTATTAATATACGTAGACACCGAAAACTACGAAGCGCACTATGTGGACCTCGTCATCGGCAACCTGGGGCACCTAGACATCGAATTCAACGTATGATTACACCTGGACACCGAAAACTATAAAGCGCACTATCTGGATCCCGTCATCGGCAACCTGGGATACGTGGACATCGAATTCAAGGTATTAATACACGTAGACACCGAAAACTACGGAGCGCACTATGTGGACCTCGTTATCGGCAACCTGGGACACGTAGACATCGAGTTCAACGTATTATTACACTTGGACACCGAAAACTATGAAGCGTACTATCTGGACCTCGTCATCGGCAACCTGGGATACCTAGACATTGAATTCAAGCTTGATTCATAAGAATCGACTTAAAAATTCCCTAGCCGCACTTACTGCCAAGCGTAGAGAATCTTCTTTTCCGTTGACTCAATATATAGGATAATTACATAAAACAATTACCTTGAATTAATCGTCGCGTCGCGTAATAAAGAGTCACACGGTCGGTCTCGCTCCGCGCGTACTACCGTGTCTCTCGATCGATCGAGATAGGTTAACTGATCAGATGAACTGACTGACAGCCTCTAAACGAACGCACTGTCTGCACTGCACTGCACTGCGATACTAACGCCGCTAGCCGCCAGTGTCGAAAAAGTGAAAGTAACGTTTCTGATTATGACGTTAAAAAATTTTCACATTTGGACTTTGCGTCGCAATATCTCCGCTCGTAGGACACGGAGCGGAAAATTATAAAAGAAACCCCCCCCCCCCCCTAATTGGACCCCAAGCTATCGATGAAGCTTACTTAGAACTTGATCCGTTCACTCGTTATCGAGATCTCAACATCTCGAGTACTCGCAACCCGTCGCGTCGCGTAAAAGAGTCACGGTCGGTCTCGCTCCGCGTGTACTTGGCGTGAGACACTACCGTGTCTCTTGATTTTGCTTTACAACTTAACATGTACTTTATATTGTAAAGCGAGGTCCACGTTGCCTACCGGCGGGGTAGGTGCGGGGGAGGGGGGGCCGAAGGCCCCCCCTCGCACCCTCCCGTGTGTGTGTATGTGTGTGTGTGTGTGCTTCCCACGCATAATTAAACTAAAGAAACTCCCAGCGTGAGACCTAACTGCTTGAATCGAGATGTTTGGTTATTCTGCACGATTTAACTGTTTAATGATTTTCGTTAAAGCAGGGCACACACACACGTGTGTATGCCCTGCTTTATAGAAGTTGTGATTTTCGTTAAAGGAGAGCACACACACGTGTGTATGCTGGTGTATGCCCTGCTTTATAGAAGTTGTGATTTTCGTTAAAGCAGGGCACACACACGTGTGTATGCTGGTGTATGCCCTGCTTTATAGAAGTTGTGATTTTCGTTAAAGCAGGGCATACACACGTGCGTATGCTGGTGTATGCCCTGGTTTTAAGAAGTTGTGATTTTTGTTAAAGCAGGGCACATAGACACGTGTGTATGCCCTGTTTTATAGAAGTTGTAATTTTCGTTAAAGCAGGGCACTTTATAGAAGTTGTGATTTTCGTTAAAGCAGGGCACACACACACACGTGTGTACGCCCTGCTTTATAGAAGTTGTGATTTTCGTTACAGCAGGGCATACACACGTATGTGTGTGCCCTGCTTTAACAAAAATCATTAAACAGTTAAATCGTGCAGAATAACCAAGCATCTCGATTCAAGGAGTTAGGTCTCACGCAGAGAGTTTTTTTAGTTGAATTATGCGTGGGAAGCACACACACACACACACACATGGGGGGGGGGGGGTGCCTTCGGCCCCTTCCTCCCCCGCACCCACCCCGCCGGTAGGCAGCGTTGACCTCGCTTTACAACTTAAAGTACATGCTAAGTTGTAAAGCGAAATTATAAAGCACATGCATGAAGGGGTGCAAGGGGGCTTACATGCGTGAGCGCACGTGAATAGGAAGACTTTTCTCCCTTGCACCACCCCCCCCCCCCAAGCATGTACTTTATAATTTCGTTTTACAACTTAGCATGTACTTTATGTTGTAAAGCGAGGTCCACGCTGCCTACCAACGGAGTGGGTGCGGGGGAGGGGGTAGCCGAAAGCCCCCCTTCGCACCCCCCATGTGTGTGTGTGTGTGTGTGTGTGTGTGTGTGTGTGTGTGTGTGTGTGTGTGTGTGTGTGTGTGTGTGTGTGTGTGTGTGTGTGTGTGTGTGTGTGTGTGTGTGTGTGTGTGTGTGTGTGTGTGTGCTTCCCACGCATAATTAAACTAATAAAACTCCCAGCGTGAGACCTAACTGCTTGAATCGAAATGCTTGGTTATTCTGCACAATTGATTCATTTAAAATTGGCGCAGTATTACATGCACGTGCAACCACTGAGCATGCGCGTGTGGCCGCAGGGCATGGTTGTAGTCGCTACATCTCGTCGGTATGACAGGAATTATAACTTGATTCCTGTCAACTTTAACCGTTAATATCTCGCTTCGCGGGGCAGAGCGACACTTTTTTCTGCCAGATTCGGTCGTTTCGTGCAAAAACGCGTCGATTAAGCCCAAGTTGAACGAAATCGGTGAGGAGGCCGCTATTCTTCAGATTTACCAAGAATATATAAGTATATATACATATTATACTATTAAAATACGGATTTTTAAACAATTATTATTATAAACCTTCGTCTCTTGATATAATTGTCAAAAAAAGATAATCGAGTATAAAATGCAAAGGGTTTATGAGTTGAAGCACCACTTCCACTCTTATATTGACTATCTATTATTCGTTTCTTACGATTATATTGATTTCTTAGAGATGTGCATCTAGTTTGACAATAATCAGGTGTATATATGTTGCCTGTAAAAATGTTGAGATTTTATCATTATAATTAGCATAATATATATTAGCTATAAGACATAATAAAAGATATTAATTAAAAATATTTGATATTTACCATAATTTTTATTTTGCATGATTTTAGAAATTTTTTTTCAAGCATTATCTTTATTATGTTTTTAAAATCTTTGTGTCTTTTATATATATATATATATATATATATATATATATATATATATTGTACAGAAATGGTCGTTCTCTGTATAATTTAATTAGAAAAGCATCACTGTCTTTTTCTTCTATAGAAATATTATTCTCATTTTCATTTGACACTTCATTGTCTGTACAATATGTATTATTAAATTCAAAATAGTGATGATCTTCCATTTTTACTATAAAATAATAATAAAAGGATATACATATATAACATTAGATAATATACGTACATACATATAGATTTTGTTAAAGGTTATACAAAAATAATTAACAAGATGTTTAAACATATAATACTATTAAATCAAATAATATTTAATTAAGTATATAGAACATTTTATTTATAAGTACATTAGATAAATTTCTTTGAACAAAAAAATTAGGTTATATTCACAGTTATTGAAATATATTTCGAATATGAAATATTATTATTACATATTTATAAGTTTAGAATGTATTATGTCATAACTATTTATAAAATATTCATCATTAATTGTATAATAGAATTGTTATTTACATATACATACGTTTTACGTTTATTCCTTAAAACGTGGCGTCACGTCGCGTATACTACACAAGACAGGAAACATTAACACAGTATTGTGCGTTACATAAGACAAAGACTTAAGGCATAAAACACTGCCTTAAGGTTATAAGACAGCCATTCTGCTTAGGGCCGAAGACAGAGCGAAAGGCCTCGGCCACCACTCCGTCCGTCGCCAGTACAACGTACAACCGGGAAGAGTGCTGCGGGCGATGTAAACAGCGCGGACACACTCGGTTAGACTGCAGACGGCCGGCCAAGAAGTTCTGCTCTCGATGCGGCAAGGACGGCGTCCTCACCCGCGATTGCCATCTGACATCGGGAAACGCCGTACGGGCCGGGGGCGGAGCCGCCGCCACCCGGACCTTGCCACCGTCCAAGTAACTTACCAGCCGCGGCCGCACATCTCCGTCCGCATACGACACCGCGCTATGCGGGCGTTGATCGACACTGGCTCCAAGGTGTCCTTTATTAATACAGACACCGCCCGCTATGCGGAGAATCTCGGATTCCCGATCCGACAAGAGACAAGCTCCGTTCATCTGGCAGACGGAGGTTCAACCACGATACCCGGGACTATGACACTCCCGGTGAAGATTGGCCGGAAGATGCTCGAGCACGACTTCCTAATCATGCCATCGCTACAGGGCGCCGTACTCATCGGCGTTGACTTGTGGGCCCAAACCGGAATCGTGCTACGGGCGACCGCACCGCGCAAAGACGCACAGACCTTCGTATGCGGAGCCGTAGCCCAGGGATTGGCCTGCCAAACCCCCGACGAGGAACGTCGCCTCCAGGAGTTCCTAGCCAGGGAACTCGCCCTATTCGAGGGCATCCGCGGCCCGACCGACCAAATATCGCACCATATCCGGGTCAAGACCGACCGATCCATTAAGCAGCGATACCGACCCAGGAACCCGGCCATGCAGGCAGGTGGAGAAGATGGAACGAGAAGGAGAAGGCGTAATTGAGCCTTTCCACGGAGCGTGGAGTTCACCCATTGTGCTGGTCCGAAAGAAAGACGGGAGTCATTGACTTCCGGCAAATGAATGGAGTCACAGAAAAAAACGCGTACCCTCTATCGCAAGTCATGGCCACCTTGGATAAGCTCCAGGGAGCCCGTTATCTGTCAACACTAGACCTGAAGAATGGGTATTGGCAGATACCACTAGCGCACGATAGCCGGCCAGTCACCGCCTTTACGGTACCAGATAAAAGGCCTTATGCAATTTTGGGTAATGTTGTTTGGCTTTCACTCCGCACCGGCTACCTTCCAGAGGCTACTCACAAAATACTGGGGCCGGAACTAGCCCCACACGTCCTCGTATACCTGGACAACATCATCGTGGTCAGTCGCACCTTTGAGGAGCACCTCCGGTTACTGGGAAAAGTGTTCCGCCGACTCCGAGAAGCTAGGCTCCGCTTGAACCTGGAGAACTGTCATTTTTGCCGAGACCAACTCCGGTACTTAGGCCACGTTGTAGACCGTTACGGCCTTCGGATTGACCCGGATAAGATGAGCGCAATGGCACGATGGCCAGCGCCAACAACCGTACGCAAGGTGCGACAATTCCTGGGCATGGCCTTCTGGTATCGGCGTTTCGTGGCAAACTTCTCGACAGCGGCAGCCCCGCTTACTCGCCTGACCAAAAAGGGCGTAAAGTGGACTTGGGGCCCGGAGGAGGAGAGCGCCTTCGAGCGCCTAAAGAAGGCGTTGACCTCCGCCCCCGTATTGGCCTGCCCGGACTTCGACCGCCGGTTTGTACTCCAGACGGACGCAAGCTCGTACGAATTGGGGGCCGTGCTAACCCAGCACCAGGAAGACGGAGAGCGAATAGTGGCATATGCCAGCCGAACGCTCAACAGCGCAGAGAAGAATTACAGCGCCACCGAATTGGAGTGCCTCGCAATTGTCTAGGGCATACGGAAAATGCGGGGATACCTTGAGGGGTACTCTTTCACCGTGGTAACCGACCATCAGTCCCTCTGGTGGCTGTAACGCTTGGAAGAACCCACCGGCCGGCTGGGCCGGTGGCTGTTCAAACTGCAACAGTACGATTTCGACGTACGATACCAAAAAGGCAGCCTCAACAAAGTCGCCGACGCGCTCTCACGCCAGCCAAAGGTGTGCGGTGCTCAGGCTGCCCCGAAGTGCCAATGGTACTACCGCATCTAGAATGGCCGGTTGTTTCGCCACATCTTACATAATGTGGACTTCCGGAAGGTCGACCCAGCGGACCAATGGAAACAATACATCCCGAAAGAGGAACGGGCCTGGACCATGCAAAGACACTATGAAGATCCCACGGCGGGACACTTTGGGGTCGCCAAGACCATAGCCCGCATGGCCTAATTGTTCTATTGACCGGGGATGTTCTAAGACATCACCCGTTATGTCCGGCAGTGCCCGACTTGCCTGGCGCACAAGGCACCTACGACCAAGCCAGCCGGGAACCTCCACACGGCACCGGTTACCGAGCCCTGGCGGCAAGTGACCCTAGATCTCGTCAGCCCGTTGCCCCGATCCACCCAGGGCCACGCCTGGTTATTAGTTATGCAAGACCGATTTTTGAAGTAGGTTGAACTTAAGCCCTTACATCGGGCTACCGCTCCCGCCGTTACTAAGGCAATCTTTGACCGGATCATATACCAGTACAGGTGCCCCGACCAGATCATTTCCGACAACGGGACGCAATTAAAATCGGACCAACTCGAGGGAGTTTTACGGGCATTCCAGATCAAGCACCAAACTACCCCCGTGAGAGCGCCCCGCGCCCCACTGCAACCCGGTCGAGCGCACCAACCAGACACTAAAAACCATGGTCGCTCAGTATGTCGGAAAGAACCATCGGCATTGGGACGAACACCTCTCGCCGTTGCAGTTCGCGTATAACACCGCCCGACACGAGGCCACCGGATACACCCCGGCCCACCTCAACCATGGACGAGAGCTTGCCCTCCCACACCCGGAGGACCGCCGCCATGCAGCAAATGCAGCCCCTCACTAGACTCGACACCGGCTGGAAGAAACCTACGAGGTGGTACGGGTCAACTTGGCCCGAGGTTTCCAACGGCAAAAGGCTCACTACAACTTGAGACGACGAAATTGGCGACCCCGCGTCGGGGATCTGGTTTGGAAGAGAAAGTACCCGCTCTCGATGAAAACTACGGGCTTCAACGCCAAACTAGCCCCTTGCTATACCGGCCCGCTCGAGGTAAGGAAGATTATCTCGCCCGTCATAGTCGACTTGCGCGATACCCGGGGACGTTGGCACAGACACGTGCACGTACAAGATCTGAAAAGCGCGCCGGAACCTCGCGCCCCGTGTCACCAAACGAGCGCGTAAACACCGCCCGAAGCGCTTTCGCGAACATGGCACCCGCATTTCTGAGTCGGAAAACGCTTTCCAGTCGTCTTCCGGAAGTTATCCCGCTAACATGGATCGACGCGCGAAGCTCCGAGAGCTGTTTGGAGATACGACCTCGACGACTTGTGGGAGAAACCGATCGATCCGGGGCCGACCACCAGCCCAGGAGCCGTCCCCCGCCGTCAGGCCCCCAATGTGGGGACCCGAATTCAACGGGGTGACGCCAAGATTCGCCGCCGCGCCGCCATCTTCCTCGAGACGGTACCGGCACGTCCGACCAGGCGTCCACCAGCCGCCCGCGTACGAGCGAATTTGCGGCTCACAGAACGGCCACCGGACGCTGACCGACCACCAGCCAGATCGCCCGCCGGACACCCGGCCCCGACCCCGCCCAGCCGCCAGGCCGCTCGACCGGCCACCACCCACGCGACGACAGCCTCAAGGGGAACTACGGGGAAACCGGCGCCAAGACAACCACGGCCGAACATCGCCGAAGCCCGAAGACCTACGGCCCCAAAACCCGCCACCCCACCAGTGTGCGCCGCCACAACGCCGACACTTGCCTCCCCCACAACGACCAGACCCCCTGACCGACCAGGCCCCTGCCCTCCCCTGACCACAGAGATCGCACAAGCCTCCGCTAGTCGGGCGCCTCCGACTGAGCTCCTGACCATCCGACCTGTCCGCGAATCCGTAAGGCAACTGTGCCTCCGTACCTGTCCGCGAATCCGTAAGGCAACCGTGCCTCCGTACTTGCCCGCGAATCCGTAAGGCAACTGTGCCTCCGTACCTGTCCGCGAATCCGTAAGGCAACCGTGCCTCCGTACTTGCCCGCGAATCCGTCAGGCAACCGCGCCTCCGCGTCTGTCCGCGAGTCCGTCTCTGTCCGACCGCGCATGAATCCTGCACACGTACATACACTGCGGCTCAGTGAAGCAACACACACACACACACACACACACACACACACACACACACACACACACACACACACACACACACACACACACACACACACCCACACCCCCACACCCACCCACACCCCCACACACACACACACCCACACACACACCCCCCACCACACCCACACCCACACCCACACCCACACCACACCCACACCCACACCCACACCCACACCCACGCTCACACCCACACCCACACCCACACCCACACCCACTCCCACACCCACACCCACACCCACACCCACACCCACACCCACACCCACACCCACACCCACACCCACACCCACACCCACACCCACACCCACCCACCCACACCCACACCCACACCCACACCCACACCCACAACCACCACCACACCCACACCCACACCCACAACCCACACCACAACCACACCCACACCAACACCCACACCCACACCCACACCCACACCCAAACCCCACACCCACACCCACACCCACACCCACAACCACACCCACACCCACACCCACACCCACACCCACACCCACACCCACACCCACACCCACCCCACACACCCACACCCCACACCCCACACGCACACCCACACCCACACCCACACCCACACCCACACCCACACCCCCACCACACCCACACCCACACCCACACCCACACCACACACCCACACCCACACCACACCCCACACCCACACCACACCCACACCCACACCCACACCCCCTCCCACACCCACACCCACACCCACACCCACCCCCACACCCACACCCACACCCTCCCCCACTCACACACACACACACACACACACACACACACACACACACACACACACACACACACACACACACACACACACACACACACACACACACACACACACTCCCTCCATCAAACTGTATTGTGAATAGTGAGAATAAAGAGCTTTATGTAAAACCAACCAGTGTCTCCACGTTTTCTCACCCTGGTCTGGCGAGCAAATTCCGAGCGAAAATAATATAAACATATAAGAAAGAATTAATGTGATATATTAATAATTAAACATTTATAGTTTTAAATATTTAAGATTTATTAAAAATAATATTCTGCATGATATTGTTAATTTCAGAATTCTAACAATATGATATATGCTTTTAAGTTAATAAAACCATGTAATATACTTACGCATAACTAAATACGGATCGATTATATTATCTTCTCAAATACCTATCTAATGCGATACTTTACTGAAAAGCAGTATATGTGTTATGTTAAGACATTTAAACGCAACAATCCTTAAACAATTTATGATGAAGTATTTAAAGTAAAAGTAAGAACAAGCAATATTAATGTAATAATTAACTTTAAAAAAAAAAAGGTTAAAAAAGGCGCCAAGTACACGCATAGTAGTGTATATGTTGTTACCTCGAAAAAAAAGAAAATGGTAGTATTAGACCTCGAAAAAACCTCAGTAACAAGTGGTAGACGTAATCTTTATCTATATATCGAAAAATCTCAAAAAAATCTAAGCAGTAGTATCTTTATGTCCGAAAAATTATAACCCAAGTGATACACATCACAAAATTATGTTACCTTATCAAAAAGAAGAGTCGCGCTTCAAGTGATCTATTACAATTACAAAAAAGAAATGATATTTCTTTAAATTACAGCGCCAATTATATAGAGAAAACATATATATATATATATATATATATATATATATTGCCTCAAAAAATAATTGTTGCATTACTTTGAAAAATCTTTACATTGTGTCAATTAGAAAAAATGTATAATAACAATTTTATAAAATTAAAAAATTTTATTCAAATTTAACAAGGGAATACAAGATATTTAAATACAAAGTTTACATGTGTATTTTTTAGTGGTCACAAAGAATTATAAAGGTAACAGAGTACAAAATATAACATATATATATATATATATATAGAACATATATATATATATATGTTCTCTCTGTAATTGGCGCTGTAATTTAAAGAGATATCTTTTCTTTTTTATAATTGTAATAGATCACTTGAAGCGCGACTCATCTTTTTGATAAAGTAACATAATTTTGTGGTGTATCACTTGGGTTATAATTTTTCGGAAATAAAGATACTACTGCTTAGATTTTTTCGAGATTTTTCGAGATATAGATAAAGATTACGTCTACCACTTGTTTCTTAGGCTTTTTTGAGGTCTAATACGGTGACCCCTCATTTTATCTCAGCCCAAAGCATCTCAGCAAAAATATCTCGTCTATAATATCTCAGTCCAAAATGTCTCAGTCCAAAAATATCTCAGTCCAAAATGTCTCAGTCCAAAAATATCTCAGTTCAAAATGTCTCAGTCCAAAAATATCTCTCACAATAATGTATCGAACAAAAATATCTCAAGTAAAGTTGATTTATTATATTATTGTTTTTATTTGTATATTCAGTTGATTAGAATAATTTATTATCAATGTATGGCTGTTCATGAAATGTGATACTAATTAAATGTAATATTAATTTTGTCTTCACGCGTGGAAAGTCCACGCATGTACTTTGAAGGCACACTATGTGTCTAGTTTAATAATAGTGGAGCCCCCCGCAGGGGGCAGAACCTACTGCCTCCACGCATACACTTTCCACGCGAGACGAGTTGTCACATGGGTTTACAACTGTCCTAATACTAATTAAATGTAATATTAATTTTTTATAATGATATTTTGTAATTGTTTCGTGCTCGGCCAAGGGAGCCTTGGGACACGAATGTTTGCCGGATTCCGCCCTGACAAGGGCGCGAAGCGTATCGCTGATCGGCGAGGAGTTTTCAAATCAAGACCGCTGTTTCTTTGCTAACGTCTTTAATTACAGCACAAATAAGCACAGTAGGTCTTTACAAAGATTGTGAGCTATGCGTGATCTCACTAAGCGGCGTATCACGTGCGACGCTTTAACGTTACGCTGGGGGACGGCTCCGAGAGCGACGAGTCCCGCTCAGAAATTAAGGTTTCGTGCACCGAGTCGGTGAGGAGAAGCGCGTTCTCGCTCACTGAGGTCGTCCACTTCCCCGTTGAAGACGGCTGGTGGAGCGTATGACCTCCGTTTCGCGCGGCAATCGTTCGAGGATGCGGATCGCGGCGAACGGATTTAGACTGTACGGCGCGAGAGCGATTTCTGTTCTGCCTGCCGGCGGATGATCGTGTTCCGGCATGAGGGTGGCTCAGCGGGGGAGCCGGGTGCGTTACAGGGAGGACGAATCATATCGATCCGTGATCGATCTATTGCACGAAAGCGCGTAAACGCGTGCGCATGACTCGCATGAGTTCGCACAAATTGAACGGGAGCGAAGGATTATCGGGCGACGCTCCGTGGCAGGGCCGTGTGCGATATTTCGGTAATGGCCCTTTCTTTTCGCCTCACCTCGCGATCAGGGCCGCTGGCAAAGATACGGCGCCCAACAATTCCTCTCTCGCAACGGATTCGGTTTCTATCCTCAACATACCGCCCGCCTCGAAATACGTTTCGAAATCCGCGATGTGCTCGTGGCGGTCGATAGGTCGATACGGGAAGATAGAATATATCTTATAACTAGATCAACTTAGAGTAGTAAGACAAGCTAATTACATGCGGTTTTTTTTTTTTTGAAAAAAAACAAGACGTGGCGATACCGAGCGTACCGCCCGCCGTGACAAGTTCATTTACAATGCTTATGCCGGAGAGGTCAGTCAGCGCGCGCCTCACAGTCGATCGGGAGTAGGCATAATTTTACGATCGGACGTTTATATTCGGAGGTCGGTGTTTTCACGGTCACCACGCGAATCAGCCCGTCAGCGCCCGCATGGCACTGTGTTACGCGACCGAGCTCCCACTTACAGGGAGGTAAAGTGGCATTTCGTAACAAGACGAGTTGCCCGATCTTCACTGGCGCTTGTAATCTTCGCCATTTGACGCGTTGCTGCAAGGTGCTAACGTATTCCGTCTGCCACAGCCGCCAAAACCGCTCGGTGATGTGACGGATGATTTGCCAGCGTGACAAGCGATTCTCGTTGACGTTTAATAACGAGGGTTCCGGATTGACTGTGAGCGCGGACCCGATTAAGAAATGACCGGGGGTCAGTACTTCATAATCGTCTAACGTATCACTTAACGGTGCGAGAGGACGCGAATTTAAGCAGGCTTCGATCCGGCATAGTAGAGTCGTAAGCTCTTCGAATGTTAGCGTGTGATTCTTAAGAACTCGGCGAAGATGGTACTTTACGCTGCGTACGCCGGCCTCCCAGAGACCGCCGAAATGCGGTGCGGACGGGGGGAGGAAGTGCCATTGTACATTATCGGAGGCGATGGCATTTAAGAAATTGGGATCGTTTACTGCCGCTCGGTATGCCTTGACTAGTTCCTTGTCGGCTCCGACAAACGTAGTTCCGTTATCGGAATGCATTGACTCCGGCAATCCTCTACGAGAGCAAAATCGAGAGTAGGCGTCTAAAAACGCGGGGGTGGAATAATTTCCAACCAATTCAAGGTGGACCGCGCGCGTGGCGAGGCACACAAAGAGCGCGATATATGCTTTTCGCGAAACAATGCCGCGTCCCCCGGAGGCTCGAACCAGCACCGGCCCCGCGTAGTCGACCCCACAATGGAGAAAACTACGGGAAGGCGCCGACACGCGCAAGGATGGGAGATCTCCCATGAGCTGCTGCGGCACGGCGGCCTTTTCGCGCGTGCAGTTCACACATTTATGGAGAACGGATCGAACGGAACTGCGAGCATTTAAGATCCAGAACTCGCGGCGCAACGTTGCAAGCGTTAAATGCGGGCCCGCATGAAGGGCGCGCAGATGAGCCTGCCTAATGATTAGCGTGACTAACGGGTGAGAAGCGAGTACGATCGGATGCTTCGCGTGATACGAGAGTGGAGCGTTTCTCAGGCGTCCTCCGACTCTTATCAATCCTTCGCTATCTACGAAGGGATTGAGTGCGAGAATGTGACTCTTGGAATGGACGGGTTTGTTCTGAGTGAGCTCGTGCAATTCGTGAGGGAATAATTCGGCTTGGATAGCCCCGAGCCAGAATGTGCGAGCGCGGTGGCATTCGGAGGCCGATAAGGCGCGTCCGTGATGCTCAAGAGCGGGGAATTTTTTAGAGTGCCCGCGACAGGAGACGAATCGAATGATATACGCGGTGACTCGAATAAGTTTGGCCCAATCCGAATATTGTGAGGCAAGATCCCACGGCGTGGGGACTCTCGCCGCGTGCGTGGTGACAATCTTTTCTTCAATGGAAGTTTCCGTCAGGGGGGAGGGAAGACCCTCGGGCCATCGCGTCGCGGGGAACTTGAGCCATGGTGGTCCCTGCCACCATAGTGGGTGAGTTGCGAGTTCGTGCCCTAGTATTCCGCGCGATGCACAATCTGCTGGGTTTTCGGCGGTCGACACGTGACGCCACGTCACATCGGGGAGACGGGACTGAATCTCCGCGACGCGGTTCGCGACGAAAGTCTTCCATCTCGACGGGTGTTGACGTAACCACGCAAGCACGACTTCCGCGTCGATCCAGCAATAACACGCGGAGGAATCGATCCTGATCGATTCGCGAACTAAAGTCATGACGCGCGCAAGTAGCAACGCAGCGAGAAGCTCCAACCGGGGAACGCTTAACGTTTTCACCGGAGCGACTTTCGATTTTCCCATAAGCAGAGATATGGTTATACGGCCAGATTTGGAAATTACACGCAGGTAGACAGCGGCGGCGTACGCGACGTTAGACGCATCGGCGAAGCCGTGCAGTTCGCAACGATCAGAGTCCGACTCTTGACCGGTCCACCGCGGCAAGTGGAGCTCGTTGAGCGCGGATAATTGATTGTAAATCGGTTTCCACTCGCGCAATATGTCATGAGGGAGCGTGTCGTCCCACTCGAACTTAAGACGCCACAACCGTTGCATCAAAATTTTTGCGGTAATCGTGACGGGAGTCACCCACCCGAGCGGGTCAAACAGTTTCGCGATCGCGGAGAGAATCGATCGCTTTGTTTGCGGAGCAGGGGCGTCGGTAGCCGTTTGAAATTGAAAGATATCGAGCGCAGGGTTCCAACTGACCCCGAGGATTTTCAAACTTTCATCTGTTTTCAAAATTTTGTTGCACGCGAGTCCGTGATTCGCGGGATCAATGTCCGACAAAAGCTCCGAATTATTACTGGCCCATTTCCTTAACTCAAAGCCACCTTTCCGTAGGAGGGCGATGAGTTGATCGCGGGCGATACGGAGGTCCTCGAGGCGATGCGCGCCGAAGAGAGTTTCGTCGATATATTTCCCTTTCTGGAGTATGAGAACAGCTAAGGGAAATGCCTGTCCTTCGTCGTTTACCAACTGATCGAGTACGCGAAGCGCTAAGTACGGAGCGGCCGCGGTGCCATATGTGACGGTGAGAAGGATGTATTCGCGAAGCGGATCAGTAGGACGTTCGCGCCAAAGAATGCGTTGATACGTTACATCACGCGGGTCGACACGAATTTGCCTATACATTTTAGTCATGTCGGCCGTGTACACGTACTTGAATAGTCGCCATCGCAGGATGATAACCGATAGATCAGGTTGAAGTTTGGGTCCGACCAGGAGATGGTCGTTTAACGAGGACCCGTTTGACGTTGCGCAAGACGCGTTGAAGACGACGCGCAGATGACTCGTGGCACTACTTTCGCGCATGACCGCGTGATGCGGAATGTAAACGCGTTGCTCGTCCGCGTCATCTGAAGCGGGCACCTCGATCATATGCCCGAGGGTTTCGTAATCGCGTAAAAATTCGGAATACTCCCGTTTCTGCTCCGGATGAGCATCTAATCTTCGAGCTAAGCCTTTGAGATGGTGCTCGGCGACACCTCGAGAACGCCCTATTTCGATAGGGGGACCGGCTCTAAACGGAAGACGGACCATGTATCTGCCATCGGGACAACGTGAGTGGGTGCGGCGAAAATGCTCCTCACATTGCTCGTCTTCCGGGTTAAGATGTGTCTTATGCGGAAGTTCCTCGACCTCCCAGAATTTTCTAAGCTCTTGATCGAGGGACAGATTAAGGCAGTGATGTGCGCTCACCCGGAGGGGCGGTTGTTCCGATGAT
Source organism: Temnothorax americanus (assembly GCF_048541705.1). NCBI lineage: Eukaryota > Metazoa > Arthropoda > Insecta > Hymenoptera > Formicidae > Temnothorax > Temnothorax americanus. Next base: position 1,584,674 of record NW_027509526.1, on the reverse strand, counting down.
GCGACCGACGTAATATGCGACTCCACCTTTGAAGGTGGGATGGGCCCTGAGATCACCCATCCTAGCACTGAGTTTTGAGCGATCGGCTGTCCGACCGCTCCCTTGCGAAGTCCGTCAACTATAAGGACGCCGTAAAGATCTGCACCGACTATTATATTGATGGGATTTGCGCTCATGGGGTCGTGGTCAGCCCATGGGAGATCTGCTAGGTGAGCTAAAGTATGCTCCGTTGTCATACGCTTTGGCGCGTATGACGTTAACGATTTCAAAATTAACGCGTGAGTAGAGAATGCCGGAGTCTGTTTGTTTCTCGGCGAAATATTTATTTGAGCCGCGTGTTGATATGTTCCGGCGTGTACACCGCCGACAGCCGAAACCGAGGTCGGCATTCGAACGCGTTTCAGCCTGAGACACTGCGCGAGTTTTTCTGTGATGAAGCTCATCTCGGAACCTTGATCGAGCAAAGCTCGAACAATAACAGATCTACCGAGCGGCGAGCTTACGGTGACCCAAGCCGTTGCGAGCAAAACATAAGAACGCGAAGGAGTCTGTGAAGACGCTAACAGTGAGTTTACTTCGCTTGTTGTTGCGTCGACGGCCCTCGGTGGGTCGTTCGCCGGAGTTATTGCCTCGGTTTTCGGGGGAGAGTCGGAGTCAACATGAAGCATCGTATGATGTGGTTTTTGACACATGCGGCAGAGGAATTTGCTCGAGCATGCCTTGACGGCGTGATGTTGGCTCAGGCAATTAAAGCAACGTCGTTCCCGTTGAACGATTTCACGTCGTTGACTCGGACTCTTCCCCGCGAATTGCGGACAGGCGCTGAACGCATGTTTAGCTTTGCATAGCGAACACTGCGATACGGCCTTCGCGCATACGTTCGCGCTACTGACTTTATGCGGATTTGCAGTTTTCGTTTTATCGGAGGGCGAAGGGGAGAGTTTCCATTCTTCTAGAGCGCGAATTCGATTCTCTAGAAATTTATTAAACGCTTCGTAAGAGGGAGGATTCCGGTCCTCGCTATACTTGAGATTCCATGCCTTTTTTGTAACCGCGTCGAGTTTCTGCGTCCCGAGACTCACTAACATGTCGCTCCAAAGCTCCTCAGGAGTACGATTTAATTTGTTAAGAGCCGCGACGGCGGTGTGAATGCGGTCAGAGAGGGACTGTAGCTCGATCGCGGATTCTTTTGCGACAGCGGGCAAATTGAGCAACGCAGTCATATGCACGTTTATCAGGCGGCGTTTGTTCTCAAAGCGCGTGTTTAGAGTGTCCCACGCGATATCGAAATTATCGGCGGTGACTCGTATGTCTTTTACGCAATCAAGAGCGCGGTCTGTTAGACATGAAATTAAGTAATGCATTCGCGTAAAATTCGACAAATCTTTATTATTTAGAATAAGAGACGTGAATCGATCGCGGAAACTCTCCCATTCCTCATACTTCCCGTCGAACGGAGGAAGTTTCATCGGCGGTAAATGCGAGATCGAATAGGCGGACGAAAATCCCGGGGACTGCTGTCCGAAACTGAACGATTGATTCGGGGGTACGTACGGCTCCAGTTCTTCAAGGCACTCGGCCATGTGATCGGATGCGGTTTGATACATCTCCTGGGTGGCTTCGAACCTCAGGCTCTGGAAGTACTCGTAACCGGGGCGCTCTGCGACGGGGACAGCAGCCAGGAGAGCACGATGTCCACCCTTCGCCTCTTCCCAGTCCTCCTTCAACGTCTGGATTCGATTGCGGATCTTCGCTGCGGTCAGATTCTTTCTGCCCAGCTTTTTGAAGTTGTCTAATGCGCGTTCGATGACTCGGAACCGCATAGACTGACCTTCTAACAGCGTCTCCATGACTTAGAAATGATTCCTCGTAGCCGAATGAAGGGCTTCGATCCGGCTCGAAGGACCAGAATGTTTCGTGCTCGGCCAAGGGAGCCTTGGGACACGAATGTTTGCCGGATTCCGCCCTGACAAGGGCGCGAAGCGTATCGCTGATCGGCGAGGAGTTTTCAAATCAAGACCGCTGTTTCTTTGCTAACGTCTTTAATTACAGCACAAATAAGCACAGTAGGTCTTTACAAAGATTGTGAGCTATGCGTGATCTCACTAAGCGGCGTATCACGTGCGACGCTTTAACGTTACGCTGGGGGACGGCTCCGAGAGCGACGAGTCCCGCTCAGAAATTAAGGTTTCGTGCACCGAGTCGGTGAGGAGAAGCGCGTTCTCGCTCACTGAGGTCGTCCACTTCCCCGTTGAAGACGGCTGGTGGAGCGTATGACCTCCGTTTCGCGCGGCAATCGTTCGAGGATGCGGATCGCGGCGAACGGATTTAGACTGTACGGCGCGAGAGCGATTTCTGTTCTGCCTGCCGGCGGATGATCGTGTTCCGGCATGAGGGTGGCTCAGCGGGGGAGCCGGGTGCGTTACAGGGAGGACGAATCATATCGATCCGTGATCGATCTATTGCACGAAAGCGCGTAAACGCGTGCGCATGACTCGCATGAGTTCGCACAAATTGAACGGGAGCGAAGGATTATCGGGCGACGCTCCGTGGCAGGGCCGTGTGCGATATTTCGGTAATGGCCCTTTCTTTTCGCCTCACCTCGCGATCAGGGCCGCTGGCAAAGATACGGCGCCCAACAATTCCTCCCTCGCAACGGATTCGGTTTCTATCCTCAACAGTAATAAAAATTTGTAAGATGTAATTCATTACAATGATATTGTGTAATATATATTGTATGATGTACTTTCGAAGTTAATTATTGTCAGAGATATTTTTGGACTGAGACATTTTGGACTGAGATATTTTTGGACTAAGACATTTTGCACTGAGATATCTTTGGACTGAGATATTTTTCCCGAGATTTTTTTGTATGAGATCATTTAGAAGAGACATTTTGACTGGGAACCGTCTAATACTACCATTTTCTTTTTTTTCGAAGTAACAACATATACACTACTATCCGTGTACTTGGCGCCTTTTTTTACCTTTTTTTTTAAAAAAAGGTAATTTTGTACGGATATCACGCATTTTTGTAGTATTACGCATTTTATAAACAGTATGTACAGGGTAAAGCTATTTGGAGGTATAATACTACCACTTTGTTTTTTTCGAGGTAACAACATAACAGGGTAACAATATAATACATATACACTACTATGCGTGTACTTGGCGCCTTTTTTTTACCTTATTTTTAAAAAGGTAATTTTGTACGGATATATATAAAAATGTATAATATGTGAGACGATATAACTGTGTGCCTATATAGAAAATAAATATAAAGTGCAAACACATAGAAATTGTATATTTTTCTATACTTAAATGCAATAGGAAGAAATAGTTAAACAAGTATCCTTGCATAGGAATATTATGCATAATTTTTACAAAACATATTTGAGATTCGCGCAATTGAGATGTATAATAAAATTAATAACTATTCTATAAATCTTAGGTATATGTTAATAATACGACATGATCTTTTTAATCATGAAACTTACAAACTAACGGAAAAAAATTCGTATTCTAAATGCCAATAATTTTTCTAATGTAACAATAATACTGAAAATATATATATATATGGATAACAATATATATAATAAATAATAGCATAATTAATAATAAACAAGAGCTTTTGTCGCGCATATCGGTGTTCAATAATGGATATTATAACAAATACATTTTACGTTCATTTGAAAACAAATTATGTACACATAATAAAAATTGTATGAATTAAAATTATGTGTATACACATAATAAAAATGCGGAATTATTTAATTCATCCAATTTTTATTATGTCAAGACATAATTTTAATTCATCCAATTTTTATTATGTCTAGACATAATTTTAATTTGTCCAATTTTTATTATCTATAATCATCTATATATATAAGTACCGGAAGTCTGTCTGCCTGTCTGTCTGTCTGTCTGTCTGTCTGACCGCGAACTACTCATTCGTTAGTGGACCGAATTTTTATCAAGGATACGTGAAATAGGGGTAGAATTTCCCGGGGAGTAATTACTGATAGACACTTCCACAACCAGATATTCGGGTTTTCCACAGTAATGTTTACTTTAAATCCGAATGTAGGACACGTAGATATCGAATTCGAGGTATTAATACATGTAGACACCGAAAACTACGGAGCCCATTATTTGGACCTTGTCATCGGCAACGTGGGACACCTAGACATCAAATTCAACGTATTATTACACCTGGACACCAAAAACTATGGAGCGCACTATGTGGACCTCGTCATCGGCAACCTGGGACACCTAGACATCGAATTCAAGCTTGATTCATAAGAATCGACTTAAAAATTCCCTAGTGACAGAATTAAAATTATGTCGTGATATAATAAAAATTCGCTGAATTAAAAATATGTTTAGAAAAAATTAGAAAATTTTGAAACCGGTTTCTAAAAAATTGATTATAAAAAATTATACACGTACGTCTTTGCCATTTCCGAAAAATTAGAAAAACTTGGGCATTGTTTTTAAAAAAGTAACAAAAATTTATCTTTAAAAAAATTCAGCTAATATCTCAAAATTTAAGGAAATTAGAACAATCACGTACATTTTTTTAAACAAATCGGAAACCCCTTTAGAAAAATTGGAAAAAGTTCATAAAGTGTATATTTTTGGTGTCCAGGTCTAATAATACGTTGAATTTTATGTCTAGGTGTCCCACGTTGCCGATGACAAGGTCCACATAATGGGCTCCGTAGTTTTCGGTGTCTACATGTATTAATACCTCGAATTCGATATCTACGTGTCCTACATTCGGATTTAAAGTAAACAATTACTGTGGAAAACCCGAATATCTGGTTGTGGAAGTGTTTATCAGTATTATAATTACTCCAAGATCCTCTTAGCCGTGGTATACAGACCACCACATACAGGCTCCTTATCCAACTTTTTCACCACCTTCTCGGAGCTGTCTGCTAATTACAAGCACTTTATTATGTTCGGGGATTTTAACGCCGACCTCACTTCTCACACTTACGACTCGGAACAGATTTTGACGTTTGTACAGGCATCTAATTTCTTCCTTGTGCCTTACCTGCCAACGCATAATACACGCACTGCCTCTACATGGCTGGATCTCTGTATTATTGACGAGGAGGAGAAGCTTGCTTGTCATAATCAGCGTGATGTCGGCTTTTCTTCTGCCCATGATCTCATTGAGATCACTTACAACGTCAAAATCGAGCGTATTCCAAGGCGAACTGTACGGGTCCGTAATTTTCGTTCTTTCGATTCTGAGGATTTCCTTACGGAGCTGGGTTCGCAGAACTGGGATGACCTGTACCTAACCCCAAATATTGACGTTAAAGTGAGGATCCTCAACGACTTCCTTAGGATTTGTTACGATAAACACGCGCCTTATCGCATTATATGCCCTAAACATCTTCCTGCGCCGTGGCTCACGACAGATTTAAGGAAATTGATGAGGGACAGGGACAGGACGAGAAGAGTCTGGAGACGGAATAAAACAGAATCAAATTAGAATACTTATAGGCGACTCAGAAATTTGGTTCAGCTCGAGGTACGAAGGGCAAAGACGGAATATTTTCATAAGACTTTTCACGATGCCAAGGAGCCCAACATCTTGTGGAAAAAACTCAGGCACTTTGGCTTTTTGAGACCTAAAGCGCAGCACGATAGACTGGTTTTCACTCCTGAGGAATTGAATGCTTATTTTACGGGTCACGCGAAGGACTCTGATCCAGAAGAGAGCATCGTTTTTGACTTGGGAGAGGTGGCATACAGTGACCAAAAGTTTTATTGGAATAACATCGAACCAGGGGAGATAGTTGGGGCTTTGCAGAGGAGTAATTCGGAGGTTTCCGGGAGAGATGAGCTTCCTCGGAGTTTAATCGTCAGAGCATTACCCTGCATCCTTCCTGCATTGACCCACATCTTCAACTACTGTCTCTTTTACGGTGTCTATCCTAGTGTGTAGAGATCAGCTGTTATCTGCCCTATTCCGAAGGTGAATCACCCTTGTGAACTGCATGATTACAGGCCAATATCGATACTATGTGCTGTCTCTAAAGCCCTGGAGCGCATAGTGGCCGACCAGATCACGAATTTTCTTGAGGAGAATGATATCCTGGATCCTTTCCAGTCCGCCTATAGGAAGGACTTCTCTACACAGACCGCTTTGATTAGGATTCTGGATGATATAAGACTGGCCGCTGATAGGAGAAAAGTCACCATCGCGGTACTATTTGATTTTTCCAAGGCCTTCGACAATGTTTGTCCTCATCGCCTAATTAAAAAGCTCAGGAGGTTGGGCTTCGCAAACTCAACGTTAAAATGGCTCTGCTCTTATTTGACGGGTAGAGGGCAGGCTGTTCGTGATCCTTCTGGAATGTCCTCCGACCGACCTGTTCACCAAGGGGTACCCCAGGGCTCTGTGCTGGGGCCCTTTCTCTTCTTATTATATCTACTCGACTTGAACTCGACTTCAGCGGGATATTAAAACACTGTAAATATCAATTTTATGCGGACAATCTTGTAATTTATTTGCATGTCCAGCCTGGCCTTCTTGCCGATGCGATTGCTAGGATAAACGAGGACATAAAGAGAGTCGTGCAGTGGGCTACTGAAAATGGGCTCAAAATTAATCCTAAGAAAACGCAAGCGATTATTGTGGGGACGCTGCGTTATATTAGTAGTCTGGAGAGTGACGCGTTACCATCCATCTATGTAAATGACTCCATAATATCTTTTTCGGACTCAGTTGAATATCTGGGTGTTACATTAACCTGTTCGCTGTCGTGGGAAAAGCAGATTTCGAAAACAATAACGAGAGTTAACTCGGCGTTGTATCAACTGAAGCTTTGCAAGCATCTCCTACCGTTTCCTCTTCGCATTATGCTGGTCTCGGCCCTGATTGTACCTATACTTGACTACGGCTGCACGATCCTAACTAACATCACGGGCGAACAAAATCTTCACTTGCAGAGAGCCTACAATAGATGCGTCTGTTTTATTTTCCAGGCCAAGTAGAACGAACATATAACGCCTTACTTTGACAGACTTGGTTGGCTTAAGATCAGTTTCCGACGCTTGTACTTCGTGGGGAGCCTAACTTTTTCGGTGCTAGCGAAGAAAAAACCTGAGGTCATCTTTTCAAACTTCGTGTTCAAACATGACAGAGTCACGCGTGAAATAAGGGCTCCGCTCGGTACCTCGATCCTTCCGCAGTATCGCACAGAGTTCTACAAGCGTTCCTTTTGTAGCTCTGCAGCGGAACTGTGGAACGGCATACCTCCGGACATACGCAATGCGTCTTCTTTACCGGTCTTCAAATCAAAACTGTACAACCACCTACTTGCAATGTCTGGATAAACTCACGGCTGATACCAATTGTGCGCTTAATGTTGTTTTTTTTCTTTCCCTATTTTTAATTTTCTCTTATTTTATTTTACTTTTATATATTTTCTTTTTTGTTTTTGCGACTACAGTCATATCTGTGTTATATATTATTACACTACGTCTACTTTCTGTACATATGTTTTTACGCTTTAGGGGATGTATCCCAGAGCGTGTAATAAATAACGATTCGATTCGATTCTCTCTTTTTTCTCTCTCTCTCTCTCTCTCTCTCTCTTCAGATAAACATGAAGCAATTGGCTCAATATATATATATATATATATATATATATATATATATATATATACTACCTAATTTACCTAAATAGAAATCTTTCTCCTGACCGATTAGTCTATCGACCTAATTTACCTACTAGATCGATTGAAATACGCGTGCGATATCGAAACTGGCGATTCCTGCGCTGCCAGCGTCGAAAAAGTGAAAGTGACATTTCTCTGTTATATATATGTTATATATGTTATATATATATGTTATAAAACGTCGGCGTTAGGAGGAGAAGTATCTTAATAAAAAATTTTCACATTTCGACTTTGCGTCGCAATATCTCCGCTCGTAGGGCACGTATCGGAATATTATAAAAGAAACCCCCCCCCCTTAATTAGACCCCAAGCTATCGATCAAGCCTACTTAGAACTTGATCCGTTCACTCGTTATCGAGATCTTAACATCTCGAGTACTCGCAACCCGTCGCGTCGCGTAAAAGAGTCACGGTCGGTCTCGCTCCGCGTGTACTTGGCGCGAGACACTACCGTGTCTCTTGATTTAATAAATTAATAAAAATATTTTAAAAATTATTGTAATTAATAATTAGTATTGTTTTTGTTAAATATAAATTACATTAAAACCTTATTTTTTAAACATTTTTTTTAAATTTCTATTAAAATTAATTTGAAATAAGATTGAATTAAAATTATTTTGATATTTATTCAGCGTTTTAGCGTTATACAAACAAATTAATTACGTATGATATTTTTATAAGATATTTATTAATGCATCACTGATTAATTCAATAAATGTATTCACAGTTCAATATATTGTATATTGCACATTAAGAGTTAATCTATTGCATATAGCGACCAATGATTTTATCGTTTTTTTTGCTACGGAAATAAATTGAATTTCGACCGTGAAAATAACTACTTCGTTATATTGCCCAATCAAATGTTCGCGCGTACGTAATTTTGTTATCGAATACGATATCGTGAACGATGTTGATTGCTTTTTCGCGTCAATGGAATTTAGATAGTACACCGCAAAGACATAAAAGCGATATTTCATAAATCTTATGTAATGGATTTTGGCTTAGTAATTTACATATGTATCTATTTGTTTAAACTGACATGGACATTATTATATATTTAAAGAGATAATAACATCAGTAACAGTATACATTTAAAAAAATATGCTGACTGAAATTTGGAAAGAGCTGTGTTTAATTAGCAGTCATTGACGTTTAATTAATTTTTGAGATATTATATAATTTTTGAGAATCTTTTGTTTACAAGTATGTGTGTATTTGTAAAATCTTAATACTACAAAAGATATTGGTACATGGACATGAAGCGATAAATACGTGGGACACTAGAAATATTTCTAGATATAGCTTACAAAAGAAATTAAATTAAAAGATTAATTAACGTACACAGGCAATAATTGATTATAATTCAATTTTGATAAACTATAATTAATAAATTAAAAATAATTAAACAGAATACTATTAATTAAATATTTTTTCAAGAATTTTTACAAAAACTGAATAATTAAATGCAAAGTATCAGAAGAAGCAATATTTGGAAATATTTATTTTGACAGATAATAAAAATTTAATAAAAATATAAGTTACTATTTTAAGAAATATAAATTTTGATAATTATGCAGAAATAGGGAGCCATTCCCGATTTCAATAATTTTGAGGTATGTTATCAAGGTTATCACTATCTGAGTAACCTTTAAAAGGTTTTAGCCGGCGGTTATTGTTTGTTATTAACAAAAAAGTTCAAGAAATATAACAATTTATTTCAGTGCTAAGGGAAGTAATTTGCTGATATGTGTGTACATACAGTACACATGTAGGCAGTGGAGGGACTAAAGCCCCATCCCTACTCACCCCTGCTTGCGGTAGCCCCTCTTCTGTCTACATATGTACCGTTTATACACATACATATCAGCAAATTACTTCCCTTAATACTGACACAAACTGTTACATTTCTCAGTTACATTTGTTAGTATCTTTTTAATAAACAACGAGCGCCGACATCTTTACAATATTACTCTATGTGATGACTTTAATTGATAACATACTTCAAAATTATTGAAATCGGGAGTGACTCCCTATCTCGTCATAATTATCTAGGCTGCGTTTCAGAACCACGCTCTTAGCGTTATGAGCGTGCTGTGACCTTGTTTAACTTTCTGTCAATAACAAAGATAGATAAAACGACGCTTGAGTATTAAGATTGTGGTTTTGGAACGCAGGCCTAAATTATTAATATATTTCATATTATATATTATACAATTTTTATTGTGATTTTATTATGATTTTTATTATGTAGGTATATTTCTTTCGCAATTGACAATGTTGATATAAGCTTTTACAAAAAAATTATTATATTTATTATAGAAATATATACAATTAAATTTATTGTGTTAAATTTTCAGATAATACCACCATTATTCATTATAAATTGTATAATTGTAGACACAGAAAAACAATTGTTCAAACTTTTTATTAAAAAAAAATTCTTCTGATATCTAAAATATTTATGGCTCCTCAATTAATTAATTTTTATTTTTAACTTTTTTATTTTTCTAATAATTCCAACGTTGATAAGGTAAAAACTTCCGAAATTAAAATTCACCATTTCGTAAATTCGCGCAATGCTATTCTGATTAAGCATACTCTTCAGCTGGCCTATTTGTGACCTACTCGACATGCTTCTAGAGGAAGTGTACTTAGCACATATTTGCTCAAGTCATTCTCGCGTGTTGACTATTTCTGAGACCACTGTATGAGAAGACATATACTTTGTAAGTTGACATATAAAGCATATAATATAAAAACGATGGATTCGCTTACGAGAGTAAAATTTTGACGTTGAACACATTCGTCACAGAATAACTTAACAATACGCACACAGTCACACTGCAATAAAATATACGAACGCACACACACTCGCACGTGTGGTATCTGTGAAGTTGGCACCTCATTTTCAAAAATTGGAAAATTTATTAAGAGTTCCATTTGCACCCACAATAGTTCTACAGTTCCTGATGTATTTTAGAAATAGTTCCGTAGATTTAGATAAAAATATAACGATTTAAGAAAATGAGGTGCTAACTTCCCGTAACACCTCAAGTTTCGAAAATATTTATTTTTATCACGGAATTCTATAGTTCTTGAAGAGTTTTATAGTTCCTGATAGGTTTTAACGATAGTTCTGGTCTTTAAGTATTTTTAAATAATTTTTTAATCTGACCGCTGGCACCCCTCAAGTTTAAAAAATAATAGCAAACCAGAACTATTACTAAAAATTGTGCAAATTAAAAATTTGCACTTGGCTTCCTCATAGAGAAAGTGATGTCTAATACACATTGGCATCGAAAACTCAAAAAACAACAGTTGATTAGTTTTATATGAGAGCTTTATATGCTCTAGCTTTATATGCGAGCAAAATTATGGACCTTTGATCGCGTATAAAGCTGAATCTAATCAACCAAATTTTAAAAAATTAAATATGAAATAGGGGTAGAAAAGACTGAAGAATATAATAAAATTATGAAAAATTGTTAATAATAAAGGGGTTACCGATTTTTCAATACCAACCCTCCTTGAACGATACTCTATCAATTAAAAAAAAATTAAGCCCGATATCTCAATATTTGCGCAAATTAGAACAACCACAGACATTAAAAAAAAAGTAAAATTTTTTTTTAAAGAACCCCTTTACCGATTATCGCCAAATTCAATACCAACTTTCCTTGAATGATGCTCTATCAATTTAAAAAAAAAAACAGCCCGATATCTCAATATTTTCGGAAGTTAGAGCAACCACGGACAATTCTAAAAAAATTTTAAATAAAAAAAAAAAGAACCTCTTTACCGATCATCGCCAAATTCAATACCAACCTTCCTTGAATAATACTCTATCGATTTAAAAAAAAAAAAAAACAGCCCAATATCTCAATATTTGCGGAAGTTAGAGCAACCACGGACATTTCTAAAAAAATTCAAACTTTTTTTTAAACAAGGGAGAATCCAAAAAGTTTCAAAAACCAGTTTCTTAATATATATATATATATATATATATATATATATATATATATACTAGCTGGTTACCCGAGATTCGCCCCGGAGTCGTTTTTCTTAAAGGAATTCCATGAGGAGTCGAGTTGATTTAAAGACGGTAGTTAAACTTTTACACCTAAATAACACATTGTAGGTGCTTAAGTTTTAAATTTTTTTGCTTAACAATGATCACATATTGGATCAATTTTCCACATTATTACTTTCAAATGAATTCCGCACCGCGCGTCTTCCGTCGTCCACGATTGTGCGGCGCGAGCGGCAACGCGGGCTTGCGCGGCAAGAGGATTCGACTCGCGCCCACTACGCGGCGCATCGCCGGTATATTTTCGCATTATTAATATTCAACATTGACCTCTATATCTAGGGCAGCTCGGCATCTCCGATATTTCACTTACCGATTAGCGACATCATCCTTTGGTTTACCCTGGCGTTTTTTAGAGAATTTTGAGATTGCTCGCTCGCGATAAACACCTAACCTCCATTGGTTTTTTAAGTGAAAAATCGAGGTTATGTGTTCATCGCGAGCGAGCAATCTCAAAATTTCATAAAAAACGCCAGGGTAAACCAAAGGATGATGTCGCTAATCGTTTATAAATAAGTCTAAAACGTTATATATAAAGTAAAAATTGGAAAAATTAAAAAAACCGGTTTCCAGAAAATCAGTAACTAAAAACTGTACACATCATGGCACTCTCTAGAAAATTCTACCCCTATTTCATATATTTTTGATAAAAAAAGATATTAAGAAATTCGTGAAAACACGTTTTATTCTTTTTCACCTCGTTAGGGCTCAAAAGTTCGAGTATTTCATATATTTTTGATAAAAAGAGATATTAAGAAATTCGTGAAAACACGTTTTATTTTTTTTCACCCCGTTAGGGCTCAAAAGTTTGAGCCTAACATATACTTATAAATGTCATCAAGTTTCAATTAAATATTTCTAAAACAAAATTTTATTTATTTAAATTTTAACATTTTAACATTATATTTATTTTTTTTTCTCTTTTGGGGTAAATATTAAATTTTTTTATATTTTTTTCCTGGAATAAATCTTGTACATCCTGATCTTTTTATTCAACCCTTATTTCATACTGTCAAGACATCTTTTTATATATATATAAAACTTTAAATACACTAAAATATATTAGTAATATTATAATTAAAAAAAATTAAAATTTGGTGTTATCAAAAAATTAAAAAAATAAATTTCCAAAAAATTGGTAACAAAAAACTATACACATAGTGACACTCCCATTGCTTCCTTATAGTTTTTAAAAATTGAAAAAATTAAAAAACCGGTTTCCAAAAAGATCGGTAACAAAACTACCCCTACTTCATATACAATTCTTTCAGATTCGGTCAATTAATTCCCAAAAGATTGAAAAAATTTTGATACTGGCTTCCAAGAGATTGGTAACGAAAAATTATACACTTTATAGCACTCCCCAGAAAAATCTACTTCTGTTTGATCTACAATTCTTTGAAATTCGGTAAATTATTTCCCGAAAAATTAGAAAAATTAAAAAAACCGGTTTTCAGAAAATCGGTAACAAAAAACTATACACATAGTGACACTCCCCGGAAAATTTTACTCCTATTTCATATACTTTTGGTAAAAATTATTTGAAAAAATTTTGATACCGGCTTCCAAAAAATCGGTAACAAAAAATTATACACTTCATAGCACTCCTCGGAAAATTCTACCCCTGTTTGATTTACAATTCTTTGAAATTCGATGAATTATTTCCCGAAAAATTAGAAAAATTAGAAAAACCGCTTTTCAGAAAATTGGTACAAAAAACTATACACATAGTGGCACCCCCGGAAAATTCTACCCCTATTTCATATACTTTTGGTAAAAATTCGGTTCAGAGGTTTGGGCTGGGCGTTGATAAGTCAGTGAGTCAGACATTAAATCTGCACATCTAAAAAAATTAAAATTAAAAAAAAAACCCCTTTACCGATCATCGCCAAATTCAATACCAACCTTCCTTAAATGATACTCTATCGATTAAAAAAAAAAACAGCCCGATATCTCAATATTTGCGAAAGTTAGAGCAACCACAGACATTAAATCTGCACATACATACACACATACGGACAGGCGATTTTGATGCGATATTTCGACATTTTAGAACACTCTGAACATATTGGCATCAAAAACTCAAAAACCAATCGCTTCGTTGGTTTCTTCTACCCCTATTTCATATATAAATCACTTAAATTTGGTTGATTAGACCCAACTTTATACGCAATCAAAGGTTCATATACGAAATTCACGAAAACAAAGCTTCCTCTATGAGGAAGCAAAAAAGGGAAAATATTACAGTTGAAAATATTTTATTATATTATTTGTAATTTGAATCTTATTGTTTCTCAATGTTCATGTTTTACATCGCATTAAGACTATATCAAATTTTATGGAATAAATTCGTCAAATATTTTTTTGTTTTAGATAGGCAGTATTTATGCAAATATTATTCTCTGGTATAAACAATTTTTGTGTAGTAATGTATAAAATATACAAGCAAAACCCTTATGAAAAAATACAATCAACTTTTGGTGTTAACTATTAAAAAAACACCATAGAAAAACCCTTAAGGACGTTCTTTCGTCCTTATACTAGAGAAAATCGATTTTCTTTAGATTTTCTTGAAACTGTGAATATACATTAATTTAGGTGTGCTTTATGCGTGGTATAAATGTCAGTACTTCTTCCGGTATAAAAAATAAAGATACTGAGCCTCAAAATTTCAAAAAAAAAATTTTTAATTAAATTTTTTTTATTTTTGGCATTTTTTTCTTATAGAACTCGACGAGAGGAGCAACTTTGTTCCTTTTGGCCAACCTCGTATCTCTTACCGTTTAGCCTGAAAAACCTTTTCATTAGTAAAAGTTGAAACTTTGAGGCTCAGTATCTTTATTTTTTATACCGAAAGAGGTACTGAGAAATTTATACCACGCATAAAGCACACCTAAATTAACGTATATTTACAGTTTCAAGAAAATCTAAAGAAAATCGATTTTCTTTAGTATAAGGACGAGAGAACGTCCTTAAAGTTGGGTGTGATTTCGGACCGCCAATTGAAGGTTAATCATCATTTGAAGGTTAACCTTTAATTGGCGGTCCAAAATCACACCCAACTTTAAGGGTTTTTCTTTGGATGATGGTTAACCTTCAATTAATGGTTAATCCTTCAAAATGACGGTATAAACTGTAAAAATATATGAACCTTCAAATGAAAGTAACACCCAAAAATAATAAACCCCATATTTAAATGTTCTCAATTTGCTTTCGCCGATAATGCATACCCGCAAAAGAGAACATCACCACACACTATGCAACACACTATATAATAAGGTTTTATTTTGTGTGCCAATTATTTTCACCAATTATCTCAGAAAGTATTGGTTTATTGGAAAAGTGTTTCAGATAAAAGTTGAAAGGTTTGAAAGAGGCCAATAGACGGATCTTATTAGATTTTGGATCCAGGGTCTGTATTGAGCCCAATATAGGGCCTAAGTCAAATTTTTTTAAATAAAAACCGATATTTTTTATTGTATCATTTTTTTCTATTAATTAAATTAAACAATTTTTGTTTGAAAAATTCATTTATTTGCCTAATACTTCTTGAGATATTCAAGGAAAACTTGGTAACTTTTTCAATATTTAGCTTATGATATCTTGATAATTGTTTGCCAGAGGAAAAAGTGGTACAGAGGACTTTTTGACTTGATTTTGTTTTAAGAATATGCTGTTGCAATAGCAGTCTAATTTTTTTAAATATTTGTAAACATTCCAAGAAGATGCATACATAAATATTAAAATAAAATTGGAGTATATACTATTGCAACAGCACATTTTTAAAATAAAATTAAGTTAAAAAGTTTTCTGTACCACTTTTTTCTCTGGCAAACAATTATCAAGATATCATAAGCTAAATATTGAAAAAGTTACCAAGTTTTCATTGAAAATATCTCAAAAAATATTAGACAAATAAAAAAATTTTTCAAACAAAAGTTGAGAATAAACTCCCAATATATGTATACACTCATCATTGAGGATTAAACCCACAACTTACCTAAACCTTAATGGTCAACACTCAATCTACACCTAAATTTAAGTGTTGACACTTAACTTTAATGACAAACACTAAACTTACATCTAAGTTTGAGTGTTAACTCTCAAATTTGGGCGTAAGTTTAGTGTTAACACTCAAATTTGGGTGTTAACCATCAAAGTTGAGTGTACTTTTTTATAAGAGAACAAATTAAAAGCTATTGAATTATTCACCTGATTAATTTTAAAGGTTTATTTTGTTATTTAAATTACGCTTCTAATGCGCAAACACAAATCTACTACTCCATTAATCCAATTGGTACAATCTACTGTCCAAAAAATGAATGTGCAACAGAGAATCGATAAATTTTTGAAATAAAGCTATATATATGTGTATTCTGCTCGTTATGCACGCTTGTCTTCTCCGTTATTATTCTTATAAAGTTTTATTTTACACGCTGTTCTTCAACAGCATCAATCGATTATGCTATTTGCATATCTGGCAATTTTGTATTTGCTTTTTAATAGTCCTCTTTATTGCAGTATTCAAAGTTATAGTATTCATATACATATATTATCTTTTTATCCTTAGTTCTTTTTATTAATCAGTATTATATATAAGCGTTTCCTTTATAATATTCTCGTCAAACATTTGATATTTCTATGCTTAAGCAATTAAAAATTTAGGACCTTTGAATCTTTTTTTAAGATGAAAGATCGATAATAAAAATCTATCCTTTTTATTTCGTTTTACATACAAATCGACTTTATTGAAATAAATTTATAATTTAATTAAAAATTCAATGAATTAAATAATGCAAAAAAAGAGAACTTAATACGTATAATCTGTCATACACCATATAATAAATAATGTTATTAAACAATAGTTTGTCGCATAAATGGTAAAGTGATGTGTCCGATGCCTTATAAATAAATGGTTAAGTTAGAATATTGAGAAAATAACTTTATTTATGATATATATCTCTTATGAGAATATTTGGCTTAATCAATATATGTACATATGTATCAATAAATGTACAACATGTGTGTAATAAAATCATGTTAATTGTTAACAATAGTAATATATCTTACAATAGCAACATTTAATTATTAGCGTAATATATTAAGATTATTCTGTAATATTTAAAATAGGGGAGACCGGGGCTAAACCGTCAACGGGGTTGAACCGTCAAATAAAATATCTCGGAACCTGTATATTGTGCGAACTCGCTATTATCATTGTAAACGCTGCTTATGGTACCCATGTAACCAACGGAGTTTCGGCAGGTTACCTGCCGTGTTATGATTTTTACGAGGGCAAACGTGTTTTCGTGGTGAAAAGTGAAATTTTCTGCGCGTGGAAATTTTGTAATATCTGCAATAATATTTGCTCTCCAAATCTCGAGGTACGTGATTATAAATGCATGCTGATTATAAAAAGTAATGCATGTTGAAGTTGAACGCGAATCCAATGTAAATGTCTAATATTTCATGGGCGATCAAACCTGAAACTGATTTATCCCGGGGGAGGGGGGTGACGGTTAAACCCCGGCATTTTTGAGATTTCAATTTTTCCACTGTTGTCGTTTTTGCTCTATACCGGTTAAACAAAACGACGTAGATAAAAATTTTCTATATAAATTTTGTACCTATAAAGGTTCACTCTTTAAAGTGGTATACCACATTTAACTAAAATTATTTATTTTGTTGTTAAAAATCGGCACCAAAAAAAACTGACGGTTTAACCCCGGTCTCCCCTACCTTTTATTTTTATTTTATATTCTTTATATACAACCATATAATTTTCTAGATGCACATAGTTTTGTAAAAAGGTCTGAAAAATACTCATCAGTAAAAAATTGTATATATTAAAACGTACATAAATATATATTGTTGTACACATATAAAAATTGTATATCCGTATGTTTTCTACTTCTTTAATAATCTCTGTTTTTATATATAGAAAAAATATAATAAAATATTTAAATATAATTTAAAAAATAATTTTTGTATTGCTTCTTTGTAAAAAGTAAACTTTGAAAAAATGAGAAAACTTGTAATTACATGTAAACGTAATAATATAAATATAATTATATATGTACATATATATGATTATGAATATTGTATATAAACTAATTATTATTTTACTTTTTGTAAAGAAAAACAATGCAAAGTTTTTTTTTAATTATTTTTTAATTTTATTCTTTTTATTATTTATTTTATATATAGGGGAGACCGCGCGGAGCTAACTCAAGACCGGGAAAAACTTGACACTAGGCTTTTTGCCAATTTAAATCTATCATAGAAACTTGCCTTTCCTACTGTAAATGCGTCTTTATGTGCCAGTATTATCAACGGAATTTGGTAACATTCTGAGTTATAGTGTAATTTTTAACGCAACATAAGCGTTTTTGATAGTGAAAAGTAATTTTTCTGATCTCTCGAAAATGGTCTACACTTTCATCGAGCTTTCGGGCAAATTTTGTAAGCGACGTACAGCAAAATTTCCTTAAGCAATTTTGTACCTGAAGGAACGCTCTTTAAATGTGTACCATTAAATTTGCTTGAAAATTTTAATTAATTGTTGAAAATTGCCTTTGAAAAAATTGTGTCGAGTTTACCCCGGTATTTTTCAATTTGAAAATTTGTCTTTGCGTCACTTTTCCTTTCCTGGGGGCAAAACTAAGCGACGTACAACAAAATTTCCTTAAGCAATTTTGTACCTGAAGGAACGCTCTTTAAATGTGTACCATTAAATTTGCTTGAAAATTTTAATTAATTGTTAAAAATTGCCTTTGAAAAAATTGTGTCGAGTTAGGTCTCCCCTACAGACAAAGATTATCCAAATAAAAGAAAACAATTCAAAACATATTTAGACATGTTTTATACATAATTTGTATGTTTGTGTATATTTTTATATAAATAGTTTTTTACCGGGTACTTTATGTAATTTTTAAGTACCTAAAAGCTTTTAATCTTTTATAAACACTAACAAGCACGGTTTTATTTTGCGTGTCATAAATCTTTAATCTCTAAATTTTTGTATATAAAAAGTAAAAGTGTGTTACAAGCATGAAGTTCTATTAAAAAAAATGACGATTATCAGATTACAAATAGCATGAAAAGACTTCTATAAAAGCATTAGTCTCTCGCGCTCATACTTTTTATTACGCAAACTCTCGGTGCATACAGTAGCGAACCACGTGGGTCACTTAGACTTTCAAGCCTTCCGCCTGTGCACAGCGCATGCTCGTCACGCAAGTTTAGCTTGGCTCCCGGTGCAAATCGATGCTGTCTCTCCGAACCGTCCATTCATCCACAGTTCCGTTACACCAATATAACCTACCGCTCCAAAAGTGCAAACATACCCTTAATAGAGTACGTGTTACCTCGCTGATTAAACAGGGATGCTCATTCACAGAGGTTAACAAAAGTTAATAAACAAAAATTAGTAGATAATTTAATTAATAAAATATCAGGAAACAGAAAAACAGTATTACAGTTTGATAAAAATAATTGTTTAAAAACAAATTCGTTTGACTAAAAATAGTTAGCATAAGTGATTTCAGAAAAACAGATGCATTACGGTCTCACGTTACAGCTTTCTTCTCGATCTTAGAAATGCATCGAGAGAAAAAGACTGACTCACGAAAGCATGCGTTTTTCTTTGATAAGAAATTTGTAAATCGTCTTTGGCTGCAACTCGGTAGTGTCATTTTTCTCAAGAAGTACAACGATGAAGAAACTGAAAACACGACCACGTTAGAGAATGAATAAATCGCATGCGTCATCGTCATTTATCTCGATTTCACGGTCATTTGTCATTCACGGGACACGAGAGATCCATGAGCAGCCTGGACATGACGGAATGCTAAGCTGTAATGATGAGAGGTGTAGTAGATCTCCGACGTACTCCACAAAGTGGCGCAGTCGCCTTGACAACGGCAGCGCCATGTGCGTGTATGTGCTCCCTTTCACGGCGGTGTCGACGGACGGTGAAGAGACGGAAAAGGACAACGTCCACAGGAGTGAGTGAGATAAACGACGATTACACCCTGCGCGATGATAGAAAGAGGGAGAGAGCGCGATAGCGCGCTTGATGGAGCTAGCTAGAGAGAAAAGGTGGAATACCGGGGTTGGACGGTTGGGCGCAAGGGGGTGGCGCGCGAGAGAAAACCGCTAGCGTGTACCGCAGTACGGGATAGTGAGCTGTGAGCTGGTCTTCCTCTCTCACGCCGCGAAAAAAGCCATACTATCGGCTGAGACAATACGATCGTTCGGCTGTTCGTTCTTTGCGAAGGTGTTCGATTCCCGACGTCGTTCCAGTTTAAGAACGTAACGTATTACGTGAGGAAGTGGGGATAATTATAATATTTATACTGGATTTTTCTCGAGGCTACTCTGGGTCTCTTTAAGGGTGTGATTAAGTCGTACCAGTTTTTATATCAGTTGTCGCGACGCGCTTGACGAATGTCAAGGACGATGCGGCATTTTGTCGTTGTACGGCACAACACCCGTTAAATTCCGCATTAGTGACACTCGTGAATCAAAGAGACAAGGGACAGCGATGTTAGCTGGGAAGTATCGTGAACGCGTGTGGATCGCAACGTCAAAGATACTACGTCCTTTTTCTCGAAAGCTTCATCTTTAAATAAGTGATACAAAGCGCACCACTTATACCGTCTTGATCTCATTGAGATTCTAACAATGCAGGCACCTGTTCTTGAGTGCAGCAAATCGGAGGACGACGAGGTGGATAACGATCCTCCCTTAACTGTCTCCAGAAGTGACAGTGGAACGGTATCCTCGTGAGATCCTGCCACCTGCGGCGAGTGTATTACGGCTTATTAATTGGTATCAAACGAGAACTTGAAGTTTTCGGTATCCTTCTCATTGATGATTTTTGAAAAATTTCTTTGATACGCGAAGAATTCCATACTTACGATAGAATACCAATTATATGATAAATTGATATATAAAGAAGAATTTTTAAGTGACTGGACAGAAATGTGTTTGAGATACGTTTTCGAAACGTAAAGAAATGTTATGAAATAGAGACAACAGAGATTATTAAAGATAAAATTTAAATGATTGAATACATTCTTGTTATTGACAAATTCTCAAGAAAAGTGGTTTTATCGTATTTTTAATGTGAGATGTATGTCATGACATGAAGAATCACACCCTGTTTCTACATGATCCAAAGATCTTGTTGTCTAAACAGGAAAACGGCTATTGTTTTTGCCGCACATTAAACTGACATTTTAAGAGGCGAAAAAGTGAATATTCTCACATATGTGAAATTTAATTGCTACCTAATAAAATATTTGAAACACTGGAGTATGGATTTATGGATATATCGATAAAATCTGAAGCTTAACATGAATATACAATAAATTACACAATAAAAACAATCTAAACTTGAGATATATGAAAAGATATAAGCATTCAAGAGTTCGTTAAGTAAGACGTTAAAGTAAGATGATATAATTTCATCGAGATATTAATAAGTAAAGTTGAGCTCGCGCAACTTGCAAAGGTGCGCGTTCTCGTCGTTATAGTTGCTATATCTGTTGACCGTGACCTTCAATCATGTGACGTCATTCAGGTCAGACGGAAACGGTGCCGTGCAAACGAATGCGTCTCCAGATGCTTTTATGATCGCCGTCGCGGCGACAGTAGCAATCAATCAGACTGTTGTGCATTCAGTAAACATTATTTTATCATTTTGAAGAATGAGACTCTAGCAAAACTCTCATCATATAAAACATGCATTTCTCGTTCAGTGAAAAAGATAGTAGTAAAAAGAGAGATTATCCAAAAAAATGAGCAGTGTATTATTTTGTTTTGGTACTCTAATACTTTTTATGGTTCAGCTCCTGTGCGTGTGACTACGATCGTTAATAACTCGTTAATAAAAAAATATGTAAAATAACATAAGTTTAAAATAAACGTTGCTTTACTTTGATAAAAAGTGACCACGCCAACGGAGTACTAGAAAACTCTTTTAACTTTTGCTCAAAAGATAAAAAATGTGACACTCAACATCTCGCAAAATATTTTAACGTAAGTGTATTTTCATTTCGCGAGCGAGAGAGAAGTGCGAATCAATACTGAACGATTCCAAGGGAATTGCCGAATACACTTTTCCGTAGTTACGCAAGATGCGTTAATACTTTACACTGTTCCATTGTTATTTGCGATCAATCGTTATTGTTATCTTGCGATAATGATTTTCAATGTGAGCGTCACTTGATGTCAAAAGTACTGGTGCACGAAAAAGTAAACTTCATGAAACTCTCATTTTTGTTTTAAAATTCAACAACGGTTTTAGGCAAGAACAGAACGAAACCTCAAGTTACTCTTTTTCTTTGTTTGTTATTATACGCTCTTGATGCATTTTTAATGATCAAAAGTAGCCGACGCAAATTGTTATCCACATAGTTAACAAAAAAGTATATATTGTTGATAGTATTTATTATATTAAGACGTTAGTTAATGAGATTTATTAAAACTCGTTGAAAGTTAGAATTTTAAGAAACTGCTTTTAAAAAGTAAATGTTTATTGTTAGAATCATTATGTAAATTAGCATCGGAGAAATTAATGCTTAGAGTTACGACATTTTTCAGAATTTTTATGAATGTTGTTAATAATATTAAGAGCTTATTAGTTGAATAATATCAACTATAGCGGTTAAAAGGCAGAGAATATTTTAGTTATGTGAAACTACCTCGCAAAATTACTGCATCTGCAAGTCTTCCATCTTATTTCGACAAAAAAGAAAATGAGAAGCAAGCGTTTCTTTCACTTCTGAAGAACCAGAACTTACAAATTCTTTCTAATATAAATTTACTCGTTGAATCGGGTACAAGATCGGAATTACTCAAGATCGCTTCAGGGTTTTTTTCATCACGAATAGGTCACAAAAGATTACCTTCGTTTCTCCTTCATCAATTTACTTTTTCCAAGTATTTGTAGTTACTCCTTTAAGAAAGATAATACTTCTTGGCTAGAACGTAATCAACTTTTACAATAACGAAACAACTTTAAGTAAACGTATTTTCTCCACAATTTTGTTACTATATATATCAAGAAAATAACATTTTTTAATTGAATCTTTTTTTGAAGCCTTCTTAAAAACTGGAAACAGAAAAGCTTTGGTTATTTTTTGCAATGTTTGAGTAAGAATTTCGGATTTCTACCGACATTGATTTCTTTTTAAATTTTATTTTAATGATTAAAGGAACAATGAGTGCACGAAATACACTTATAACATATATTGAAGCTACGCTCATGCAAGATTAATGGACTATTCAGAATATGAACACAGAAATGCTATAAAGTTATACAAGCATTTACGACATAGCTTCGCGAAATGAAGCAAGAATGTTGTAAACAATAGAAAAGACGGACAAACTTTAAATCTTTTATAATAAGCTATTCAGCATCATTGCGCGTTAGTAGGTATTATTTTCTCAAGATGTTCGTACGAGATTCGTCAACTTTTTCTCTGTGTTATCGACCAATTACATATTTCTTGGGATTCATTCATCGTGCTTGGTCAACCAATTATAACTATTCTGCTAAATAATTGGAGAATATTTACGGCGATGTGGTCGAAGGAACGATGTGGCCGGACGTCGCCGGTAGATCTCACACGTCCTGCGATTATTTCAAAGTGAAGCTGACGGCAGTGAAAAAAAAGAAGAAGGAGAAGGAGAACGAGGGGTGCTGTAAGATCTTCGCCCTGTTTCGTCACCGCAAGCCTCGGGACCCGGTCCGTAGTTCCAGTGCAGCCTCGTCGGTGCCCCTGCTAGATATGGGCGCCAGAGCATGGGACTACGAGGCCTTGCCGGAACTCTATACCTCGACAGCGGTCACGCCGACCTCGACGCCACCGAACGCATCCCAGCAGAAAACGCCTAGAGTGTATTTTCAAGCAGAGAATCTGGCGTCCACTAGGCGAAGGAGCAGCAATAGACTGCTGACACCGCAGCAGTCTTGCAGGAGGCGCAGTCGGAGCATGAGCGCATGGAGCGACCTGTCCAGGTCGTCCTTCAGATTGGATGAAAGGTTCGTTTGTCTCTGTCTCGGATCTAGCCGCCACGACTCATTCTACTTCATAAACTAGCGACTTATGTTTCATTAGGCAATTTTAATACAAGATTAGTGCGATCCTATCTAAAGGTATAGGATCCGAGAGTTGAATTGGCTTTATAAATTGGCGGATCTAATTTACATGGCTAATTAACTTTTATCTTTCGTTTGTGTATCGCAGTAACCTATTATTAAATTAAACTGAAGAACTGAAGAACTATTTAATAACAGGTTATTGCGATAAATATTACCACATGCCTCAGTGGTCGAATTGGTATGACATCCACCCTTCACGAAATAAGGGAAATTCCAGATTCGAATCTTGGCTGAGGTAATATGTTTCGCAATAAATTTTTTACAGTTTTAAATGCTTATCATTAAAATTAAATCGAAACGATTTAATTAGGGGGGAAAGAGAGGATTTTATTACGCCAACCAGAACTGTGTTGCAAGTCTGACGATATGTCGGCGAGCAGTTTATTATGGTTGGAAAAATATTGTTTATTAAAAATAAAAATAATTTAACACGAACATCCTGTTACGGCTTTATATATGCCCTATTCTTCATATTTGAATTATTATTTGATACCCGTTTTGATATATGTAGATAAACTAAGCGAGTAAGCTCGACTATGTGTTTAAATAAGAATGTTAAAAGTATTGTGGGAGAGGTTAATAATATCATTATCAGTTTTCTTTCATTGAGCAAGTGTCAAGCTGCTGTATCTCGTAAGTGCATCGCTACTTTACAAAGAATAAACTTTCGATTATCGATCATCGTTATATTGACAATGTGCATGTGGTTATTTCATCGAAAACCAATAGTGATTGCTATGTTGGGCAATAAAGCCATGAGTGTATTTTGAGTGTCAGGATATAGGTACAAATTCAACGTAAATACCGTACAGCAGTGCAATAAAATTTCGTAGGCATGGCAGTTGATAAATCGTGTAAACATTTATAAGATCTGTACAAGGAGATCTAACCATGGCTAGACAATTATAACACACAATGATATTAATCTGAAAAATTCTGATATACCTACATATATTCTGTCACGTACAACAAAAAAATCTGAATGTTTTTTAGCAATAACAGAATTTTAAAAAATCGTATTTTAATATAAATCTAGTTTTTAAATCACATTACAATAAAATGATACATAGTGATTTCCAAAAGGACTGAGATAAAAGAGATAACTTTGCTTCTGTACACGCCTCGTACAATGCGTGAGCTAAGGATGATGGAGAAGGAGATACGATGTTCGAATTAAGAAATAGAATCGTTGATGTAATGAGTTCGTAAGACGATTAATTGTATCGTTTGGTCGAGACACATAAATGTAATCATCAATATGTTATTTCAATACAAAACATTTTAAAGAAAATATTCTCTTCGTTTAACAGAACCTTATTACCAATAATAAGTTAAGTCTGAGATCTCTTTACGAAATGGTTCAAAATAAAATCAAGGATAAAAAAAGTATGAACAGATATTCAATGTATTAAATATTCTTAATAATTAAAATATGAAAGAAATGATCTCTTCCTTTTGTAGAACTTTTGCAAGGAAATATCTTCGAGGCAAACATATCAATTATAATTAATACAAGGCACATATAAAGAGAATAACACAATTAATACATGTTGAGATAACGAATATGGAATAACGAAACCAAAGATTTCTGAATACATTAAATCTCAAAATAAGAAGTATTATAAATGAAAGAATTATGCAAGAACTAATTAGATAATGTTATATGTTAACTGTCTATTGGTAATTGTCCTTTTGATGAATTCTGAAACTTCTTTCTTGCAATTAGTAAATATAATTATTCCATATACGTTATTAAAAGCAGTAAATATTTGAAGCATACATCCTTATAATTAATCAAAAGAAATACGGAAAGATTGCAATAGAGTAATTTTACATAACGTAATTGAGCAAAGAACTTATTCGTTCGCACAGTTTAGAATTGTTATAAGTCGTTAATCAATTTATAATATCTTTTAAAAAGTATCGAGTAGTTATAATGTATTATCTTAAACAGTAATTATATATCGAATTAACATAACGTTCGTTATATACAGTAAGCGCTAGAGAGTTTTATAAAGTAAACGAAATATAAGTCTTTAATATATATGAAACACAAGGAATATAACTTTAGGATAACTTTAATCTTTGTATGCGCATCAATAAGAATTATTAATTGGAATTCCACTAAATTTACATCCCGAGATAAGAATTTATCTCCTTTGCTTATTAATCAGAATTAATCATGAAAATCCTTCTTTGAAGATAATCATAAGAAAATAACGTTATATCCTGTAACCGAATATTTGAATTAGCACGTGCTTACTTGTAAAGTATCACTTTCATCAAGGAGATATCTGACGAAAGAACCGAATGGTTGATATTATAAATCCAAATGTTACCTTATCGTGAAATCTGCAGCATCCACCAATTATTTATAGATAATCCACATTTATTTATGTGGAAAATCATCCACTAAGAGTGGGAAACTCATTCGCTGTAAGCGAGCCAGATAATCAGGATAATGGCGGCTATTCCGTCTCGCTGCGTGAGAGGAACGAAGTTATTGATGGCCGCTTTTGACTTCCAATCTATATATCGCTCAAATGCCCATCGTCAAGTCAAGGCTTGGCTGAACCCGGAATATATACGTCGTTCGTCTTTCTTCCTTTACGAGTTCACTAACGTTATTCGTGATTCGAATGATAACTGAGTTTTACGGATACGTGTGTGAATTCATGGCACCAAAATGCCTTACAACATGAACGATTAAAGGTGCCTACTGATGGACGCGGCAAATGCCGCGCGCGGCAGCGCGGTAGTTCAGAAGGAACTAGAATCTAGGGGCTTCTGAACTACTCCTACGTTGCCGCATTGAAGTTAGATCAATCCAACTTCATTTGCGGCATCGGCGGCATCGCACAAGTGAGCGAAATTTAACGATGGCCGGAGTGGAGATTCCAAAGGTTAGTGTATATTTATATTTGTATAATGATTTTAATAAAAAAATGTTAAGATAGCAATCATAAAAGTAATATATATATATATATATATATATATATATATATATATGATTGTTTATAATCATTAAGATTGGAGGTTAAGTATTTTTTTTTTACGTTTTGGAAAACTAACATACCGTAACATGTGCAAACAAATTATCTATTTCAATTCTTATAAATATTTATATATATGACTTGGAACCGAACTTTCGAATGACAAACCAGATGATATTGATATTTTTTTTATTGCAGAAAGTACACACATGCGGAATGTGCGAGACAATTCTCGAGGAAGAAGAAATACCGTCCCATGAATGTTGGGCAAATTATCCAGGGATTGTTTGTGACGAGAACACCCTCTATTTGTACCCCCAATGTGGTAAGTAAAATATGAAAGGAATGATATAATATTATTTAAGCGAATGTAACAATTTTAATATCTTATAGAGAATGGAGACATTGTGTGTCGAAGTGCGATTGACGGAGCAGAACTGTTTGTTACAAAGTCGCATCTTCCGACAAGCGAAGAGCTGCTAACATCGAGCCTGGGGCGAAACCTTGAGGAACTAATAATTGCAGAAGTGTCGGCACGAGAGCTGTTGTGGAACCAAAAAATAAATATAGCAAAACGTGACAGACGAACTGTACAACAGCTTTGGGAGCAAGTGGCTGATGCGACAAATGGTACGTGCGTGTGCGCGCGCGCGCGCGCGCGCGTGTGTGTGTGTGTGTGTGTAGAGGAGGAGAGAGATTGTATACGTAGTAAAAACTGTCGTCTTCCGTCTACATTTAACCGCCGAAGCCGTAGAGAGTTCTTCCTTGGCGCTTCAGGGCGTAGACAACGTCCATGGCAGTTACGGTCTTCCTTTTAGCATGCTCGATGTAGAAAAAAACAATACAATTTAAATGATTTAACAGTACAAAATGTACGATTTTATTATTACAGGCGAATGTTCTGTCGATGAAGTAAAGAAAAAATGGAAACACTTGAGGGATCGCTACATGAAAATTATTTCCCTTGAGAAGTTGCCAAGTGGATCAGGAAGTAAGTCATCTCGTAGGAAGTGGCAGTATTACGACATGTTGTCTTTCTTACGGGACACTTTTTTGGAAAAAGAGTTAGTATACTTCACAAAAGTATTCACTGAAATATTGGAGACAGTTAGTATTTAGTATCAATATATCTCATTTTATTGCATTTCAGGACAGTTTCAAATATGCCGAGTCGTGATGAAAACCTCAACAACGATGATGTGGAAATCCATGTGGACGGAGAAGTCAACGATGCCGTTGATGCATCGAAGGGTATGTTTTGCTCATAAGGTGTATTATCTTTCACTTGTTAGTACTATTACAGCTGGCTACATCAATTTTTCCTAATAATGCAGAATGTATAAAATCATTCTTTCATTTTTAGAATTGAAAAGAAAACGAAAAAATACTGACTGCGAACAAGACGTGATGAAGCAGATAGCGGTGGCCTTGCAGACCCCACGACCAGCAATGCCATTGCCAACTCTTGTTCTTGACGAAATTGACAACTTCACTTCAATGGTCGCCAGCCAGTTACGAGAGTTGTCGCAAGTCCGCAAACACAACATAATGTTAAAAATTCACCAGTTATTACACACTGAATTATTGCTCAACGATGTTAATAATAATGTATAATAATATTATTTAACTGAACCGGGATACCAAGAAATATCATGTTACGATTATTTGGGAAAGTAGGAAAGAGAAATTGTCGAAAATTAGTTTGCACTGTTAAAAATTATAATTTATTATTTTTACACGTGTAGTATACAAATAACGATTACTTATGCCCGTTTTCACCATTAGTGATATTAATCTAGGTTCACCTAAACGTCGATTAAAATGAACGTTGGTTTGAGCTCAGTTAAAATGTAATTGTATTCCACCAACTCTTGAGAGGCGTCGTTTAAGTGAACTTATACTCTATGCGATAAAACTTTTTTAACAACCTGTGATTGGTCGATTATGAGCGTAAATTTATGAAATGATGCATAAGTTGATCGTCGGTTCTAACCTTCTAGCAGTAAAGAAGATCGTGAAAATTGAGAATTTCGTGAAGTTAAAAATGAGTAATCCTAAAAAAAGAGGAACAAATTTTTCAAATAATGAGAAATACTTATTAATTGAATTAGTAACAAAATATAAAGATGTAGTAGAGAATAAAAAGACTGACGCAGTATTCGCCAA
Organism: Temnothorax americanus; assembly: GCF_048541705.1. Lineage (NCBI taxonomy): Eukaryota > Metazoa > Arthropoda > Insecta > Hymenoptera > Formicidae > Temnothorax > Temnothorax americanus. The sequence goes on along the minus strand of NW_027509526.1, from coordinate 1,555,553 downwards.
CGAAAAAATAAAGTGTTGGGATGAGATTTGTAAAAAATTTAATTGCGAATCAAATATATTTCGTGATGCAGTAACATTGAAAAATTGTTGGGAAAATCTAAAAAAGAGAACTCGAAAATACTATGCTGAAAAAAGAAGCAAATTATATAAAACAGGTAAGTTTGTCTATCATAACCTATATCCTTTTGAGAGTCAACCTAATAAATACCATGCTACATACCAGATTAATGTTATAATTTTATAAATTACTATAGAAATTACTATATCAAGAAAAATTTTTTATCTAAAAATCTATATAACAAAATGTAAAATTAGTAATATATGTTTTACTATAAGAGGTGGACCACATGAAAGTCAATATGACCCTGTAATGGAAAAGATTTATATTATAATAAAACCTTCAGTTGATGGTTTGACTAATGAATTTGATAATGATAATATAGGTGAGTTTTAATAAAATTTATAGTAGGAAGTGATTATGTAATAGAGAAAATATTTAAAGTTATTCTATAAGTTCCATAACTATATTCTATAGAAGTTTTATGTAATTAAGTTGTTTATAGGCTGCATTCATCAAATTTTAAAGGGAGTACGTATTGTTAGTAGTGCTTAATGATTATAGCTTATGATTGATGTAAATTTTTAGATCCATAATAAGTACAGAAGAATATTCTAATCACAGATAATATCAATCAAGCTAGGCTTTTGATCTAAGCACTTATTAAATACTACTTTTACTAAACGCAGCTAGTCTCTTAAAAAAAATTATAAAAAAGTTGTTAAAAATACGTCTAATAGAAGTTTTTAATGAAAAATTATTATAATTTATAAATTAACTTTAGAATTGTTTAAACTATTTGTATATTATCTTTTTGTTTAGAGAATAATCAAAATTCATATTGTAAAAATGAATTGAAAGATAATAATGATGACAGTAATACTCAAGGTAATACGACTGTACCGTTAGAAAACTTATTTGAGGAGATACCTTCATCTGATGCAGAAGATTCTGTACTAAAGGTTTATAATTGTAATTTTTCAGTTGAATAATATATTTTATTTTATAATTAAATATTTTTTTAATTAGTATGTATGTACAACCCAAGAGACATCAGAATACACAAAATCATTTCCTGCCTTGGCAAGCATTAAAAAAAGGAAATTAGATGATATGAAAAGAGATATGTCTAATAAAAACATGCCATTTAAACAAAGCGGGCAAAAAATAAACAACATCAATTTACAGGTATGTTAAAAATCATAATATAAGTAATAAAATATATGTTTCTCTTCATATTCTTTTATTTTAATATGTTTTGATGTTACAACATAAATTCTTATTATTTCCAGTTCCGAAATACAAACAATTTTAATAAAAATTGTAATGTATCTGAAGAAAAAAGTGGTCCTTCTAAACCTACTATAAACTCAAGTAAACAGGTAATTTGTGTGTATATTATATAATATTTAAAATATATTATATATATTCTCAAGGTCCCATTTATCTTTGTAATCTACTAATTTGTTTGAAAACTTTAAACATTGTGGTTTTCTATTAGCAGCTTTTATAAAGTACATAATCATGGTACTAACCATATAAAGTATAGTTTGAATTATATGTATATTTAATATTTATTTGTCATTGTGTGTATTTTTTTTAGATCAGGCTTGGGGAACTTTGAGCTCCAGAGCCATGACACTTCTCATCTACAGAGAGTGGGAAAGGAGCTTCTTCACTGCATCTTCATCCAGCATAGAAACCCCTTTCCCTCGTTCTCCGTGAATGGAAAGAGAGAAGTGTCGTGGCTCCAGAGCTCGAAGTTGTCCAGGTCTGTTTTAGATACAACAATAAAAAAGATTGGTTATTTTTTATGAGACATTTTGTATGCATATACATTGTATATATATACAATGGTTTCAATATATTACAAATTATTTATACATTTGGAAATTAAATAATGCAGCATTTACATAATATATAGAGCCATGGGACGGTCTCGCTCCGCACATACTTGACACGAGACACTACCGTGTCTTTTAATACTTATATTTATTATTTATTATTACTTTACAGTTACAAGATATTGCAATTAATTGCGATACATCCTCAGAAGAAAATGAATGTCCTACTGATAAGGATGATTTTGTATTACACAAAGAAAGGTAACATTATATTTATTATTATGTTAGTATATTATATATTTATAATAACTATAATACTTAAAAAAATACTTAAAAAAAATTATATAAATAAAATTATATAAAGTTATATATTTTAATTATTAAAGTTTTATTTTAATTATTATTACAGATTGTAAATACAGGGACAAAGACAAAGGAAAAAAGTGCTGTGAACGTGTTGAGAAAGAAGATGAATAAACCAATTCAAATACGTGGAGAAAATGTACAATTCAATAGCGATTGTGCAAAGACATTTCCTCAAACAAAAAAAAATTACTCTATGTCGGATAAGGTATTAAATTTTGCAACATTAGCAAAATCAAAAATATATGTATATGTGTTAATCACTTGCGTTTATAAAATATTCCGTCTTACGTATACCTTTCAGTCCTAAATACTAATTCTCCGTGTATATGATTTAATATTGTTATTACAGTTTCTTTGTTTAAACGAAATCTCATTTTAAACTCAATGTCATCTAATTCTATGAAATAATTGACTCGTTCTTTAAAAATTCTTGGTCTTCGATATAAAATATTGATTATATCTTCATCATCGGAAGAAGATAAAATATCTGCATAATTGTAATGTGCCATTCCTATTAATAAAAATATTTTTTTGTAACTATGTAAAATGTTTTTATGTGTAAATTTATATATCTTATTTATTCTATTTATATAAATTTATATTTTTTTATATCATAATATTATATATTTGAATATTTAACAAGAAATATAAACAAGTTAACAAAGTAAAATACTGTTACAAGTTAAAATAACATTAATGGTAAAATTATGGTTATTACAACAAATTCTACAATTGGTATAAATTATGGTATTTAGCATAAGTTTCTGAAAATAAAAAGATATATACGATACCGCGTAAAATATTTTACTGTAATATAATTTATTTCGACGTTTATAACCTCTTTGTATGTCTATACACACATTGAATCTCTATATTCCATACTAGTTATATTTTTAAACTTCGTTTATCGTAGCTGAACGGCTAAAATTGAGCGTTCAAAATGAACTCAGTTTATTGCCGTTTAAATTTTGAACTAAACATGGTGGAAATGGAAATATGCGATAAATCAAGATTAAGCAAATGTCACTAGAATTTAAGTTTTGAACCGAGTTGGTGAAAACGGGCATTTAGTGGTAAAAAAAAACATTTTGTGGAGTACATAATATACGAATTATATTACAAATGAAACAAGGTAATATTCAGATATAGTATCATTGATCGTTTTGCCATGCCACTGAGCCTTCATTATTAAAATATTTACAAAATTCATCTCTAATGAGCATAGCATCTTGAGTACTTGTATAATGTATTTGTGCTACATTTGGAGATGTTCCCGAATGCACAACCATTTTCGATAATCATCCTCCACGAACCTTGCATGTGATCACCCTCTGCCGTCTCTCTATCTAGCATATTTGGTAAAATGTAGCTGTTCTCGATGTCACTCTTGCGGAGCTAGTTATGAATGCAGATTGTAGCTTGCACAATCTTCATAGCAGTTTCCACGCTACTAATGATGGGTTTTCGGTAAATTCGCCACTAGCTAGCAAGTATTCCAAAAGAGTTCTCTATCACTCGCCTGGCTCTGCTGAGTCTATAATTATAAATGTGCTGTTCGGCAGACAAGTTATTCTTTCCAGAGAATGGTCGTAGCAAATATGACTTTAGTGGGAAGGCTTCATCCCCGACAATGCAGTAAGGCAAAGACGGTCCTCCTTTATAAAAACTGTCCGATTTTGGGATATTCATTTTCCCTGCATCAAGTTGTTGACCCATTCGGCTTTCACGAAAAATGCCTCCATCACTTCATCTGCCATATGCACCAATATCGACGAACCGGAAAACGTAATTGGCATTACAAATAGCTAATAGCACAATGCTGTGACTGTGTTTGTAGTTATAGAAATTGGAGCCAGCATTGTCCGGACACTGAAATTACACAATGATTATTTCACGTTTTTTACATACTGCAAGAAAATTAGAGTTCGCTCATATTGTTTTTTTCTATTTATTTCCCGATAGTTTTCGATATTTGAATAATGCCTCAAAAGAATCGTTATAAAAGTGTAACTTACTTGAATGGTTACGTGCTTTCCATCGATTGCCCCAATGCAATGCGGAAAGTCCCATATATCTTCAAAATCTTCTGCGATCCTCCGCCAGTCATCTTCGAATAGTCGAGGTGGAAGGACCAAAGGACACAGGTGTTCCCAAATAGTCTTGCACGTTGTAGCAATAATATTGCTTACAGTCGTCAAACCTATCAAATATTGATACATCATTGAAGACATGGAGTCACCAGCTGCCAGAAATCTGAAACATAATAATTGATGTAATGCAACATTCACATTGATATAATTAAAGTAAAAACAAGAGATGTTTACCGTATTGTCAATGTCAATCGTTCTGCTGCACCTATCGGTTCTCGCACGACGTATTGTTTCTCCATATGTGGGCCTACAATGACTAACAACTCTTCCAATTGCGTGGTTGACATTTGAAAATAATTATGGAACGACAGATCTTCCAATTTTAGTGTTGGCAGTAAGGCATGGTAAAAACCATACTCACAGCGTTTTTTTAAAATTGGCGCAACCCAGAAACGCTTCTTTTTGTTAATCCGTTTCTTTTTTCTAGCTAATAACAAAGCTAATGATCCGAGCAGCTTGTCACGTCGGTCTGCTTCTGCATTTTGTTCGTTAATTATATGAATGCACTGCAACCACTCATGAATTTTCATTTTCGCAGACATTATTTACTGATTAAACTGATAACGTGATAACTGACAACTCTAATAACTGCGACTGAGGTACTAAGGAATTGAGGTTATACAGGTTATACCGCGCCTGCCGAGGTATTTCACGCGGCAGACGCTGGCAGACGCGGCAAGCGACATCAGCATCAGAAGCCCCTAGAAGCTAGTTCCTTCTGAACTGCCGCGCTGCCGCGCGCGGCATTTGCCGCGTCTATCAGTAGGCACCTTAATACAACACGAGCGTTGAAGACGACATTAGAATTGAAAACGACACTAGCAACGACAAGGGCAATAATATACCATGAATAATTAATACGGTATAAGCGATAAGTATTAAACGGAACTTGAACATGTTCCCGATAAAAGATTCTCGTGGCAGAATGCCCGGTACGTGACTCGAACTGTTTCACTTTTGACCAAATAGTCGAAAATAGCTGGGATCGTCTCTCTGCACGTTCGTGCTTGCGCATCCCCTCCACTCGCCTTCTTGTCACGTGATGCTAGCGTGAGCGGAACTCGGTGCGTCGCGTTCACGGTTTTCTACTCAGGTCTGGAAACTCGCATCATTTGATGGTGGTGGGGGTGTCTCGCTAAACAAAGCCTTTTTCGGTAGTTCGCTCCGTCTCCGCACTAGTCGTGTCGATCGGAGGATCATCTATGCGCATGCGTACTTGTCCGTTGTGACATGGTTTGAATGACAGGTGATATGGTTTAAATTTTCAACTTTTTTTATTGATTGCACAATTTCGACAATTTCCTTTAAGGTACAAATTTCTTTTTGAGTTTTTGATTTTCTTGATACGTAAATTGGCGCATCCTCAACCTTACATAATAACAGAGTGCATAAGAGAGAATCTCCGAGGCATGATCTTTACACGGGAATGTAAAATTATAATTTGAAAGAACCTCCTCGATTGTTAGATCGAAGACTTCGGACGATTAGGCATGCTTCGCGAAACACTCTTCGACGTAACGAATCAAATTAAAAAATTTGAGGTTTGAGTGAATTAATCCTCCTCGAGATCGCAGGTCTACCAGCATTGACTTAGGTATGGGATTTTTATCGGGCTTAAGGATAGCCTCGGAGCAAATAGGACAGGACTTAAATCGACGAAAGACTTGCTTGCACAGATATCCTGAAATATCCCATCAAATAATATATTAAAAGAGTATTTCAGCGAGAACAACATATAGCGTTTACAAAACATTACATCAGTATAATTGTTTTGCAAATGCTTGAAATCATTTTCGCTGAGAATTGAGAGAACCGTTTTGAAAAGTGTCCCATCGGAATATAAATGTTGAAGCCTGCATTAAAGAGATTAATAAGCGATAGCAAAGATTTAAGCAATTGATATTAAACTGCATACTAAAAGATGTTAGTCGAAGCGATGAAGCGTAATTATACCTTATGTCACCCACTAATATAAAGAGATTAATAAGCGATAGCAAAGATTTAAGCAATTGATATTAAACTGCATACTAAAAGATGTTAGTCGAAGCGATGAAGCGTAATTATACCTTGTCACCCACTAATATTGCTTGCCCATGATGTTTTTGAGATAACGTTTTGGAAATATAATAGAAAATAGAAACCTGTGACGTAATATATGATGCAGTCAAGTGCAGGGGAAAGGGAATAATCATGATCGCGTTGAATAATATCATCCGCTTCCCAGTCTTCGTTGCGAATAATCTCATCTAACTTCTCTTTTAGACGCTGCCGACGCTCGACGAGACTCGAAGACTTACTGCCATAAATATCCTTCAGCTCGCTCAGAGAAACCAAGACTTTCGGCGAGGTCAGATCGTTGTGTGTACAATTGCCTGCTTTCGGCGGTTTGATGACACAATATACTGACAGTATTTTGTACAACTGGAGAAACGTTGAACAATCTGGATGTTCGTTACTTCCGGCAGCCTGACGTACCGTTCCAAAAAATTTCTAACAAAAGAATATCCGAATTTCAAATAGACAACATTCTGCCGTTACACACAGATTCAAATAATCGTTTTCCGCGAAGCTACCTCGAGATTGTCTTGATTTACTTTGCCAGTGAGTAAATATTTAAAGCCGCAATTATCGATTAAGTAACGGCAAAGATCCATCGTTGATTGTAAAGACAGTTGCAGTCTTTGAGCTGTTCCAGGAGTTAAAAATTTGTCAGCCGAGATTTCACCCTTTCGCACGGCTCGCTCCCAATCGTTCAATAAATCCAATGACGAATTTAAAACCTAGAAATGACACAGTATGTTGTTCATCATCAGATATACCAATTAATAAACAAGATAGCTGCTATTAAAAAGTAGAATAACATATAAGTACTGAATTCAGTTATAAACCTTGAAGTCATCGTTGTCCGGGACGAGACCTTGATTAGGAATCTTTCGATTGAGAGCGTCGAACATGTCGTTTATCTTTTTACAGAACTTAGCCGTTTCTTCATAGCCTCGGAGTACCTCAGGGTAATAGCTCGAGTAAAATTGCAAGCCATTAGCCACGGAATTGCTGAAAATCTGTTCAACATCATTAGATTTGACGCGGATTTTATAATTTGGCCGAAACTTCGTTTTAGCATGCAACTGAACAAATCGCTTTACTCATACTTGTGTGGCAAGGCGGACTTGCATCTTCGCTGTGTTATCGAGTTGTATATGTCGCATTGAGAGTTTGGGACAGGCTCGAGCATGCCCTAACTGCTGGCTGTCCAAGTTAAACAACTCCACGAAGTACTTCCAGGCAATATAATTACTTTCGCCACTCAACTGTAATAAATGTATGAAAGTATTCATTAGGACCAAGATTCAAAATGAAAAGTAAAAAAACTGTATCGCAATGATTTGTTATTGTGATACCAACCTTCAAACGGCCTTTCCTGTACAGTCGATTCCGAATACACTTAATTACGTGTGGTACATCCGAAAACACAAAAACTCGTCGATCGTCGTCGTTTGGATGAGTGAACCACGTTTTCGTGTAATCCAACGTACTTTGAACACCCAGTAGCGACTGCATTCTTTTATTAGTCGAGGCCCCATCCGAAATAATGCCATGAATTTTGGCTCCGCAATTTTCTATATACGTTATCGCTTTGATCACGATTTTCGCAAGCTCCTCACCGTTCACTGAGTTTTTCGCGGCAAACACGGTAATTGGTTGGGAATAATTATCAGCTAACGGTTGGAACATGATTGTTAAACCGTGATTCGCCTGTTCGTTGATATCTTGCAATTTTGATCTGTTATCTCCGAAATCGGTGAGACCCGAGTAAGTAAGATCTTTTGAGCAAACCGTTATCGATTTACGAAGATTTATTTCATCGAGGGCCAACACGCCGTGGCGTTGCATTGGATTTTTGGCTGAGAGATGCTTACTAATCAACTTTGCGAAATTTGCGTCGAAACCGCATTTTGTATCGATGATCGAGTAGTATTTTCGAATGGTTCGTGTGCATGGCAGAGGAATAATATCGTTGTTCCGTAAAAACTGATAATACGACGGTGAGCGGATATTCATTAGCATGCATTGCATAAGCCAATCTTCGGAGTATCGTCGACCTGTTTTTGTCGTTTTGGCGGCAACAAAAATTTCTTTAATCGCGATTCTTTGTTTATCTGGAATATTAAACTTTAAGCACTTTTCTTCGATTGATTCCATTTTCAGAGCTGCAACTTCTACTTGCGCTTCGTTCAACGCATTCGTTAATACTTTCATTCGCAACTTTGCGCGGTTGTTCAAACGTTTTTGTGTCTGCAGCTTCTTCTTTAATACTTTCAATTTAATTCGATCATCAACGACTCGTGAAATACGTTTGGACTTTACGTTTTTTGAGGCTCGATGTTCCCGCTGCCATACAAGGCTTTTAAATCTCTTGCAGCTATCACATTTGTTTCTTTTTACTATTAGGCTGCAGTCGTTGTGATGTCACGAATGAGTATAATCTGTAAATGCTTCTGCGGTTTTTACGAACGTAGTATTTACAGATCCGAGGCCAGTGCATACGCGCATTCTTCAAATTTGGCTAGAATGGTTGGTAGCTCAGATACGTCGTTCAAGATGTTCGGTAACGGTGCTTCGTTAGCCTGTACTTTTTTCCCGTGAACGTAATACTGCATGCAACCGCTCCAATCCGCGATGACAATATACTTTTTAACTGCTAAGTTTTTTTATCGTTTTCCATCAACGTCTTTATTTGACAGAGTATAATTTCTATTCTGAGCTTCACAGGTGCTTGACTAATGCTCCATGTTGGCGGCAAAGTAATTACGTCTTTTTCATCGCTGATATCTGTATACAATAAGACTTCGTAAAAATAGAATACATTGAAAAATATTGAAAAACGGACGAATAACAACTTTTTAAAATAACACTCACTGGAAACAGTCAAAACTCGTAGTTTACGGTCAGTTGATGCCGGCGACGACTTCTTGACATTGGAGAGCGTTGATTTCTTTGTTTGTACCTTCGTACCTTCGATGTTTGAAGCAAGATCATGCTCCATTTCAGAGTCCTTGCTTGTTCCATCCATCACAAATGCTCTTGGCATTGGTACGCATGGCTGTTGCAATTCTATTGTTGCGTCGAGGATCATCTCACTAGCTTTGACATCTTGTGTACTTGAAGCTTGTTGCGATGGGTCATGCGCTATCATCTCGCAACTAGTAATTGCAACTTCCTGTTCCTGCTGTGATAAATCCAGGTCCATCGACGCCTCATTTTCTGTTTTATTTTGCTGAAGAGTCGACTTGTCAAATTCACCTACAATAATAATTGGAGCATTAATTCAAGCGGAAACTTGAGATTTATATATTATTTAGATGAAATCGGTGAATAAAAAAATACCTTCCATGAGGAATATTGTCGGAACTGCATCGGAAGTTAAGTGAGGTTTTTGATATGCAATCTGCATCAGAACACGTATGCAATTAGTATTCGCAAATGCCGACTGCTCATCAGCTCCGAAAATACAGAATATGTTAGAATTTTATTTACATCAGCGAGGAGCTGGCCATTTGCATCGCGTCTCACGTACTTTCTTACAATAGTAGTTAAACTAGGCGGGTTCCAATCCGGGAGCTCCGAGGGGGGGGAGGGAGGGGGGGTATCGGATTACGCGGGGGGTGAGGGGGTGAGAGAGGGGGGGTATCGGGATTCCCCGGGGGGGTGAGGGGGAGGGGGGTATCGGGTTACACAGGGGTATAAAGTTACATGGTGATAACGCGGGGGTGAGGGGTAGGGGGAGGGGGCGGGGTATCGGGTTACACAAGGATATCGGATTTCGCGGGGTGAGGGGTGGGGGGAGGGGCGTGGTATCGGGTTACACAAGGATTTCGGGTTACACAAAAATATCGGATTTTTCGCGGGTGGGAGGAAGGGGGGGTTGACCTTGACATACCACCGGGATGACTCACCGGGATGAGTCACCGGGATGAGTCACCGGGATGACTCACCCGCGCCGCTGGTCCGCGCCGCCGGTTCGCGCCGCTGGTCCGCGCGAGGGGGAGGGGGTCCGCGTTCGCGTTCGCTGTCGCGCCGCGGGTCCGCGTGGAGGTTCGCGGGGGTCCGCGGGGGCCGCGTGGAGGTCCGCGGTTGCGCCGCGGGGTCCGTCGGGTCGCGGGGGGGCCTCGTTCGCAACGACGCCGCTAGGCGGAGTACAATGGGTAAAACTAACTCGATAGCGCACTGCGTAGGAGCGTGTATTTTTGTCGATGACGCATCAAACCTGTCGGGACACGTTCGTCGTAAACAACATTTTTCTAGGAAAAAAGGGGGTGTTATCTCGTAGACTAAACAATTTCGCGCTATTTTTTTACGACGCAGTACGTAAAAAACAAAAGAAGAAATGACGTCATCGGGACGATGATGGACCCGATAACGCATCGAACTTGTCGGGACACGTTCGTCGTAAACAACATTTTTCTAGGAAAAGAGGGTGTTATCGCGTAGACTAAACAATTTCGCGCTATTTTTTTACGACGCAGTACGTAAAAGGCAAAGGAAGAAATGATCTTTCAAGATTCAATTGGAGCGAGAGAGAGGGCAAAGGGTATATAACGAGGGATGAAGCGCGTCGAGCCGCATTAGTATACGATTTGAGAGCGATACATCGGTCAAAGAATATCGAGATTTATTGTGTGGTTAAACACGTTATCACGTACAAGTGCTGTGAAGTGATATAATAAAAGAACTGGTGCGAAAGTGATGAAACATGGATCAATTCGAGCAAACCGAACGCGATCTATTGGAGCTATCCGACCAAGTAGCTACCGTGGGTGAATATTTCACATGGACACTGTAATGCGCGGAATTTGTCGAGCAACTCGAGTCACGCTGTAGTGCCAAACGTCAGCGGCTCTCCGACAATCCAACGATCGGGCAGAGGCAATCGTTGGTTGCCCGAATCGCGCGACTCGAGGGTGTGAAGTCGCGATTGGAAAGACAATTTATCCATAGCGGTGGTAATTATGCGAATGCAGGAACCAGTGGCGACACGCGCGCGGCAGAACTCGTATGGCGAGAAATCGACGCCGGGTTCGAAACGCGAATAATGACCGGTGCGGTAATTAATACAGACCATATAGAACCGCGACAGTTTTTGGAAGACGCCTGCAGCGTAGTGTGCAAGCGAGTACAAGACATTATAAAAACACATAACTGTGTCAAAGTGAACACCGCGTTCAACGGGGAGTTTGTGGCGGGTGATAAACGTGCCAATAAGAGTATATGTACAAATAATATAGAACTCTGTGGTACATCGCACTTGCATGATTGGTACGAGCTGCACGTTATCGATCCCACACTAGCGAAACTCGAGGAGTTCCAGGAACGCGACAGTGGGTGGGCGTTGACTCGAATCCTCAATTTGACGGTGAGCGTCAACAAGTACAATCCTTTGCGCGCGGGGTGTCACTTGAAATTGCCTAGAGACGTTAAAGTAAAGAACGCGGTGATCAATGTGCTGTCTATGGACAATGCGTGTTTTGCATGGTCAGTGGTCGCCGCCTTACATCCAGCCGAAAGACATTCAGAACGGGAATCTTCATACCCACATTTATCAAGGGTACTGGATTTACGAGACATTGAGTTCCCAATGACGTTGAGTCAAATTAAACAGTTCGAACGACTCAACGATATATCCATCAACGTCTATATCATCGAGGGACAGAAGACGTCAAACGTGCTTCCAATACGGCTTACTCGGGCTTACCGACCGCACGAGGCACGAGTGTTAAAAAACATGTTAATCTGCTGTACATGCAGGATCCGCGAGACAACAATGTTGGACATTTCGCGTGGATTAAAAATCTATCCCGTCTCGTGAGCTCACAATTGAGCAAGAAGAAGAACAAAAAATACTTTTGCGATCGGTAAGTACTTATATTTTTTATTAATATATATATCATTTTTATATTTTGTGTATAAAAAAATTTATATTTTATGATTTTTTTTTTGCAGATGCAGTCGACGTTACCCCCGCGATCGCCGAAAGACTTTTGGCTACGGTGTACAGCGCGATAAAGATCGCGGGCCCGGCAAAATTCAAAGTGGGCGACTCGGTACGCGTCAGCAAATACAAGACAATTTTTGAGAAGTGTTACACGCCGAATTGGACCACCGAGGTGTTTAAGATCGTTAAAGTGCAGCGTACCAATCCCGTAACCTATCTACTCGAGGACTATCGTGGAAAATCCGTCTCTGGAGGGTTCTACGAGCACGAGTTGCATCGCGCGACTTATCCAGACGTGTATCTCATGGAGAAAGTACTGCGCAGGAGGGGCGACGAGGTTTACGTTAAATGGCTGGGATTCGATGGATCGCAAAACTCTTGGATACACAAGAACAATGTTATTTAATTCGTGCAAACTGTATTTTATTCTTAATATAAAAAATGATATATGTAAAATGTTTGAAATATGTGTGTGATACATATACAGTATATAATAAAAAATATTAAATACTAAATACATGTGCGCGATATCCTTATTAATATCCTTTTTCTTATATAATACGATATTTACTTGAGGACTATTTCTTACATACATTACATATATACATTATATTACATATATATACATTACGTACATACATTTATATGTACATACATACATACATACATTTTATTACATGTATTGCATACATTACATACATACATGCATACATACATTATATTCCATACATACATACATACATGAATCTTCACTGTTCCTTATTCTGATAACTACTATGATAAAGGTATGCGATAATGTCCCCACGGCAACGTATCGGTCGAATCCGGCACGATATATCGCTTATCGTCGTACGGACTCAGAGCGATTTTCGTCTCGCTAATAGTGTACACTTCATGCATTTTCGATCTTATACACGACTGCGGTCGAGTCATTTCAATCTCATCGTTCAAACACCGCGTGTAGTCGTCGAATGTGATGGTGCGCGCGATGACGTTGCTTTTTACACCTTTTTTACAGTCTTTTTTGCCATCGACTCGCAAGGCGTACATTTTCGCCCTAAGTCCAACGAATTTGGTCATAATGGCCCCGTTGTTTTCGTCCTTCATCAGGCCTGGCACTTTTTTATTGACGAGAGGCATATCATAAGCGTTATCTACCGCATAGTCACTTGTGTCGAAACTGTCGAACCTGACTATATCATGTTTCATGTTCTCGTACGCGTCGTCGCACTTGATATGATAAATCAAACTGTCCGTGTCGGTATACATGATTCTACACGAGTCGCGGTACAAGGGAGACATGTATTCGTGGTGAAATTCGTATAGGCACACCTTCGACAAGTCGAGGATGCACATGCCGACGTAGATCGGTTTGTCGAATTTCACCTCGAGTTTGCGCAGTTCGATGGCTAGCAGATTTTCTGAAAACACGCTACTGCTGTGAAAATTCGGTCGCGCGATCATTGCCTCTGCACCGTATCTACCCTTCCACTTCGTCACTAATTTTACATCGACGTGATTTCGTACATTCTCCATTGTTTTCCCAAAAACAGCGTTATTCATTAATTTATATAACGTTTTTTCGAACTCATTTTTGGCTTGTGTTCTGAATTTTGTATTGAGTTCGATGTAAGAGCGGAGCCACTCAGATTGAGCGAATTGTAATACGCGATGTATTTTAGTGATGCGAAGACCATGGCGCGTGCACTGTTGCAGATTGCGATAATGGATGACATAACGCTTCTTATCGTGCAACGTGGCGAGAAGTTTGTCCTGCCGTTTGCCGGGTGGTTTATCGCGCATCGGACAGAACGGTAGGTCAGCGTGCGCGTCGTGTTTATCCTGCGGATACTCAAGATCGACCTCGAGAATATAGCCCGTAGGCGAATCCAAAGCGATCGCGTTAACGTCGAAATTTGACGCGTCTTCGACCCATCGAAACTCCGCGTAGGGCAGTGGCTTACACATCGCCCAGCCGTATAAGTTGTTGACATCGAAGTACATTAGGTACGATGACGGTTTCGATAAATCGTATGACTCCATGTACTTGTTGTTGGCCTTCGCGTATCTGCCGGAACATTGACTCAGGCCGCCGCGTATACCACGTTCGATAAACATGACCATGTCAACGTCGGTCAGTAGTTCAAAATTGATACATGTATGTTTCAACATCGCGTCCCACGTAAAGCCTGGTAAAGTGTAGTAGTATGCGGGATCAAGCCCGTAACTCGCGACGCAGCTGTCGCGGAAATTTTCAAACACGTCGGCCAACAGCAAGACATCGGTTTTCAGGTATAGATCGCTGTATTCGCCCAGAGTTCGAACGGAGAATCGCTGCCATACGTTCGCGGCGTGCGCGTAATCGCTCTCGGATACGGTGTCACCGGTCAAGGAACTGTAAAATGAATCGCGCGGCGGTAAACATGTATCCTCCAGCTTTTCGACGCTGTCCACGTATTCGTATGGAAAGACACCTTTTCGCGTCAATAATTCGAAATCGTCGTCGGATAACGCGGAAAATTTGGAATGTATAATTTTCAATTTATCCTTATCGAGGAAGGATGCCAATTTTGCGAGACTCGCGCTCAGAAATTTGTATGAATCGATAAATCTTAATTTTATATCGCTTCGCAAATCAGATCTTTCCGCGGTGTCTTTCACGTGTTTAGTAAATGAGATGTACTTTTTCTTTGTTATAGGCAGTACATCGATTGAGCCTTCAAACGCGACAGCTATCTCCTTGATAATAAAGTGCGCGTCATAGCCTGACAGATTGTGGAATATTACTGGGATGAAGTGAGAATCCTTATAATTCAGATTGCACGTCGAGTGTGCTGGACCTCTGTAACGCCCGGTCAAGTGGCAATGATCGCGTACACGATTATCATTTGGCGCGAACGGTTTTTCACATATGTGACATTGCGCCGCGCTGTGAAATGTCTCCCACTCGTCTCGCGTTAGGTCTACCATGCATACAATGTCGGACAAGACGTTCTTTACGCGATGCGCCAATCCTTTGAGTTCCTCGACAAACCACGCGACGCAGTCGTTATCGCGACAAAATCGATACGCTGATAATGTTTCATCATACGAGCACTGTACGTAGTATGCTATACTACATACTCGATGATGTTGATAGGCGTATGACGCGTGTTCCGTCTCCGGTTGTGTCTTCTGCAGCACACACTCCAGATCGGCGTACACCACGAAGGGAAGTCGCTCTTTCCTGCTATGGTTCTTGAAGCACAGCCACTTGTTGTCTTCACTCGGTAGTTTGATAGCGCAGTCGTTTATCTTTCGGCAGTCCACAGTGTGAGACTGTAGTTTTTTGCTCGAACTAAAGTAGTGAAGATATCTGCAAAAAAAGAATCATAAAATATAAATTTTTTTATACACAAAATATAAAAATGATATATATATTAATAAAAAATATAAGTACTTACCGATCGCAAAAGTATTTTTTGTTCTTCTTCTTGCTCAATTGTGAGTTCACGAGACGGGATAAATTTTTAATCCACGCGAAATGTCCAACATTGTTGTCTCGCGGATCCTGCATGTACAGCAGATTAACATGTTTTTTAACACTCGTGCGGTCGGTAAGCCGTATTGGAAGCACGTTTGACGTCTTCTGTCCCTCGATGATATAGACGTTGATGGATATATCGTTGAGTCGTTCGAACTGTTTAATTTGACTCAACGTCATTGGGAACTCAATGTCTCGTAAATCCAGTACCCTTGAATAATGTGGGTATGAAGATTCCCGTTCTGAATGTCTTTCGGCTGGATGTAAGGCGGCGACCAGTGACCATGCAAAACACGCATTGTCCATAGACAGCACATTGATTACCGCGTTCTTTACTTTAATGTCTTTAGGCAATTCCAAGTGACACCCCGCGCGCAAAGGATTGTACTTGTTGACGCTCACCGTCAAATTGAGGATTCGAGTCAACGCCCACCCACTTTCGCGTTCCTGGAACTCCTCGAGTTTCGCTAGTGTGGGCTCGATAACGTGCAGCTCGTACCAATCATGCAAGTGCGATGTACCACAGAGTTCTATATTATTTGTAGATATACTCTTATTGGCACGTTTATCACCCGCCACAAACTCCCCGTTGAACGCGGTGTTCACTTTGACACAGTTATGTGTTTTTATAATGTCTCGTACTCGCTTGCACACTACGCTGCAGGCGTCTTCCAAAAACTGTCGCGGTTCTATATGGTCTGTATAATTTACCGCACCGGTCATTATTCGCGTTTCGAACCCGGCGTCGATTTCTCGCCATACGAGTTCTGCCGCACGCGTGTCGCCACTGGTTCCTGCATTCGCATAATTACCACCGCTATGGATAAATTGTCTTTCCAATCGCGACTTCACACCCTCGAGTCGCGCGATTTGGGCAACCAACGATTGCCTCTGCCCGATCGTTGGATTGTCGGAGAGCCGCTGACGTTTGGCACTACAGCGTGTCTCGAGCTGCTCGACGAATTCCGCGCATTGCAGTGTCCATGTGAAATATTCACCCACGGTAGCTACTTGGTCGGATAGCTCCAATAGATCGCGTTCGGTTTGCTCGAATTGATCCATGTTTCATTACTTTCGCACCAGTTCTTTTATTATATCACTTCACAGCACTTGTACGTGATAACGTGTTTAACCACACAATAAATCTCGATACTCTTTGACCGATGTATCGCTCTCAAATCGTATACTAATGCGGCTCGACGCGCTTCATCCCTCGTTATATACCCTTTGCCCTCTCTCTCGCTCCAATTGAATCTTGAAAGATCATTTCTTCCTTTGTCTTTTACGTACTGCGTCGTAAAAAAATAGCGCGAAATTGTTTAGTCTACGCGATAACACCCCCTTTTCCTAGAAAAATGTTGTTTACGACGAACGTGTCCCGACAAGTTCGATGCGTTATCGGGTCCATCATCGTCCCGATGACGTCATTTCTTCTTTTGTTTTTTTACGTACTGCGTCGTAAAAAAATAGCGCGAAATTGTTTAGTCTACAAGATAACACCCCCTTTTTTCCTAGAAAAATGTTGTTTAAGACGAACGTGTCCCGACAGGTTCGATGCGTCATCGACAAAAATACACGCTCCTACGCAGTGCGCTATCGAGTTAGTCTTACCCATTGTACTCCGCCTAGCGGCGTCGTTGCGAACGAGGCCCCCCCGCGACTTGACGGACCCCGCGGCGCAACCGCGGACCTCCACGCGGCCCCCGCGGACCCCCGCGAACCCCCACGCGGACCCGCGGCGCGACAGCGAACGCGAACGCGGACCCCCTCCCCCCCGCGCGGACCAGCGGCGCGGATCAGCGGCGCGGGTGAGTCATCCCGGTGAGTCATCCCGGTGGTATGTCAAGGTCAACCCCCCCTTCCCCCATCCCGTGAAAAATCCGATATTTTTGGGTAACCCGATATCCTTGTGTAACCCGATACCACGCCCCTCCCCCCTCCCCTCACCCCGCAAAATCCGATATCCTTGTGTAACCCGATACCCCGCCCCTTCCCCCCATCCCTCACCCCCGCGTTATCACCATGTAACCTAATACCCCTGTGTAACCCGATACCCCCCTCCCCCTCACCCCCGGGGAATCCCGATACCCCCCTCCCTCACCCTCTCACCCCCCGCGTAATTCGATACCCCCCCTCCCTCACCCCCCTCGGAGCTCCCGGATTGGAACCCGCCTAGTTTAACTACTTACAATGCAACCGGCATCGAAATGTCTGTCGCACACAAATTGCGTTGCCTTTAATCCCGGGATCGCAGCTCTCCATTTATCGCGCAATATCTCATTCACCGGTACTTTAAAAAGTGAACGCTTGAGGTTCAAACTCTTCGAGTTTTTGTTGCACTTTGGCACCGCACACGGCTTGACCATATTTGTTAAATCACTAACGGAGGTTCTATTCGATATGTTTCTTGTGTGTGGGCTCACGTTACGTTACGCTACAAGACCATACGAGTCTTGTGCGGTGGCTCTAATACTCCCGCACGTGTTCACGAAGATTGAACGTATTCCGCTATTACGAAACTCTGATCTTTTTCAACATGCGCCTCTATCGGTAGATTCAAGAACTACTCATTTCATCGTCGAAAAACGGGACACCCCCCACCACTGGAGTTTCCAGACCTGAGTAGAAGACCGTGGCCGGATCAAAAGGAGTAAGGAGAGCGGGATGATGGGCCTCTCCGACGATTCCATCGCACCTCCGACATTTCGCGAAACGAATTTACCGTTGGGCGCCAGACGCGTCAACGCGCGTCCGCGAAATCGCGAAAGAAAACCAACACGAGACGCAAAGCGAGACGTGCGGATGTGCGAGGAATCGGCTAGCTCGACCTAAGAGCTGGGGCGGTGGTGATGGAGGGCGGCGCGATATTCGGCGGGGTGACACGCCATAAATAAGGTCCCGAACTCAAGCAATTAATAAATCAAAATAACATTTATTCATTAGAAATTCGCGCGTAAAACAATAAAGGCCGATTCGGCTTCGGTCAATCAAACAAATCATATAATCAATCGCGCGAGCGTCAGAAATGAAACAAAAAAAATAATGGTAGCGCGGACACCAGAATGAACGAAGTACTGCGTTATTGTATAGTAACGCGTAGAAGGCGCGGCGCTTAGATCAGAGAGATACAGTATGATGAAACTTACAATTAATATGGAACATCAACAGTAAACACGAAGTAATCACGTAAATAGAAAATAAGATCTCGCAGGAAAGATCGCGAGAGGACGATACCTCACGCTCGGAGCGCGTGAACGCAACGCCGGGAGTCGCACGAGCATTCGGTCGCCAATTATCTTAAACCTAACGCAAGTATGGATCGTGGCGTAAGCCACGTCCCGTCCCAACGTAATGAGGACCGAACGCAACACAATAATGCGAGATTAATTTCGGCGCGATCGCGAGGAGACGCAGAATACTACAACAAACGCGAAAATACAAACTTAATCTAACGCGAGAAATGACCAAAGGTAGCGCCAGTCATTCGGGCGAATACAATACACTGTCCTCAGTGATTTCCGAACGCGAAAACGAGACGCCGAGGCAATCGGCGTAGCGCGAAATACTGGAAGAAACGCGAGGAAAATGTGCGGGATTACCGCGAGCAATAATAACACGCAATCACCGAACAACGCATCCGAACATAACTATCCTAACACGCACGATTCTCTGAGGCAATTAGCCCCTCACAGACGGCCGATTAACGCGAATAATGTGCCGACGCGGGCTACAATGCAACCTAAGTAATAATGGGGTAATCCGATACGCCGTGAACACGGAAGGCGCGAGACACAATCACAAGCGCGGACATTATACGAAACGGACTCGCAGTAACGGATTTCGCCACGAATCTATCGCGATCTCCAGAGGCTCGCAATCGCGTCTTTATTTCAATTCCGCGGCCACGATACCATCCCGAGGCCCTTTGCTCTCGCTGTCGATCGCCATTCGATACGCGGTCTCCAGGGACGAGAGCGTGCACCGGAGGGCGGCGTCGTGGCATACATATCAGTATTACTTGCGGGCAACCTCACCGATGCGATGCCTTCTCCTCGGATTCCTCGCCGTCACCTCGCACGGAGGATCGTCGCAGCGTAACAGATTTTCCCGACTCGGGGCGGCTATCGCGTATCTTAAGGAGAACGTTCGCACTCGCCGACGGACGACCAGAGAGTGTTTTCCTAGATTCGCTCGATAACGGAATCGATGCGGCACCCCCTTCCGTAGGGGCGTGCCAACCAATCAAGAGCGAGCTTGGAAGCTCGCGCGATATTCTAACGCAGGATCGTCGTAAGGTGGATCCTTCGGGGGCCCGCAACGGTCCCTCGGCGGCGGAGCGACTTCTTCAATTTGTCCCTGGGCAGCGGACTGGACTTCGTTCTGGCCGGTGTGCCTCCGGTTGACCCGCGGGCCGGTATTTCGTGGAGGCAGCTTGCTGGTTACCCGGACTCCCCCCCCCGGAGGACATATGTAATAAGACACGCAAATAGTCTCTCTCTTTTTCTTGCTGAGAGAAAATTTCGTAACCGATTTCCAAAAAGATACCGGTTTCCAAAAAGATCGGTAACGAAAAACTATACAGTTTATAGCACTCCCCGGGAAATTCTACCCCTGTTTTATATACAATTCTTTAAAATTCGATCAATTATTTCCCGAAAAATTCATCAAACTTCTGATACCAGTTTCCAAAAAAATCGGTAACAAAAAATTATATATTTTATAGCACTCCCCAAGAAAGTCAACCCCTACTTTATGTACAATTATTTGACATTCAGTCATTTGGAATCGGTTTTCAAAAAGATCGGTAACAAAAAATAGTACACTTTATAGCACTCCCCGAAAAATTTTATCCCTACTTCATTTATAATTCTTTGATATTCAATCAATTATTTCCCGAAAAATTGGAAAAATTAAAAAAACCGGTTTCCAAAAAGATCAGTAACAAAAACTGAACACATCATGGTGCTCCCCGTAAAATTCTACCCCTACTTCATATACAATTCTTTAAGATTTGGTCAATTAATTCCCGAAAAATTGGAAAAATTTCTAATACCGGCTTCCAAGAAAATCGGTAACAAAAAATTATAAAATTCTACCCCTGTTTGATCTACAATTCTTTAAGATTTGGTCAATTATTTCCCGAAAAATTAGAAAAATTAGAAAAACCGGTTTTCAGAAAATCGGTAACGAAAAACTATACACATCATGCACTCCCCGAAAAAATCTACCCCTGTTTTATATACTTTTGGTAAAAATTCGGTCCACTAACGAATGAGTAATTCGCGGACAAACGGACGGACAGATAATAAACAGTCGGGTTTTATATAATAGTATGATATGTGTATAAATGTAACAATTGTATGTAAAATATAATTTGTAACGATGCACCCCCAAAAGTGCATCGTCCCGGCACGAACACCCGGCCGAGACCGCCCGGCCGACCATCCGCAGGGCGAAGACAGGGTACGGTGTGCCCACATTATTTTAATCGCTAGCATGTATTGGTAGGAAATCCGCGAACGGACTTAACGCCACGCGGCAACCGCCTCGCCGCGCCGAGCGGTGCCGAAGGCGGCCGAAGACCGCCGAGCGCGATCGCGGCGTCGGGACGCCGTAATCACCGATCGTTCCGCCGCACCGTCCCGGCGCTCGCGATTGCCGTCGCTACCCCCACCACGCCGCAACGCCGCCGCGACGCGTATATTCGCTCCGTGCGTTTCAGCGCCATCTACCGCTATCGCCATGCAATAAAAGTGGAAACAACGATGAGATATGAGATATGTTTATTATTATATGTTGATTATTACCAAAGCTTCTTGTGCAATAGATGCAGTGTATTTTTTTACATTTTACTGTTAATAATTTCGGTAAGTAAAAATTGCTATACGCGCATAATCTATGATTGTTACTATATAATTGGAGGTTGACTGCACAGCGATATTTATGTCACTTTAATTACTGGAACTCCTATTTTTTATATCAGAAAACAATAAATAATAACTACTGTTAATTAAATATTTTTAAAAAATGTCAGTAGTAAAAAAAGTGAAAAATGACGCAACAACTACGATGACCCATTTTTAATAATAATACGTCTAGTTGAATAGGAAAATATTCCACCCTGAGTTCGCTATTCTCTCACCCGAGCGCTTTCGTAGCTCGTGCTATCCCCTCCAACCAAACGCACAGAGCGAATAAGCCCGGCGTCGCTGGCACAATTTGCGATTCCTGATCGTCCGTCTCACCGACCACACCGATCTTGAGTTTCCATACTAAGCCAGTCCGACAAAAGGTAGAGCGCCTCCGGCATTCTCTGTCTCCGCCGAGCGTGTCTCGGCAAACGACCAGTTGCCTCGATCATTTTGCTTATCCAAAACCCGTCCGCAAAGAGGGTAAAGCGCCTCTGGCATTCTCTGTCTTCGTCGAGCGTGTCTCGACAAACGACCGATTTTCTCCCCGGGGATATCCGAACGGGGGCAGAGTGCTTCTCTGCCTCCACCAAGCGCTTCTCGATCGAATACTTACCGTTCCACATCTCGACGCTTGCAGTCGGCCTCCACCGAACGCTTCTCGGTGGCCGTACTCGCGCCGTTTTTCCTCGAGCTAGCCGCTCGTAGCCACTGCCGAGCGCTTCTCGGTGGTCGACCTCGCGCTACGCTCGACTCCGTCGCCTACCGCACCTAATAATTACCGTGATCTTGCCTGCGCTTCGCGATCCCCGCCTCGCGCCATTTTCTCGCGCTCCGATCCGTACCGAGTAGATATATCAATAACAGATCTACCCCGTGAGCTCCGAGGGGGGAGCGGGGCGGGGGGGGGAAGGACTCGAGGGCGAGGGGTCTGCCGGGGGGGGACGACTTGGTGGCGAGGGGTCTGCCGGGGGGGACGACTCGCTGGTGAGGTGAAGCAGGGGGGGGTCGGCGAGCATGTCGGGACATGTTTATTAAATATTAATAAACATATCGTATTGACAAGGGGTACCGCCGGGGGGGGAGGAGGAGGGAGGGTCGTCACTTTATCGGCGCAGGGGTATTACAAAAGCGCCGTCCTCTCGTTCGCGTTCTCTCTCGCGCGCGTTCTCTCTCGCTCCCGTTCGCGTTATCTCTCCCTCGCGCGCTCGCTCCCGGTCCCCGTTCGCGCTATCTCTTCCTCGCGCGCGGTCTCTCTCTCGCTCTTACATTTTATCAATTTTTAGGTAAAGAAAAAAGAAAAAAAATACCTTAATTTTGTCGAGGGGGGGCTCCAT
Organism: Temnothorax americanus; assembly: GCF_048541705.1. Classification (NCBI taxonomy): domain Eukaryota; kingdom Metazoa; phylum Arthropoda; class Insecta; order Hymenoptera; family Formicidae; genus Temnothorax; species Temnothorax americanus. The sequence continues at coordinate 1,532,373 of NW_027509526.1, read as the reverse complement.
GGCCGCGGCCCACCGACATCCGTCTCAATGCTGCCGCTAGTGCCTCCCGTGGATTTTGGCGGCCAGGGCGGTTGACGGGAGGAGGAGGAGGAGAACCCGCGATGTGCACAATTTCAGCCACGCCGAACACCAGCTCGTCCGCCAATCTCTCGTCCTCTGGCGTTGGACGATACGCGTGACCCTGCGCGAGGGAATCGGCGTAAGATTGCGCCTGCCCGCGTCCGAGAGCCGGGAGGCCAAGAGCGTTCCTCAGCGCTCGCCCGCGTGAAATCCCGGGTGGCGTGCCCACCTGAGCTGTTGGGAGCAGAGGCGCGGGTGGCTGACGCGGGGGAGCAGCGGACCTCTCCTCTCGAATGTCACTTATTTGTGCCCGCCCGCGTCCGAGAGCCGGGAGGCCGAGAGCGTTCCTCAGCGCTCGCCCGCGTGAGATCCCGGGTGGCGTGCCCACCTGAGCTGTTGGGAGCCGGGGCGCGGGTGGCTGACGCGGGGGAGCAGCGGACCTCTCTTCTTCAATTTCACTATCACTATCACTACTATCCTCTAAATTGTCAATATCAATATCGGAATTTAAAAAATTCCGCGATACTAACGTTTAGCACAGGCCGCCCGCGTGGGAAAAGCCGGCCGCGTCCAACACCGAGCGTCCGCGGGATACGCGGGAAACGCGGGAGACGCGGGAGAGCAGCGGGCCTCTCCTCCTGATCACCAGCACCAGCAAAGTCCTCGAAATCGAAATCGTTAAAATTAGAATCGTTTAAAATTTCACTGATTTTTACGTATTTCGCGTTATACGGAGGAAGATCGTACGGAGGCATCACAAAAATAATTTTAAAAATCACAAAAAATTCGGACTCGTCTAACGCGTGCACTGCTCTGCGACTGCAGTCAGAATGCCACTTTTTTCCGTCGTGAGTAGTGATGTCAATAAGAGTTCTAGGCGAGGATCTCAGGGGGATAGTATTATAAACAGATGTCATTTCACACTTTAAAAGCGAGCGTCGCCGGAGCATGGCAGTTTACGATATATCCAAGCGGCTCGAGTGTTTCGAGTCGAACGTCGCATATACTGCTCGAATGAAAATGCGTGTGAAGAAATTAAGTCATGATTTATATTTAAAAAAATACATTTTTTATTTTTCTTCTTTTACATATTTTTTGTTTTTACGTACTACGGTAGCGCACTAAAAAATAAAGAGAAACAATGAAAAACGCCGGAAAAAAAAAGTTGGCCTGGGAGTCTCTCGGAGACCCCCGCTGTGCATGTATACCGCCGCAATGTCCTCTTCAGACATGTCTTTTAGGGCAATTTATTGAGGTTTTTTTGGTGAACATGTGGGTCACAGGTTCACTGGATCACATTTTTTTGCGGCGCCATTCGATTATGACGATGCGCGTTATTTCTTTTTTCCTTCTTTTCTTCGTTTTCCTCTCGAAAAAGGACCGTCTTCTCGTTCGCGTTCTCTCTCGCGCGCGTTCTCTCTCGATCCCGTCCCACGTTCGCGTTCTCTCTCACGCGCGTTCTCTCTCGCTCCCGTTCGCGTTATCTCTTCCTCGCGCGCTCGCTCCCGGCTCCCCCGTTCGCGCGTTTCATTTCATTATAATAAATAATTGAGAGAAGGAAAGATAATTTTAGATACAGTGATATGCATTTTAATATATATATATATATATATATATATATATATATACATTTATTTCTCATGTAATGCATCGTGTACAATATTATCTGCAGCATACGCCAACAGTTCACAATCAATAATTAAATTCTTATCATAAAATTCACGCAAGATTCTAACTGCGTTACATTTATCGGTGATACAATTTTGACGTAAAATGATTACAAATTGTTTAAATTTTTCACTTACGAGACTTCCCATCAGACAGTTGTTGTCGGTGCGCGATCGTATCAAGATTAATTTGTGATGAGCGTTGATCACCACGCGTTTGTAATTCTCGCAAAATCCCAGTAACAGGTTGAGCGGTACGCAGAAATTGAAGTATCCGTTCGCGTTATTATGCGGTTCCCAGCCCGCGTTTTGCAGGATCACGCTTCTGTCGGACGATACCGTTACGTAGTTCTTGAGCGTGCTGGTTATTCCTACGTTTCTGCAATGATCAATCTCCACACCGTCGAGCTCGTATCGAATTTCATCGAACATGAACGCGACGCAATTATTCCCCAATACCACGTCATCGGCTTGGCCGGCTGCTCTAGTCACCGTCAATGTTCCTTCGACGTAGAGAAAACTTTCGCACGGCAACGTATACAGATCCTGCTGTTGTATGGGTATTCGTATCTCGTCGCTATACTCGAACGTTGTGTTGGCGTACGGGTTGTACGTGTGAGTCTCGATCTTGACGATGCGATCGTCAAAGACCGGCTCGCCTCCGATGTTAAGAATTTCAGTCATCGTTCAGATGTTTCGTACCGCGAATCCCAGAGATTGTAAAAATTTAACGTTCGATGCGTTGAGCTTCTTTCTCGTCTCTGTTTTCGTCTCAGTTTTAACGCTACCGAATGTCGATTTGATGATATCGTCGATCGTCGCAGTCGTAAAAATATTCTTATTTGTCGCGTGCTCCGAGTCGTTCAACACGAGCATGTCACACGTCGCGCGTTATCGCTGTAGCCGTCGTACGTGCAATCTGACGGTGATCTCTTCTCCTCGAAAATCGAGCAATCGTCCGTCTTGATCCGTGACGCGTATCGTTAGATCCGTAACGCTTCGCGCGATGATCGGCAGATAAATGATCTGCGCCGGCGTTTCCGATATCTTATATCCCGGTGGTACGCTCGGTGAAAATTCGTGTATCGTGTGAACACGTTTGCCGTTGCTGTACGCACCCGCGGTTACGTTACACTCCACGCGGTAATGTTTACGTTGATAATATTAATCGACGCGTCCGACTCGTGCCATTGTCTCGACTTCAATATACGCTTCGACGAGAATCCCAGCAGCGATCCAACGTTGTTTGGTTTGTTAAAGTTCACTCTGAAAACGCATTTGATCTCGCTCTTCATCGTATTGTAATTTGCGCGGAGCATTATCGGGTATTCCGCGGCCTCGTCTTCGTAGCCGTTCGCGCGAGCGGTCGCCTTTCGCGCGATATTCGCGACCGACGTACGATCATCGTTGGAACGATTTACGCGTCGCGGACGTTTTCGTGAAATTTCGCGTTTCAAAAACTTATTTATAGCTCGTATCTCGTACGATCCCTCGGGAATCGTAATTTCCGTGTCATCCTCGTCAAAATAAAATTTATTGTTCGAAGAATTCACGTTTGGAATCCTGTGATAAGTCTCAAAGCACGTTAGACCGAGTTCGTAGTCACCGTCGCTCAGATCCACGGCGGAAAAATAGTGATCCGCGAAGATGCTGCTCTTCCCGGTCAGCGTGAACGTTATAGACATGTCGGCGGAAACCGTTAACGAATACTGAGTCACCACGGCGCACCGTCGGGCTTTAAATTAGCGTCGATCGTCCGGAGAAATTGCAGGCACAATTGTCCACAGATGTTCTGATCGTATCGCTAATAAGACGTGCAATTGTACTCGATCTTCGTCACGCTCGGCCCGAAATATCGCACCAATTCTTTCGGTGGTCGAAGATTGCCGAAACTGTCGAAATATACGACTCGATCTTCCCTCTTCGCGTACGCTACCCAATGAGTACCGGGACCCGCTGCGTCGTCCAAATTCACGATATCGCTCTCGTTTCGACGTACACCGCCTATCGGTAACGAATCACGCATGAAGACACCTCTGAAAAACGGTACGCGCATACGCCTTGCCAATCGATTCAATTGTACGTTAGTCGTAATACCCGCGGGCATATTTAACGTCTTTTTGACGTTTTTTTTTTATTTTCGACGCTACTCCTCGCCCGCGTTTGTGCGGGCCGAGATACAACCCTCGTCCGTATATGTACGGAGCGAGATAAAGTCCGCGACCTTCCGCGGCGCGATTGTGACGTTGCCTCTCTTCCAGCTGACGCCGCGCGGCTTTGTTATCGTTCACGGCCTTTACGACTCCCGCCGCTCCGCCGGCCAGAGAGCCGAGAACTCCCAACAACGGTAGAATCGGCAATACGCCGCCTCGTTTCGCTGTCGGAGTCGGAAGTATCCGTTTTTTCGTTAGATTTTTTTTCTTCGCAATTTTCGATTTTTTTGTTTTCAAACCCATTCCGAGCTTCGTCTTAGCTTTCATGGTCGCCCAGACGGCTGTAGCGGCAGCTCTTTCTCCGAGAGTCGAATCTCTTGCGGTAATGCGTTTTTGCGCTTCCGCAGCGAGTATCTCGTCCGCCGCGTGTCTCTCGGTGAGATCGCGGTTACGCGAATAGGCTATGTCGTGCTCGCGACACGCCGCGTCCAATGGATTAATACCTTGATCGCCTCTCGCCAATCGTTCTTGTAATCGAGTTCCCGGACCGCAAAATTGATAACTGGGAATGTGTAATTCAACCGGAAGTGCGTTCATCGCGCGATTTAACAGGCCTCCACCATTTTTTTTCGTTGACATTCGCCGCAATGCTTTATCATTGGCGCGGGACCGTCGATGTGCGTTCGCTGCCACGGTCCATTGTAATGTTCGTAACAGCGACGATATGTCTGAACCTCCAAATCCGCCTTTAAATGTTCCGGAAGCTTGTCCCACACGTAGTGGACGTGATCGCCGCACGTTTGCAGCAGAACGGCTTTCGGCACAAATTGCAGCTGTTCGGCGCTCAAGTCGCGAATATCGGAAGATCTCGACAGTAGGACGAACATTTTTACTACTGAGCGATTCGCGGTTCCGCTTGCCTATAAATAGGCGTTCGAGTCAGCCAGAAAGTCGGCAGTGTGGAAAGAAATGAGATTCGTGCGACAACCGTTGGCGATTCGCGTGACGAATTGCGACGACAGATCACGGTCGATGAGGGGCAACGTGGAGAAACGCAAGCACGGTACGATGTTACCGACTACTATACGCGCGATCATTTGCGGCCCTTCGAATTGCGGTAAAACCAACGTTCTGATCAGCTTGCTGGAAAGTCCGCACGGTGTACGTTTCGAAAACGTGTACGTGTACTCGAAATTGCTGCAACAGCCGAAATATCGATATTTGGAGAATTTGTTGACATCGATTGACGAAATCGGCTATTTTACGTTCTCCAATAACAGTGACGTCATTCCACCGAGCGACGCACGTCCAAACTCGATCTTCGTCTTCGATGACGTGGCGTGCGATAAGCAAGACGCTGTGAGAGAGTATTTCTCAATGGGCAGGCACTCGAGCGTCGACTCCTTCTATCTCTGTCAGACGTACGCGAGAATACCTAAACATCTGATACGGGACAACGCGAATCTGCTGATCCTGTTCAAACAGGATGGTATCAATTTGAAACACGTGTATAATACCGACATGTCGTACGATAAATTTTGCTCGTTGTGCCACGATTGTTGGCAACAAAAGTACGGATTCGTAGTGATAGACAAGGACAGCGCGCTTTCGAAACAGAAAAGGATTTAACGTGTTTGCGATACCGTAAAAGCGATAAGTCGTTGCCGATACCTCGTCGGAGGTGAAACATTAGCGTTATTACAGAGAGAGAGATCGACACTCCGCTTTTTTGTTCCGCGATGGCTGCGATCGACGAAAGCGAGAATATTTGCGAACGCGAGAAAGTCGTGAAAGAGATTTCAAAGACGAGTAATTCGATTCGCAAAAAACTTCGCGCTTTGAAGACCGGTAAGATCGAGAAGGACATTGAGTTGGACACGCACTTTAAACCTCTCATCGGGCCGTTGAAAAAGATCGTTGACAACTTGAGCTTGATCGCGGTAAAAAAGAGGAGCCGACGGAGAGCGACGCTGACGCGAAAATCGAACCGCTATCCGTTCAACAGCGCGGGGAGGAGGAGGAGGATGCTACACCGAAAAGAAAGAAGAAACGATCAGACTCCTAGCCGGATCTGTCATCGACACCGTGTAAATCTGATCAATCGAAACGACCGATAACCTCTACACCGATAACCTCTACACCGACGCGAACCGTGCAACGTACAAGTCCCGAATTTCTTGAAACCGCGAATGTTTTTAAAACCACGGACGACTCGATCAGGACGACCGTTCATAATCGGTTGCAAACGTCGGAGGGTCGAAAATGGTTTATAGAATCGTTGGAAGATCACTTGGGTCCACTGAGCCAAATTTACATCGCAGATGTTTTGGGCGCCTGTCCATCGATGGACATAGCGTACGGCGTTTATCTCGGCAATAATAAATTGATGCTCGGTAATAAAAGTTTTGACGTGGACAAAGCGGATAACATTTATATCGACGGCGTACGATACGCCGGCACACCCGGTATTTACGAGATGATCTTTAAAAAAATACCCGATGACGCGATCTACACGGAGGACGATAAGATCAAGTACAGGAGCATATTGTTGGCAACGAGTGCTCATAAATACAAGCACGATCCTCTCGGGCGACTAAAGGGCAACGTGGGATTCAAGTATCGATTTGTAATCTCACCGTTGATGTCTACCGAATCCAAGAAAAAAAAATCCGGAAAGGGATTATCCATGCCTCGCGCGATGACGCTAACCGACAATAAGATCGACTACGTGCACTGGGACGACCCCAACGAGCTGGTGGATCGTCTGCGATTGCTCGACGCTTCGCGTCAAGCTGGCAACAATGCCCACGACAACGAGATCATGTCGATCATCGAAGAACTTCGCGAAGCCGGGCTTAATATAAATTAAACCATGCGACGGCGATCCGTTCAATCAGCATCGAAATGCCGATCAACAAATTTGGATTGTTCGAGCACAGCGGAGACGCGACGAACGCCATTTTGTACCATCGGTGGAGCGGATTAATGAGAAATTTCGTGCGCAATAACGTTCTGTGTCGCGCCGCCACGGACTTTGACGCAAAGTCGCGCAAGATTCGTCGCGTAGCGCAATCTGAGACTGACGGTGACGCGGTTAACAAATTGTACGTTGATCAATTCTTTAAAATATTGAACAATCAACGAAAAGAATCAGACGAGAAGCTGACTGCGTTCGAGAAAGATCTGCAAGCGTTACGGACTGCGATAAACAAGCTTCGCCATTTGACTACCGTTGAATCGGACGCTACAACAAACAAGAATGGACAAACGGTTCAGCAGAAACGACTATCGAAAGGCGTCGAGTGAAGAGAAGCAACGGTTCATCAACGACCGCGAGGAACGGCAACGAACGACTCGAGAACGGTTGTCGGACGGCTGTCTAGCGGTTCGAGAACGCTTGTCGGACGGTTGTCGAACGGTTCAAAAACAGCTTAAAAACGATTACGAGCAATTTAGAAACAGCTGCGAACTACGCGGAAACAGGAAAGGCTACAAACGGCTAGAGAACGTCGACGACGACGACGATGAGTGGTAAGAAGCAGTTAACTGACGACGACGACGACGAGCGACAACGAACGATTCACGAATGGTTCAGAAGCGGTTACGAATGGTTCAGAAGCGGTTACGAACTGTTCAGAAGCGGGTACAAACTGTTTGGAAACTGCTACGAACGATGCATTAGAAGCAGAAACGGCGACAACGAAACATGAGACCGTTAAAATCGACCGATGCGGATAAAAATATCGAAAAGTGACGACTCTTCGAGGAACTGCACGCTCCGGCGAGAAGAAATTTTCCCCGCAGACACGTCATAGTGCGAGGGTACGACGACCTGTGGCAGGCTGACATCGTCGAGATGCGTCCGTACTCGCGTTTCAACGGAGGCTACCACTACATACTCACCGTCATCGATGTGTTGAGCAAGTACGCGTGGGCCGTGCCGCTCAAGGGTAAAGGCGGCAGCGAGACAGCCGACGCTATCGCTGAGATAATTCGACGCAGCGGGAGGTTCCCTAGTAATCTACAAACCGACATGGGGAAGGATTTTTACAACACCGACGTGCAACGTCTCGTGAGAAAACACGACATCAATCATTATTCCACGTATTCGGTGTTGAAGGCGTCGGTCGTCGAGCGATTCAATCGTACGTTAAAGAACAACATGTGGAAGATGTTTACGCTCAACGGAAATTACAAGTGGGTCGACGCGTTGCCGCGACTCGTGTCGGATTACAACGCGCGCAAGCATCGAACTATCGGCATGCAACCCGTCGACGTTACCCCCGCGAAAGCCGAAAGACTCTTGGCTACGGTGTACAGCGCGATAAAGATCGCGGGTCCGGCAAAATTCAAAGTGGGTGACTCGGTGCGCGTTAGCAAATTCAAAACAAATTTTGAGAAGGGCTACACACCAAATTGGACCACCGAGGTGTTTAAGATCGTTAAAGTGCAGCGTACCAATCCCGTAACTTATCTACTCGAGGACTATCGTGGAAAATCCGTCTCTGGAGGGTTCTACGAGCACGAGTTGCACCGCGCGACTTATCCAGACGTGTATCTCGTGGAGAAAGTACTGCGCAAGAGGGGCGACGAGGTTTACGTTAAATGGCTGGGATTCGATAGATCGCACAACTCTTGGATACACAAGAACAATGTTATTTAATTTGTGCAAACTGTATTTTATTCTTAATATAAAAAATAATACATGTAAAATGTTTGAAATATGAAATACATATAAAGTACGTAAAAAAAATATGAAATACACATGTGTAATATCTTTATTATAATATTCTTTCCAATACTATAATATAATACTCACAATACGTTACGTTATACTACATTCACACACATTCGTACATTCATACGTTATACGACATACATACGTTATACTACTACTACTACATTATATATTACGTTACATACATATACTATTCATACGTTATACTATACATACGTTATACAATACATATGTTATACAATACATACGTTATACAATACATACCTTACACAGGTATTCGATAATGTCCCCACGGTAACGTATCGGTCGAATTAGGTATAATGTATCGCTTGTCGTCGTACGGACTCAGAGCGATTTTTGTTTCGGATACGGTGTACACCTCGTGTTTTTCGGACCTTATGCAAGCCTGCTGTCGCTTCATTTCAATTTTGTCTCGCAGACATTTCGTGTAATCGTCGAACGTTATCGACCTGGCTACGACGTTGCTCTTGACACCTTTCGCTTTTTTACAGTCTTTTTTACCATCCACTCGCAAGGCATACATTTTCGCCCTGAGTCCGACGAATTCAGTCACGATCGCACCGTTATTCTCGTCCTTCATCAAGCCCGGCACTTTTTTGTTCTCGAGCGTTATACCGTACGCGTTGTCGATCGCGTAATCGCTCGTGTCGAATCTAGCGATATCGCGTTTCACGTTCTCGTACACATCCTCGCACTCGATGTAGTATATCAGACTGTCCGTATCGGTATACATAATTCTACACTTGTCGCGATACAGGGGAGACATGTACTCGTGATGAAATTTGTACAAACAGACTTTCGATATGTCGAGAATGCACATGCCGACGTAAATAGGTTTGTCAAATTTAACCTCGAGTTTTCGCAGTTCGACGGCTATCAGATTTTCTGAAAAAACGCTCCTGCTGTGAAAATTTGGTTTCGAGATTAGTGCCTCCGCGCCGTATCTACCGTTCCAATTTGTCACTAATTTTACATCGACGTGATTTCGAACGTTCTCCATCGTTTTCCCGAAAACCGCGTTGTTCATCAATTTATACAGATTTTTCTCGAAATCGTTTTTGGCCAGTGTTCTAAATTTTGTATTGAGTTCGATGTAATTGCAAAGCCATGGAGATTGAGCGAATTGCAATACGCGATGAATTTTTGTGACGCAAAGACCGTGGCACGTGCATTGCTGTAGGTTGCGGTAGTGTGTGACATAACGCTTCTTATCGTACAGCGTGGCGAGAAGTTTGTCCTGCCGTTTGCCGGGTGGTTTATCGCGCGTCAAACAGAACGGTAGGTCAGCGTGCGCGTCGTGTTTATTCTGCGGATACTCTAGATCGACTTCGAGAATGTAACCATCCAAAGCGATCGCGCCAAACTCGAAATTCGAGACGTCTTCGACCCATCAAAAGTCTGCATAAGGCAATGGTTGACACATTGCCCAGCCGTACAAGTTGTTTACGTCGAAATACATCAAGTATGACAATGGTTTCGATGTATCGTAAGATTGCATGTACCTGTTATTGGCCTGCGCGTATCTGCCGGAACATTGACTCAAACCACCGCGTATACCGCGTTCGATGAACATGACCATGTCAATGTCCGTGAGCAGTTCGAAATTGATACCCGTATGCTTCAACATAGCGTCCCACGTAAACCCCGGTAGAGTGTAATAATACGCCGGATCGAGTCCATAACTCGCGACGCAGCTATCGCGAAAATTTTCAAAGATATCGGCCAACAGCAAGACATCGATCTTTAGATACAGATCGCTGTAGTCACCGAGCGTTTGAATGGAAAACCGCTGCCAGACGTTGACGGCGTGCGCGTAATCGCTCTCGGATACGGTGTCGCCTGTCAATGAACTGTAAAACGAGTAGCGCGATGGTAAACACGCATCCTCCAACTTTTCGACGCAGTCAATGTACTCGTACGGAAAGACACCTTTTCGCGTCAATAATTCGAAATCTTGGTCGGATAACGCGGAAAATTTTGAACGTATAATTTTTAACTTATCCTTATCGAGGAAGGATGCTAATTTTTCGAGACTCGCGCTAAGAAATTTGTACGAGTCGATGAATTTTAATTTGATACAATTTTGGTAGTTTTTATCCTCAGTGCTTTTGACGTTTTTCGTAAATAAAATGTATTTTTTCTTCGTGATTGGAAGTAAGTCTACGCGTCCTTCGTAGGCTGTAGCTATTTCCTTGATAATAAAATGCGCGTCGTAACCCGATAAATTATGAAATACTATGGGAATGTAATGCGAATCTGTGTAATTTAGATTACAGCTGAAATGCGCGGGACCTTTATAACGACCGGTCAAGTGACAGTGATCGCGTACGCGCACGTCGTCTGGCTCGAACGGTTTTTCGCACACGTGACAGTGCGTTGCGCTGTTAAATTTTTTCCACTCGTCTCGCGTAAAATCCGTCATGGGTATATTATCGGACAAGATGTTTTTTACGTCGTGTGCTAAACGTTTTAGTTCCTCGGCAAACCACGCGACGCAATCCTTATCGCGACGAAATCGATACGCGGATAACGAGTCGTCGTACGAGCACCGCACGTAATATCCTATGCTAAATATCCGATGATGTTGAGACGTGTATGTGGACGTTGTCGGATCCGCATCCGTCTTCTCGAGGGTACATTCCAGGTCGGCGTACACGACGAACGGAAGTCGTTCCTTCCTGCTGTGATTTTTGAATCTCAGCCACTTGTCGTCCTCGCTCGGTAGTCGGATGGCACAATTGTTTATCTCTCGGCAGTCTACTCCGTGGGCTTCCAATTTCTCGCTCGAATGAAAATAATGTAAACATCTGCAAAAAGAAAAAACACAATTTTTAAAATTATTAAATAAAAAATAAAATATTTTATAATTTTATTAAAAGGAGTGTATAAGTACTCACCGATCGCAAAAATATTTCCGACCATCGTACCTGCTCAATTGCGAGCTAACGAGACGCGATAGATTTTTTATCCACGCGAAATGTCCCACGTTGTCGTCTCGCGGGTCCTGCACGTACAGCAAATTGACGTGCTTTTCTCTCTTCAGGTCGGTGAGCCGTATCGGGAGAACGTTCGGCGTCTTTTCTCCCTCGATGGTATACACATTGATGGATATATCGTTGAGTCGTTCGAACTTTTTAATCTGTTTCAAAGTCATTGGAAACTCAATGCCTTGTAAATTTAATACTGTTGTGTAATCAGGGTACGAGGATTCCCGTTCTGAATGTTTTTCGGCTGGATGTAAAGCAGCCACCACTGACCACGCGAAGCACGCATTGTCCATCGATTGCACGTTGATCACCGCTTTTTTCGATTTAATTTTTTGCGGTAAATTGATGTAACATCCCGCGCGCAAAGGATTGTACTTGTTCACGTTCACTGTCAAATTGAGTATACGCGACAACGCCCATCCGCTATCGCGTTCCTGAAACTCTTTGAGACGCGATAAAGTAGACTCGATAACGTGTAGCTCGTACCACTCGCGCAGATCGGACGCACGAAAGAGTTCACGGTTTCCCGTGCTGACACTTTTGTTCGCACGTTTGTCACCCGTCACAAACTCGCCGTTGAACACGGTGTTTATCTTTACACTTGCGTGTCTTTGCACGACGTTCCGCACACGATCGAGCACGATGACTTCGGCGTCTTCGAGAAATTTTCGCGGTTCGATGTAATTGATATTTATCACCGCACCGGTCAATACACGCCATTCGAATGCGGCATCGATCTCTCGCCAAACGAGTCTTTCCGCGTTTTTGTTACCGCTACTACTGCCCGCCGCGTGCTCACCACCGATATGTACGAACCGTCTCTGTAATAGAGTTTTCGCACCATCGAGTCGCGCGATTCTTGCCACTAAAGATGACCTGTTTCCGTCAGTCTGAGAGCCGTCTGAGACCCGCGGACGTTTGGAACGACAGTCTTCTTCGAGCTGCTCAATAAACTTCTCGCATCGCTGTTCACATGCGAGATATTCGTCCAAGGTAGCGATTTGGTTGGATCCTTCCACCAGGTCGCGTTCCGTTTTATCGAGATGTTCCATGTTTTTTTTTAATACTGCCTTTTTTTTAAATCACGTCACATTCTTCGATGGAGCACTTGCACGTGATTCGATTGCACGCTGAACAATATCGTTTGCCACTTTGAATGCAATAGTGCGCAGACATAAAAGAACCAGAACTGAAGTAGGGGACATTAAATCCATGATTATTCTCCCAATTATCAATATCATCAAAATCACGTTCATAGGTTCTTTGAAACATCAATAGATGATTAGGATTATTGAGACGGTCAGGGTACATATACATACGTATCAAATTGTTCATCACCACCAATTCGACGTATTTTCCAATACCTGTATGAATCTTAATGTATGTTGCTTCACAATCATAGAGCTGTTAACAAAATTTAGACGCCCAATAGCGATAGTCAACAATAGGTCTAATATGATACGGCACAACGTCAGCACGGCGAGCTGCACGTGATTCTTCCTCGCTAACGCACTCGTCCCGCAGCCGTCGATACACTTTTCGTCTAACGTTAGAATCCCACTTATAAGGAGAATCGGTATTGATAACGACTCTTTGTCTAGCGAAGCGTTGACCGGTTCCGCGTATACCGAGTTCGCGATCGCGAAGAAACTGCACCGGCGATATTCGTTGCACATCCGTCAATTTCACTCCTTGATCTTCTTCACGCAAACCATCGGTGATATCTGTTGTAATACATTCCATTATTAAATCATCGTCAGATTTTGGAGGCTCCACAGATTCCTCTTCAATTATCCACACCATGTTGTGCACGTTATGTATAATGTCCCATTCGCGATAATGTTTTTTATTACTTCATGCAAATCGGGCACATGTTGCATGGATATATTTGAAACAATGGAGTATTACGACAATATGTGCAAAATTGAATGGTCATTACGTCGTACGGCTCGGTTACATGCTCTCGACGTTCACGTATGTGCTCACCAGTGTCTGGTGAAGCAATCATACACGAATAACACAAGTTATCTGAGCCGTATTCAAAATAAAAATAAATTGTGCAACACTTTGTACGTCCATCCAACGCTAAAAATTCGGGACGCAACACTATTTTTTTCATAACTTCTCTACGGTTATTGTCTTCATCGCTGTTATAGGTGCTGTCCGGCGACAACGGACGATCCTCGTCGGACGAATCTACATCCATTGTTGCCTCAAAATTATTGTTCACTGTTTTTTTGAAAAAAATGTTTTTTTATACCGCTTACTCGCCACAAGAACTTTAGCTCCAAGTATCAACTTTTAAGAACCGCGATAATGTTTTTTTCTTATCGTGTGCAAATCGGGCACATATTATGCGGAAATATCATAAACAATGATTCACGACATCTTGAACAATACCGGCCATGCGTCGTTCCGCGTCTCTCAACGAAGTATTTTAGGCGAGCGTACATGCCGAAATCAAGGTCCCATAGAGCAACCATACACGGAGCACATAGTGCAAGTGCACCACCCGTTGAATAATAAAAATATATTACGCAATGTCTTTCACGTAAATTTAGCACTATTCTATCGATGACTTCTTCATGATTGTTGTCTTCATCACTGAAGTAGTCACTGTCGTCCGTTAACTCGCGATCCATATCGGAATTATTGTCATCTCCTTTATCGTGAAAAAAAATATTCTTCTTTATTGAATACTTGACACAAAAAACTTCACCCTCGAATATGAACGTTCGCGTCGCGAAAACTAGCCGAAGACTGATCCACAAGATGTGGATCCATAATCATCCTGGCGACAACGGATGCTATGCGTTCGTATAATTATCGTTAGACATATTTTGTTTATACATTCCAGCAGCCGGATATCGGCGCTTGCATTTTGTAATATGCCGCGCCATAACCGAATACCACCGCGACGGTTAAATCGTAATCGGCAGCGGCTCTTCCTAGAAAAAAAACATGAAGAGGACTCCGCAACGGTTAAATCGTCATCGGTGACAAATTTTATCAATTGTTTACCTCGGTTATTTTATCTTCAAACCGTCGTCTGGCCATCGACGCTCGCTTTTGTAGTGAGACGCCGTAACCGAATGGCGGCTCGCATGTTCTAGAAGGGTGAGATCATTGCAGAGTCAAGTGTCTAATTCGCTGTTTTGTTTATATTCGCCGATAAAATTCCAGCAGCCGAACGGCGCCTTTGTAATACCCCCGCGCCAATAAAGTGACGACAACCCCCCCCTCCGCGGATCACCCTCGGCGGTACCCCTTGTCAATACGATATGTTTATTAATATTTAATAAACATGTCTCGCTTGCCGACCCCCCCCCGCTCCCCCTCACCAACGAGTCGTCCCCCCCGCTCCCCCTTACCAACGAGTCGTCCCCCTCCCCCCCGGCAGACCCCTCGCCACCAAGTCGTCCTCCCCCCCCGGCTGACCCCTCGCCTTCAAGTCGTCCTCCCCGGCAGACCCCTCGCCACCAAGTCGTCCCCCCCCCGCAGACTCCTCGCCACCAAGTCCTTCCCCCCCCGCCCCGCCCCCCCCCGCCACCCAGCCGCCCCCCCCTCGGCAGACCCCTCGCCCTCTAGTCCTTCCTCCCCCGCCCCGCTCCCCCCTCGGAGCTCCCGGGGTAGATCTGTTATTGATATATCTATTGCACCGCCCGGAAAAACCGGCGCCGCCCGCGCCAATACCCTTTGTAACGCGATTCGGCCGCAAGACCACCGAAAGTACCGGCTTCGCCCCGTAACCGCGCGTTACCGCGCGCCGCCCGCGACACACCGCTCATTGTATCTCGCGAACACGTGTTACCACACTCCGATTTACTCGTTGCGAATATCGCGAACCATTGTAATTCTGTACATAAACCCATTGTAAATACCGCGAGCACTTTTGTTACCGAATAAAGTCTTGTTACTTGTTACTTGCATTAAACCGAGGTAATACGCTTTATTCTGTCGACCCTGTCACGCTTCTGCTCCTCCGCGCCTCCTTCGAACCCAGACCGGCCGCGAGCTAGATCCGCGCTTCGAAGACAGGTTGTTTTAAATTATATATACAATATTGTATAATCCAATTGCAATTTTACTTTTTGTAAAAAAACAATACAAAAATAAACAATTTTCTAATTATTTGTTAATTATATTTAAAATTATTTTTTTATTTATACGAATAGATATTATGCAAAAGAAAAAATACATATTTGGACATATTTTATATATTATTTTATTTTAGATTTAGGTATATATATTTTTATATATAAAAATTTTTTTCCTGGGTAATATAATAATAAAAATAAGGTTGTAAAAAATGAAATTATAACTATATGTAAACAACATTTAAAAATAATATTTGAAAATAAGGTAATTATGCAGTATAGGGGAGGCACCTCCGATGACCTTGACCTTGACATATGTCATGGTCATCCTCCTGAGTGACCTTCAGAAGATTTTAGTCGGGGGTCGTTTTATATTATAAAGTTATTAACCAAAAAAAGTTTGGCGATTTTACTGATTTCAATGATCTTGGTATATGTTGTCAAGGTCATGACCCCGAGTGACTTTCAGAAGGTTTTAACCGTCGCTCGTTATTCGTTAAAAAGTTATTAACAAAAAAATTTGGAAAATATAGCATATATAGGTGCATATATAGGTTAGGTTGACACATTTAAAAGTATTTAAACACTTAAATACTTTTAAAGCGCGTCACTAACCTACATAGGTACGATTTACTGCTTTAAATGTTGTGTTTTGGTAAAGCAGCGATTTTTTCGCAAAATAAAGTATTCTCTGCTTTAACAAAAAAATTTCAATTTATCAACAATTTACTGCTTTAAATGTTGTGTTTTGGTTAAAGCAGCGACTTTCTCGCGAAATAAAGTATTCTCTGCTTTAAAGAAAAACGTAATATTAGTCGTTTATGCATCTCAGTACTTAAAATAACTGCTATATTTTCGAAACTTTTTTTGTTTATAATTTTTTAATAAAAACGAGCGACGGCTAAAACCTTCTGAAGGTCACTCAGAAGGGTGACCTTGACAACATATGTCAAGGTCAAGGTCATCGGAGGTGCTTCCCCTATACTGCATAATTACCGAAAATAATATTTGATTAACACATGTTGTTAACAGCATTTAAATTGATTGCTGTTTTATTTATTCCTATTGTTATCATTTACCGAATCTTGAAGCTAAAAAGTTTGTCATGGAAGAGAAATTAATTTATAGATATATATTTATTACTTTTTATAAAAGTTTGTAGATGTTTTATTTGTATGTGCTATTATATTACTATTTTTTTATTGCTTAATTTGAACATTCCCATTCATAATATCTTGATTTTCTTGTTTCAGGTAAGTGCGAAGCTACTCTTTTGCCACTTTCTTTCTACGTTACACGTAAGTTATTGAATTAACATCATTAGCGATTATTGATATTATTAGTGGGAGCATAAAGCGAATTATATCCAATCGTACTAAATTCTCTAGATCAATGAATTTCGATATAGCACAAGCAGCAGGTGTCTTAATGTACTACTACTAAACGTATGTGTATATAAAATTATAACATGTAATTATGGAATGTTCAATATCTTTGTGAATACTATAAATCCAAATAATTTCTTTATTGTCAGACATAAGCGTACTTGTAGAAAATATGTGACTCAAAATTCTTTTGTTTCTTTATTTAAATAACCGTGCAAGAAAAGATCGATCAAGTAAAAGTAAATAAATGTCCACTACAACTAGGATTTAACTGTTAGCTGCATATTCTTTGTATAAAAGAAATAAAAAATTTTTATATTGAAATGACCAGGTTTTCTTATATTTTCTAATTATATATTTCTTATATTTTTGTATTAATTATAGTAAGTCGTCAGTAATATCATTAGAATGTTACTTTATAGTTATTGTCTCATTATATATTATGATTATTATTATATTATTCTTATGTTATGATTAACCCTTCGAGAACACACAGGGTTAATTTGACTCTTTTTTTCTTTTTTTTTGCCAAAAAAATTTTTAACCAAAAATATTAAACAAAAAAATTAATTTTTTTTTGTAAAAAACTTTTTTTTTTTTTAAAGAACATTGTTAATCTGACTCTACACACATTTTGATCGTCCACCATTTTAAATTGACAAGTGCGATCAGCTTTAAAAAATTCCCAGATGTACTTAAAAAATTGTTAAATTAATTGATATAAATAAAAAATGCCCTTAGAATTATTTACATATTTTAAAAAATTTAAAAAAAAAACAAATTTTTTTTTAATTTTTTAAAATATGTAAATAATTCCAATGGCACTTTTTATTTATATTAATTGATTTAACAATTTTTCAAGTACATCTGGGAATTTTTTAAAGCTGATTGCACTCGTCAATTTAAAATGGTGGACGATCAAAGTGTGTGTAGAGTCAGATTCTCCGTAAATGAAAAAAAAGTGTGTTTTCGAAAGGTTAAATAAATACTGCACATTGTAATAAATTTGTAGTACAAAGAATGGAATTATAATAAAGTAGTAAATAATCCTGTTTATATATCCGGAGGTCACGGATTTTATCAGTTTGAATCGGTCTCAGTCAATCCGTTTAAATCATTATAATTTCGTGATTTTGGAGTTCACGAAATCATAACAATTTAGACTGATTCAAACCGATAGAAAACGAGTGAAATTACATCTTTGAGTACGAATCCGTTTCAATCGTTTCCAATCGGTATAATCGTTATGAAATATCATACACGCAGAAAATTTTTCTCGAATAATGTAGAATACTCATAATAAAATGTACTAGAATTACATCACACCGGTAGAATATACGCTTATTCAACCGGAAATTAATATATGACAAAGAAAAGTAATAGTTTGATCAGATACATCTTAATTGTAACCTAAAGGTAAATAAGTTTGCCATACTAACAAGGAAATATGAGAAAAGTAAAAAAAGTTCTATACTGATATGTTTATAGACGACGGAAGGCGCGCGGCGCGAGCGGCAACGCGGGCTCGCGCGGCGAGAGGGTTCGGCTTGCGCCCGCTACGCGGCGCATCGCCGGTATATTCTCGCGTGATTAAGATTCAACATCGACCTCTATATCTAGGGTAGCTCGGCAGGGTTTCTACAGCGTTCTCAAGTTCGCTCGTGGCAGACAGCTGACCGCCACAGCCCATAACAGCAACTTGTGTTTTTGCCATGACTGCAACAGACATCTCGTTTTCTGTCCATCAGCCATATTTTTATTCTTTGCTTTCTAAATTTCCTATATTTTCTTGAAATTTTTTGCATATTATGACTATATTTTAGTCGTGCAAGATTAGTATGGTATTTATTTTGTTCGTGTATACTGGTATTTTCCAGAAAAATTTTCTGCGTGTAACGATTCAAACCGATAGGAACCGATTGAAATTACATTGTTGAATACCAATCCGTTTAAATCGGTTTTGATCGGTGTAATCGTTATAAATCCGTGATTTCCGGATCAAGAATCCAGATTCATGCGGATTCAAAATTTTTAATCGGATTTAATCGGTCATTTTTGGCAGGGGATGTTTCTGCAGCTTGCGTCGTCTCGTAGATGTCTCGGCGGCTCGCGTCGTCTCTCGTGAATGCCGTGATGACTCGCGACGTTTCTCTCGTGGTTGCTCGAAATCCGTGCTCATATCTGTGCACGATTTCGTGACGTGCCAGATCGTGCAGCTAGTCTTCCCTAGTGGAAGCCTGCAGCCCCGTCTATGTGTGTCGTGGGGTTTGTCGTGGGGTTGACTTGCTTCGTGCAAAAACTTCTCGAACGTTCCTCGACGTAATGGCGGAAATCTGCCGGAATCCGGCTTGAAGGACCAAATTTATGATTAATTTTGACTTCTTGTGACGTCTGGTTGTTGCCACCACTTGTCCACGGAACGATTGCTTCGCGGTTGTGGTCAAGAAATAATTATTCCTTTCAATTTCGGATATGTATATTTATTACGTCGAAGTAACAATGAGAGTTAGAATCCGCGACTCTTACACGCCGCGGTAGCACGCTGGATGGCCAGTGATTGCGCGGGGTAACCGGCGCCCGCTCCAGAACCGAAAGGGCCCGACGCTCGGCGAAAGCGCCCGAAGGAAATTAAGCGCAAATCCCTAGTAGTATCGCGTGCGCAGGCGTGGTTGTATTTCCAACACAAGTATAGTTGTATATAAATTCGGATATAATTTTAAATAGTAATTAGGGTCTTTTTTATGACGTAATAAAATTTACAACGTGTTGAAAATGTAACGAAAGGAACATAATGTTTTCATTAAAATATATTTATTTAAAAGCGTGGTACGTATATACGTAGATTTATAATATATTGAAATGAAACATTTTATTCCTTATGTAGAAAATCGTATATAAATGTTCGACTACCGAGCGGACAAAGTTTGAAAAGAAATAATTATATATATATATATATATATATATATATATATATATATATCGTAATGGTTTTCATGTTCTATTTATTACATTTAATTACTATTATACCATGCGCGCGCATAATTATATATATATATATATATATATATATATATATATATAATTATGCGCGCATGGTATAATAGTAATTAAGTGTAATAAATAGAACATGAAAACCATTACGATCTGTAATAGTAAGTGAGCTCAATAGGGGATTTTGGGATTTACTCAAGCGCGATAGATTAACATATAGGGGGATACCTTGCACCCTGTTGAGTACCTCCACTATATATAAGCCCTTAATATAGGATCACGCGTCTAGGGCAGCCGATCAGAATAGTAAAAAAAATCGATTGTTAGAAATTCTCGAGCGCGTCAAATTAAGGTAAGGTAGGTTAAAACATGCTGAAAAGTGTGCATTTCAATAATCTGACAATTTGAGCGTGACGTAAGGAAATGGGAAGGTCACAAACTTAAAAAAAAAACGTCACCTTGACATTCTAGAGAGCGGTCAAATTTTTTTTTTTTTTGAAGGAAATAATTCAAGAATAACGAAAAAAATATAATCTGCCGATTTTCACAAGCCGAAGTAGCACAAATCGTCAAAAAAGTTTAGTGCGTGCAGCTGCAGTGAAGCATGTATTCCCCACTCCGCACCTCTAATTAAAAGGTTTCAAGGAAGTAAAGCCTCTTATGGGCATGTCTGATAATTGTACATAATAATCTAAGATAAGTCTTATTATCAAGCAAAATCCTTTTCTTCAACCAAACTGGGGTGAGGTAGCCCCTTAACTTCTATTCAAGTCACCCAATTAATTATAAAGTCAATGTCGTATCCAATTTGGTAGACCGCGCGATTTTACTATCTGCCGAGCGTTTTCATGAGTCGAATATGTGTAGTTAAAGAGATCCTTTCGGACAATTGTTACCCGACCAATTTTTGTAACAAACACATAAAACGAAGACTAAGGCTCTTAAAACGCGGTGATTCTGTAAGTGACAAGGTACGCATCGAGAGACATCCTATCACCATCCCGTATATTAAGGATTGTAGCGAAACCATTTGTAAGGCCCTGAAAAACAAAAGATTCGACGTTGTTTATACGGTTCCTAAAAAGTTCGACCGTATTATTAAAAGAGGAAGATAGGCTCGAAAATGTTAAACGTATAGAGCAGTAGTGTATATAAAGGAGTTCCACTCCGGGGGCTCCGAGGAGGGGTGAGGGAGGGGGGTATCGGATTACGCGAAAGGTGAGGGGGTAAGGGAGGGGGGTATCGGATTACGCGGGGGGGGGGTCAGGGAATGAGAGAGGAAAGTATCGGATTACGCGGAGGGAAGGGTCAGGGGGTGAAGAAGGGGGGTATCGGATTACGAGGGGGGGTGAGGAAGGGAGGTATCAAATTTCGCGGAGATGAGAAGAAGGGGGGGGGGTGTCGGATTACACAGGAGTGTCGAATTTTGCGGGGGTGAGAGGGAGGGGGGGTGTCGAGTTACACAGGGGTATCGGATTTCGCAGGGGGTGAGGGGGAGGGGGGGTATCGGGTTACACAAGGGTATCTGATTACGAGGGGAAGAAGAGAGGGGAGGGGTGACCTTGGCATACCACCGGGATGACTCACCTAGATGATTCACCGGGATGACTCACCAGGATGACTCATCCGCGCCGCTGGTCCGCGCCGCTGGTCCGCGCCGCTGGTCCGCGCCGCTGGTCCGCGCCGCTGGTCCGCGCGGGGGGGAAGGAGTCCGCGTTCGCGTTCGCGATCGCGCCGCGGGTCCGCGTGGGGGTCTGCGGGAGTCCGCGGGGGGCCGCGTGGAAGTCCGCGGTTGCGCCGCGGGGTTCGTCGGGTCGCGGGGGCCTTGTTCGTAACGACGCTGCTAGGCGGCGTACAATGGGTAAGACTAAGTAAATAGCGCACTGCGTAGTTTGTCGATGCAAAATTCTCCAAGGTCTTGCAACATTCTTTGAAATAATCTTCGGGAATTATAGTCTTGTTCTATTGCTACTCCACGTGCGTGGAGTACTACGTTCAGTAAGCGTCTCACCATAAACTTATACTCCTTAGTAGTAGACGTTTTTATCTCAACAAACTCGCTACGCGGTTCGCGTAAGCAATCAGCGCCTCGTTCATGAGGGGAAATCGACCCCTCGTCAGGCGGAACAGGTCCTCCCGCGCGCGGCTGGGCGCGGATATTGTGCCCCCAAACGGAAGCCGGGCCGCGGGAGGAGCGCCTCTCTCTTCAAACACCTCTACAGCGTCTTCAAACTGGGGAGCGTCGGGCCCCCCCAAAATTTCACTGTCTTTTATGTCTTTAGGCACAAAAGGTTCGCGCGGAGACATTACAAGAAACTTAGTTTAATCACCCAAACACAAAAAACACGTTCGTACACAAGAAACTCACAAAAAATATATACGTGTAACACTTTGCGCGGACTCGACTAGACTGAATTCAATGACGGTTACAGAAGTCGCCAGAGAAAAAAATATAATGGCGGTGTATAAAACTGATAGTCGCGATACGTCTCGCATTACATGCGAGCGCCAATGTCCGCCAAAACATCGGTGCCTCGCTTCTATGTTATGATATGCGATATTTGATTGCAAATTCAAGCAGCCAGAGTTTTGGCGGACGTCGCATATACGGCTCGAATAGAAATGCGCGCGAAGAAAATATAGTATGATTTATACTTAAAAAACAATCTATCTACGCAGTACGTTAAAGACAAAGGAAAAAATGACGTCAGCGGGACGATGATCGACCCAATAACGCATCGAACCAGTTGGAACATGTTTGTTGTAAACAACATTTTCGAGGAAAAGGGGGGGGGTGTTATCGCGTAGACTAAACAATTTCACGCTATTTTTTACGACGCAGTACGCGAAACAAAGGAAAAGATCTTTCAAAAAATAAGTTGGAGCGATAGAGAGAGCAAAGGGTATATAACGAGGGATGAAGCGCATCGAGCCGCAGTAGTCAGATTTGAGAGTGATACATCGATCGAAAAGTCCGACCAAGTAACTACCTTGGGTGAATATTTCACATGGACGCTGCAATGCGCGGAATTCGTCGAGCAGCTCGAGACACGAGCTCGAGACTTTCGCAGTAGTGCCAAACGTCCGCTCTCGATCGGGCAGAGGCAATCGTTGGTTGCCAAAATAGCGCGACTCGAGGGTGTGAAGTTGCGATTGGAAAAACAATTTATCCATAGCGGTGGTGATTATGCGTACGCCGGTAACAGTGGCGACACGCGCGCGGCAGAACTCGTATGGCAAGAAATCAATGCCGCGTTCAAAACGCGAATAATGACCGGTGCGGTAATTAACCATATAGAGCCGCGACAATTTTTGGAAGACGCCTGCAGCGTAGTGTGCAAGCGAGTGCGAGACATTATAAAAAAACATAACTGTGTCAAAGTGAGCACTGCGTTCAACGGGGAGTTTGTGGCGGGTGATAAACGTGACAATAAGAGTATATGTACAAATAACATGGAACTCGGTCGTACATCGCACTTGCGCGATTGGTACGGCGGCACGTTATCGAGCCCACATTAGCGAAATTCGAGGAGTTCCAGAAACGCGACAGTGGGTGAGCGTTGACTCGAATCCTCAATTTGACGGTGAACGTCAACAAGTACAATCCTTTGCGCGCGGGGTGTCACTTGGAATTGCCTATAGACATTAAAGTGAAGAACGCGGTGATCAATGTGCTGTCTATGGACAATGCGTGTTTTGCATGGTCAGTGGTCGCCGTCTTACATCCAGCCGAAAGACATTCAGAACGGGAATCATCATACCCGCATTATTCAAGGGTACTGGATTTACGAGACATTGAGTTCCCAATGACGTTGAGTCAAATTAAACAGTTCGAACGACTCAACAATATATCCGTCAACGTTTATACCATCGAGGGACAGAAGACGTCAAACGTTTTTCCAATACGGCTTACCGACCGCACGAGTGTTAAAAAACATGTGAATCTGCTGTACGTGCAGGATCCGCGAGACAACAATGTTGGACATTTCGCGTGAATTAAAAATCTATCCCGTCTCGTGAGCTCACAATTGAGCAAGCATCATGGTCAGAAGGACATTTGTGATCGGTAAGTACTTATACTTTTTAATAATTGACGCATCGCGTAAAGAACATATTGTTCGACATTGTATGCACGGTAGACCTAACGCGAGACGAGTGGGAGACATTTCACAGCGCGGCGCAATGTCACATATGTGAAAATCCGTTCGCGCCAAATGATAATCGTGTACGCGATTATTGCCACCTAACTGTGCGTTACAGAGGTCCAACACACTCGACGTGCAATATGAATTATAAGGATTCTCACTTCATCCCAGTAATATTCTACAATCTGTCAGGCTGTGACGCGCATTTCATTATCAAGGAGATAGCTGCCGCATTCGAAGGCGAGATTGATGTACTGCCTATATAACAAAGGAAAAGTTCATCTCATTTACTAAACACGTGAAAGACACCACGGAAAGATCAGATTCGCGAAACGATATAAAATTAAGATTCATCGACTCGTACAAATTTCTGAGCGCGAGTCTCGCAAAATTGACATCCTTCCTAGATAATGATAAATTAAAAATTATACGTTCAAAATTTTTATACAATATTTCCATTTATTACTTTCCTAAACATTTTGTTCTTAAAGTACGGCATGTTGTTCTGGGTAAACGTAATTTTTTTATTGAATATAAATGTTTATAATATAAAATATAATAGTATGGTTAATTAATATTCCTTCCATTATACATATACGTACATATACGTACATATACGTACATATATACATACATTCATACATACATTACATACATATATATTTATATGTACATACATTCATTTGTACATACGTACATACATTTTATTACATGTATTGCATACATTACATACATACATGCATACATACATTATATTACATACATACATGAATCTTCACTGTTCCTTATTATGATAACTACTATGATAAAGGTATGCGATAATGTCCCCACGGCAACGTATCGGTCGAATCCGGCACGATATATCGCTTATCGTCGTACGGACTCAGAGCGATTTTCGTCTCGCGAATAGTGTACACTTCGTGCATTTTCGATCGTATGCACGACTGCGGTCGAGTCATTTCGATCTCATCGTTCAGACACCGCGTGTAGTCGTCGAACGCGATGGTACGCGCGATGACGTTGCTTTTAACACCTTTCGCCTTTTTACAGTCTTTTTTGCCATCGATTCGCAAGGCGTACATTTTTGCCCTAAGTCCAACAAATTCGGTCATAATGGCCCCGTTGTTTTCGTCCTTCATCAGGCCCGGCACTTTTTTATTGACGAGAGGCATACTGTAAGCGTTATCTACCGCGTAGTCACTCGTGTCGAACCTGACTATATCATGTTTTATGTTCTTATACGCATCGTCGCACTTGGTATGATAAATCAAACTGTCCGAGTCGGTATACATAATTCTACACGAGTCGCGGTACAGGGGAGACATGTACTTGTGGTGAAATTCGTATAGGCACACCTTCGACAAGTCAAGGATGCACATGCCGACGTAGATCGGTTTGTCGAACTTCACCTCGAGTTTGCGCAGTTCGACAGCTATCAAATTTTCCGAAAACACGCTCCTGCTATGAAAATTTGGTCGCGCGATCATTGCCTCCGCGTCATATCGTTCGTCCCATTTCGTCAATAATTTTACATCGACGTGGTTGCAAACATTTTCTATCGTTTTTCCGAAAACTGCGCGTTATTCATTAATTTAAATAAATTTTTTTTGAACTTATTTTTGGCCAATGTTCTAAATTTTGTATTGAGTTCGATGTAAGCACGGAGCCACTCAGATTGAGCGAATTGCAATACGCGATGTATTTTAGTGACGTGAAGGCCATGGCCCGTGCACTGCTGAAGATTGCGATAATGAATAACATAACGCTTCTTATCATGCAACGTGGCGAGAAGTTTGTCCTGCCGTTTGCCAGGCGGTTTATCGCGCGTCGGACAGAACGGTAGGTCAGTGTGCGCGTCGTGTTTATCCTGCGGATACTCGAGATCGACCTCGAGAATATAGCCCGTAGGCGAATCCAAAGCGATCGCGCTAAAGTCGAAATTCGAAACGTCTTCGACCCATCGAAACTCCGCGTAGGGCAGTGGTTTACACATCGCCCAGCCGTACAAGTTGTTGACATCGAAGTACATTAGGTACGACGACGGTTTCGATGAATCGTACGACTGCATGTACTTGTTGTTGGCCTGCGCGTATCTGCCGGAACATTGACTCAGACCACCGCGAATACCACGTTCGATAAACATAACCATGTCAATGTCGGTCAGCAGTTCGAAATTGACACACGTATGTTTCAACATGGCGTCCCACGTAAAACCTGGTAAAGTGTAGTAATATGCGGGATCAAGCCCGTAACTCGCGACGCAGCTGTCGCGGAAATTTTCAAACACGTCGGCCAACAGCAAGACATCGGTTTTCAGGTATAGATCGCTGTATTCGCCCAGGGTTTGAACGGAGAATCGCTGCCATACGTTCGCGGCATGCGCGTAATCTCTCTCGGATACGGTGTCACCGGTCAAGGAACTGTAAAATGAATCGCGCGGCGGTAAACACGTATCCTCCAGCTTTTCGACGCTGTCCACGTATTCGTATGGAAAGACACCTTTTCGCGACAATAATAATTTGAAATCGTCGTCGGATAACGCGGAAAATTTTGAACGTATAATTTTTAATTTATCATTATCTAGGAAGGATGTCAATTTTGCGAGACTTGCGCTCAGAAATTTGTACGAGTCGATGAATCTTAATTTTATATCGTTTTGCGAATCTGATCTTTCCGTGGTGTCTTTCACGTGTTTAGTAAATGAGATGTACTTTTCCTTTGTTATAGGCAGTACATCAATCTTGCCTTCGAACGCGGCAGCTATCTCTTTGATAATGAAATGCGCGTCATAGCCTGACAGATTGTAGAATATTACTGGGATGAAGTGAGAATCCTTATAATTCAGATTGCACGTCGAGTGTGTTGGACCTCTGTAACGCCCAATTAGGTGGCAATGATCGCGTACACGATTATCATTTGGCGCGAACGGTTTTTCACATATGTGACATTGCGCCGCGCTGTGAAATGTCTCCCACTCGTCTTGCGTTAGGTCTACCATGCATACAATGTCGAACGATATGTTTTTTACGCAATGCGCCAATCCTTTGAGTTCCTCGACGAACCACGCGACGCAGTCATTATCGCGACGAAATCGATACGCTGATAACGTTTCATCGTACGAGCACTGTACGTAGTATGCTATACTACATACTCGATGATGTTGATAGGCGTATGACGCGTGTTCCGTCTCCGGTTGTGTCTTCTGCAGCACACACTCCAGATCGGCGTATACCACAAAGGGAAGTCGCTTTTTCCTGCTGTGGTTCTTGAAGAACAGCCACTTGTTGTCCTCACTCGGTAGTTTGATAGCGCAGTCGTTTACCTTTCGGCAGTCCACAGTGTGAGACTGCAACTTGTCGCTCGAACTAAAGTAGTGAAGACATCTGCAAAAAAAATCATAAATATAAATTTTTTATACACAAAATATAAAAATAATATATAAATTATTAAAAAGTATAAGTACTTACCGATCACAAATGTACTTCTGACCATGATGCTTGCTCAATTGTGAGCTCACGACACGGGATAGATTTTTAATCCACGCGAAATGTCCAACATTGTTGTATCGCGGATCCTGCACGTACAGCAGATTTACATGTTTTTTAACACTTGTGCGGTCGGTAAGCCGTATTGGAAGAACGTTTGACGTCTTCTGTCCCTCGATGGTATAGACGTTGACGGATATATTGTTGAGTCGTTCGAACTGTTTAATTTGACTCAACGTCATTGGGAACTCAATGTCTCGTAAATCCAGTACCCTGAATAATGCGGGTATGATGATTCCCGTTTTGAATGTTTTTCGGCTGGATGTAAGGCGGCGACCACTGACCATGCAAAACACGCATTGTCCATAGACAGCACATTGATCACCGCGTTCTTCACTTTCATGTCTTTAGGCAATTTCAAGTGACACCCCGCGCGCAAAGGATTGTACTTGTTGACGTTTACCGTCAAATTGAGGATTCGAGTCAACGCTCACCCACTGTCGCGTTTCTGGAACTCCTCGAATTTCGCTAATGTGGGCTCGATAACGTGCCGCCGTACCAATCGCGCAAGTGCGATGTACGACAGAGTTCCATGTTATTTGTACATATACTCTTATTGTCACGTTTATCACCCGCCACAAACTCCCCGTTGAAAGCAGTGTTCACTTTGACACAGTTATGTTTTTTTATAATGTCTTGCACTCGCTTGCACACTACGCAGCAGGCGTCTTCCAAAAATTGTCGCGGCTCTATATGGTCTATATTAATTACCGCACCGGTCATTATTCGCGTTTTGAACGCGGCATTGATTTCTCGCCATACGAGTTCTGCCGCGCGCGTGTCGCCACTGTTACCAGCGTTCGCATAATCACTACCGCTATGGATAAATTGTTTTTCCAATCGCAACTTCACACCCTCGAGTCGCGCTATTCTGGCAACCAACGATTGCCTCTGCCCGATCGAGAGCGGACGTTTGGCACTACTGCGAAAGTCTCGAGCTCGTGTCTCGAGCTGCTCGACGAATTCCGCGCATTGCAGCGTCCATGTGAAATATTCACCCAAGGTAGTTACTTGGTCGGACAGCTCCAACAGATCGCGTTCGGTTTGCTCGAATGCTCCATGTTTTATTTATTCAGATTCAGGTTGTTCATCACCACGAATTCGACGCACATTCCATAATATAGACTTGTCGATTACGTCACACTTTTCGAAGGGGCACTTGCACATGCATCGATGACACGCTGGACAATGTCGATAGGTATACTGAATGTTATAGTGTTCCAACATAAATTTAAAAGACTGAAGGAAGGGACATCACAGTGCCAATTATCACAATCGATAAGTTCACGTTCAAGAGTTCTTTGCATCTTATTGTCGACGAAACGGTAATAGTGTTGCAGACGCAGATTGTACCTCGCCACCACTTCAACGCACTTCCCAGTGCCTGTGTGAATTTGAACTAGCAGATCGATTAAGCGTCTTTCTATCTCACGAATAACTGTAGTCGCTCAATAGCGATACTCCTCATACTGCGACTTAAAGTCATGTTTAAACAGTTTAATGTATAAAGGATCATCACGAACTAGACGAGCTTCATATTCTTTTACTTCGTTCTGCACCTGTATGTATATTTTTCGTCTTGTGTTAGACGTACAGTAATAAGGATACTTATCGGTATTGATAACAACTCCTTGTCTAACGATGCGTTTATCGGTTCCGCGTATCCCGAGTTCGCGATCGCGAACAAACTGACCAGTGATATTCGTTGCACATCCGTCGATTTTCGTCCTTGATCTTTATCACTCAAAGCATTGGCGATATCATCTATTAAATGGTCACCATAGTAAAAACGGTCGCAATAGTATGGAAAGTCATCGCTTTCATCACTTTCATAGTCCGGTAACCACGAGCAATTATTGTCAAGCGTCATTTCTTCTTGCTCACTGTTATGAAAAAATAAAAAAACGTTCACGTCGCGAAAACTAATGTTTGTTTCGTTGACATTCGCCGCAATCCTTAATCATCGGAGCGGGACCGTCGATGTGCGTTCGCTGCCACGGTTGGTTGTAATGTTCGTCACAGCGACGATAGGTCTCAACCTCCGAATCCGCCTTTATATGCTCCGGAAGCTTGTCCCACACGTAGTAAATGTGATCGCCGCATATTTGCAACAAAACGGTTTTCGGCACAAATTGCAGCTGTTCGGCGCTAAAATCGCGAATGTCCGAAGGTCTCGACAGCAGGACGAACATCTTTGCGATTGAGCGATAAAAAAATCTCTTTTCCGGAGCACTTGTACGTGATAATGTTCAACCATACAATAACGAAGAAACCGCGATACTTTTCGATCGATGTATCACTCTCAAATCTGACTACTGCGGCTCGATGCGCTTCATTCCTCGTTATATACCCTTTGCTCTCTCTCTCGCTCCAACTGATTTTTTGAAAGATTTTTTCTTTTGTTTCGCGTACTGCGTCGTAAGAAATAGCGTGAAATTGTTTAGTCTACGCAATAACACCCCCCTTTTCCTCGAAAATGTTGTTTACAACGAACATGTTCCAACAGGTTCGATGCGTTATCGGGTCGATCATCGTCCCGATGACGTCATTTCTTCCTTTGTTTTTAACGTACTGCGTAGATAAATTGTTTTTTAAATATAAATCATACTATATTTTTTTCACGCGCATTTTTATTCGAGCCGTATATGCGACGTCCGCCAAAACTCCGGCTGCTTGAATTTGTAATCACATATCGCATATCATAACATAAAAACGAGGCACCGATGTTCTGGCGAACATCGGCGCTCACAGGTGTAATGCGAGACGTATCGCGACTATCAGTTTTATACACCGCCATTATATTTTTTTCTCTGGCGACTTCTGTAACCGTCATTGAATTCAGTCTAGTCGAGTCCGCGCAAAGTGTTACACGTATATATTTTTTGTGAGTTTCTTGTGTACGAACGTGTTTTTTGTGTTTGGGTGATTAAACTAAGTTTCTTGTAATGTCTCCGCGCGAACCTTTTGTGCCTAAAGACATAAAAGACAGTGAAATTTTGGGGGGGCCCGACGCTCCCCAGTTTGAAGACGCTGTAGAGGTGTTTGAAGAAAAAGAGAGAAAGAGAGAGAAAGAAAGAGAGAGAGAGAGAGAGAGAGAGAGAGAGTAGCGCTCCTCCCGCGCCCCGGCTTCCGTTTGGCACATTATCCGCGCCCGGCCGCGCGCGGAAGGACCTGTTCCGCCTGACAAGAGGCCGATTTCCCCTCATGGACGAGGCGCTGATTGCCTACGCGAACCACGTAGCGAGTTTGTAGAGATAAAAACGTCTCCTATTAAGGAGTATAAGTTTATGGTGAAACGCTTACTAAACGTAGTACTCCACGCACGTGGAGTAGCAATGTAACAAGACTATAATTCCCGAAGATTATTTCGAAGAATGTTGCAAGACCTCGGAGAATTTCGCATCGACAAACTACGCAGTGCGCTATCGAGTTAGTCTTACTCATTGTACGCCGCCTAGCGGCGTCGTTGGGAACGAGGCCCCCGCGACCCGACGGACCCCGCGGCGCAACCGCGGACTTCCACGCGGCCCCCGCGGACCCCCGCGAACCCTCACGCGGACCCGCGGCGCGACCGCGAACGCGAACGCGGACCTTTTCCCCGCCCCGCGCTGACCAGCAGCGCGGACCAGCGGCGCGGAGGACCAGCGGCGCGGACCAGCGGCGCGGACCAGCGGCGCGGACCAGCGGCGCAGAGGACCAGCGGCGCGGACCAGCGGCTCGGACCAGCGGCGCGGAGGACCAGCGGCGCGGACCAGTGGCGCGGGTGATTCATTCCGGTGAGTCATCCCGGTGAACCATCCAGGTGAATCATCCCGGTGGTATACCAAGGTCACCCCTCCCCCTCCCTCTTCCTTTCGTAATCCAATACCCCTGTGTAACCCGATACCCCCCTCCCTCTCACCCCCGCAAAATCTGATACCCTTGTGTAACCCAATACCCCCCCTCCCCCTCACCCCCACAAAATCCGATACTTCTGTGTAACCCGATACCCCCCTCTCCCTCACCCACGCAAAATCCAATACCCCTGTGTAACCCGACACCCCCCTTTTTCCCTCATTCCCGCGAAATCCAATACCCCCCTCCCTCATCCCCCCTCGTAATCCGACACCCCTCCTTCACCCCCTTACCCCTCCGCGTAATCCGATACCCCCCTTTTTCACCCCCTCTTTCGGAGCTCCCGGGGTGGAACTCCCTTATATACACTACTTCTGAGCATCAGTTGGAATGTATTCCACACGTAGTTCGAAATCCTCGACCTTCTCTCGAATGAAGTGATACCGGATGTCTATGTGCTTGGTGCGTTTATGGAATTCTGGATTTTTGACTAGGCGTATTGCGCTCTAATTGTCAATGTAAGGAACGGTCGCACCTTGGCACTGACACCCGATGTCACTGAGTAATTTCCTCAACCAGATAGCCTCTCTGGCAGCAGCTGCAGCAGCAGCGTATTCGGCTTTCGTTGTGCTTAGAGTGACCAGCTTCTGCCGCTGGGATGACCAGGACACAAGTCCGCCTGCTAAGCAAAAAACGTAACCAGTGGTTGATCTTCTGGTACTAGCGTCGCTGGCGTGGTCGACGTCTGAAAAACCTGAGAGCTCAAGCTCGCTCCTGCCGTCTCCATAACGGATACCTAGCCCAGTCGTTTCTACTAAATACCTAAAAATATGCTTTACAGCTTGCCAATGTTCGTTGTTATAACAGTTCAAATGTCGACTTGCTACATTGACCGCGAACGCGATATCAGGTTTCGAGACCATCGCCAAAAACATGAGTGACCCAACCGCCTCGCGATACGGTACTTCGGTTTGAGAAGTATGGTCCTTCTCAGCCAAATCCAGGATGTGTAGGTCTGCAGGCACGCTCACGGACCTGGCTTCACTCATGCAGAATTTCCTGATTATTTGCTCGGTATACGCCTTCTGGTGGTGGAAAATGCTCCTGCCTTGCCTGTCTCGTTCAGCTGTAATCCGACAAAGATGCTGGTGTCGCCCTGCGTGATCATGAAGGATTCTTGCAACGAGTAAATTATGGAGTTTAAGACAACCCGGGATTTCGCCGCGATCAGTCCGTCGTCCACGAAAAGGGTCAGATAGACAGGGGAGCCTTTGATGGTGCCGTAGAAGATGCACCTATCTGCCTCATTCTCCACTAGGTTATGTTTCTTCAGGAAGCTGGAGAATTTCTTGTTCCAGCACCTGGGGGCCCTCCTTGAGGCCATATAGAGACTTTACTAGTTTGCAGATCATCTGTCCTTGTCCTTGGTCTTTGTTGATGTCTACACCCTCAGGAATTTCCATGTGTACTTCCTCCGTGAGCTCGCCGTATAGAAAAGCAGTTCTTACATCAAACTGTGCGAGTTTTAAATCCATCTTAGCCACTATGGCAAGCAGTGCTCACAGCGAGTCGTATCGCACAACAGTCGAGAAAGTTTCCACGTAGTCAAGACCCTCCTTCTGTTTGAACCCTCAAGCACATAGTCTCGCCTTGAAGCGGTAAACTTCTCCAGATGTCGTCCGTTGTTCCTTGAAGACCCACTTCGAGTCAATAACATTGCAATTCTTTCTTCTGGGTATTATTTTCCAGGTGCCATTTTTTTGTGAGCTTGCAGTTCGTTTTTGATTGCCTTGGTCTATTGTGCTGAGTCAGGCCCCGTTATAGCCTTTTGGTACGTGTTCAGAATGTTGATCTCAACAAGATTGGCATTATACCAGACCGGTGGTCGAATGGTCGCTCGATCCCTTAATTGAAGCCCGGTACCAGGCAATGGGCGTTCTTCTCCGGTTTTGGAGGCTGAATCGGTAGTCTCATCCACTGCTTCATTCTCATCCGTTTTTTTCTTCACGTCGGCATCCTCTTCTTCAATGTCAACAACGTCTTCTTCTTTAGGTAGCGTAGCCTTGAACCTTGTGTATTCCATCTTCGATGGGGACTTACATATATATTTTCCATTGAAAGTGACGTCCCTAGACACCGAGACGCTCCTAGTACTTGGATCAAACAACCTGTAGTTGGCGGAATCTCCTTGGTAGCCCACCAAGACCATTTTTTTCGCCTTTTGATCCAGTTTCTTGCGGAATTGCTTGGGCACGTGCACAAATGCTTCAGACCCAAAGATCCTCAAGTGTGAGAGGCCAGGCTTCTTTCCAGTCTAGACCTCGTATGGTGTCGTTTCCAGCGTTTGACTGCACGTGGTCCTATTTAAAATCTAAACCGCAGCATTTATTGCTTCCGCCCATAGCATCAGAGGTAGATTCGCCGAATGTATCATAGATCGGGTACTCTCCACAATCGTTCGGTTGTCGCGCTCTGATTTCCCGTTCTGTTCGGGTGTGTAAGGAGCGGTACTTTCCAGTTGGATCCCATGAGTAGTGCAGTACCGCTTGAACTCCTTATTGCAGTACTCACGACCATTGTCTGCGCGCAGCAGCTTCATTGGACGTTCGAACTTATTGGCCACCAGACTCGCGAACTCCTTAAGAGAATCTTATAGTGGCAGTCGTTACCGACATTTAGTTAAATAAACTAAACTTTTAATTGGTTTTACGGAATTGCAAAATTCTTTTACAGAATTGAAGTACGTACAAAAATGTAGGTCCGTCTGGTCGACTTTACATCAATGTTGTGAGCGCACAACGATTTATAGATTAAGTATTGCACTTGGCAACTCCAAGTTGCCTCCTATCGGTAACTTGACCTTAGCGACGAGGACCGCTGACGCGAAGACCTGCCCAAGTCTCGGGAACGACCAAATATGGTCATCCCGGACATCACCCGCCCGTTAGACTTTGACCACGGTGCCAAAACCGCTGACTACAAAGTCAGCAACACCGAGCGGATAAAGAGCCCGCCTTTCCGACGAGTGGCGGGCAGTCAGTCGTCAGCTAGTAACGATACGAGAAACGTGCGTCTTACATGAAAGTATTTTCGGTTACGCGAGTACCGGGATTAGCAAAGAGGAAACCGCATTGAATTTGTAAAAGGGAAATATATTTTACTCATTTATACATAGTGATTTATTTGTTCTCCGACCCGAAATCCCAAAAGAACCTTGTGCCGGCACATCCCATCCTTGAGGCACATCAAAAACAAAAAAAAATTAAAAATTTGAGCACATACAACTGTCACTGACGACAATATTTGCTTATAAAAAAATTTTACAGGTTAAATATACAAAATGAAATACGGTCAGACCTAGGGAAAACATTTCAGAACAATATCGTGCAATTAAAACTAAGATTGAAAGCTTGGAAAAAAAATTACTTCTTTTAACTTTTTATATGTGCAAATACATGCGGAATGACAAGAAAAGCAGTATGGCGTATAGCGAGAGATGGCGCAGCAATCGAAACAAGAACAGATGCCTCTCGTTAGACAAGGGCAGATATAAGCCGGTAATATAGAAAATAATAGAAAACGAATTAGAACGGTGCAGCCGTCGGCTGCGTTCGGAGTAGCCCCGGTGGAGCAACGGCAGCAGCCAATCATTACGGACAACGTGATACTTGCCAAGCCGTTTATACGGGCCGGGAAAGAGTCCAGGAAGCAAGCCGAGGCGGTGAGAAGAGGCCTCGCGGCGATCCAGGAAGAAGGCGGTGAGTCCACCAAGCGTGTAGCATTTCCCCCCGGTGGGGCACGTTGTCGTCTGTTTGCGTCGTCCTTCGCGGTGAACGTGTAAGGGGCATCACCCGTCTTGACACGTAGCGTTATTGTTTGTGCGTCTATATCACGCGATTCGCGCGGGATCTGCGTGTGTTCCGGTGATCTCGATCCTTCTGGATGTAGTCACGCTGCGCCCGGCGAAAGTCACGTCGCGTCCGGCGAAAAACGTGTTGCGCGATGAAAATCATTTCGTTTGGAAAAACTCACGTCGGATAGTCACCACTGTAGCATTTCCCCCCGAAGGGGGATACTATTGGCCTATATGGCCGAGAAGGTCCGCGTATTTTATTATAACTCGTATATGTATGTAAGGCAGTTATGTATTTACACTATGAACAACTTAGGGTAATTATTACACTTGTAACGATGCGCCCTTACGCCAAGGCATCGTCCTCGGCCACCACCCGCCGGATGCCGCCCGACCGATCCTCCGTCGGGCGAGGACAGGGCGCGGTACGCCCACAATTTTTAATATTTTTAAACGCACCGTGTGCGCGGGAAATCCGCCGCACCGGTGCCTTCCGTACGACGCCGACGAGCGCCGAAGCGAGTCGATCCTCGCCGAAGCAAGCACACGGGATCGCGCCGCTCCCACCACCATGTCATCGCCTGACGATCGGCCTCCCTCCTGCCAAGCTCACCGCGCCGAGCGATATAAAAAGCCGGCGCGCTCGACGAAAAGACACTTCGTTTACGCTACAGCTTTTCACTGCTCCTGGCGAAGCCTACCCAAGCCTACCGTCCATATCCTAGGCGACACGCAAAACGAGGTTTAGGGTGTGAGCCTCTACTGAGTGTTCTCAGAGTGTCTCCGAAACTCCATCGCATTTACTCCCGACGGCTACGGCACCGCGGGGTCGAGCGTGTTCGGCCTCGTAGCGAGGGTTCTCGCGACCGTACCCCGGGACTCCGCCATCCTGGACATATCGCGCTCCCGCCCGCGGTCTCGACCCTTATTCATACACCGCCCGAGGGCCCAGGCCCTACCGCTGTAAATTATCGCGTCATTAATATCCCGCGCGGCGTTAGATTTGCTGACACTTTGATTTGAGATGAAGTATTACAACGAAACGATCAATAACAATATATTTGGCTTCTATTTATTCTACTTATATTCCATTCTGGAAAACAATGTAATTTGCTGCGGATATTGTTTATCGAAATTTCGAAGTTTTTTCTTCCATCGCGATCGAGTTTACAGTGAGCTATGCAGAAAGTTACTTCATCAAGACTAATCAATCTTTTTATTTTTGTACGCGAAAAGTCGATCACATTTACGCGATCTCATCCCTCCAGTTGAAAGTGGATACTCTTTTCAATTTTATAACAAGCAAGATCTTCTTGAAATACTTCGGATGCCGAGCAGTCTTTCTATATAACTTAAAGTGTCTGGGAATATTGCTAGGACATACAACATTCTAAAATTATGCCAAGATATTCCTTGGGAAAATCTTTCGAATGCCGATGTTATATTGCTATCACGTCCGCTTATGATTACATAACTATCAAAAAATTTTGAACTTTTCAACAAAGTGACGATCAATTTATTTTTTCAGTAAATTACTATTCACATTATTAATTACTATTTTACAATCAATATTACTGTACTGCAATTATTATTTATTAATCAATTTATTTATTAGACTCAGTTTGAAAATATTATAATTAATCAACTAATTAAAGAAATTAATACCGAAGAAAATATCATTTTAAATTTATCAATAATTTAGGTGTAATATTGTAATAATGATATATGGTTAAGACATCTGGTGGTTCAATATACTATAATATATGCGCCCCGAAATGCATTCTCACCGATGTTCGTCCTTATTGAACACGGCGACGCGTATTCCATGCCGAAACTTTGACCGTTCGGTTCGTTGTAACGCACGAACGATTTCCGATTTCCTCCGCAGATTATCGGACTCGATGGGTCCAGTCTGCCCCCAAAAGCTGCCGGACATCGCAAACGAGCAGGAAGCGCTCGAGCGAATGCCTAAGGGAAGACTGGAGTATCTGAAGAGACTGCTGCCTCATCTGCGTAACCAGAGCGAGGATTGCCTCTACCTGAACATCTACGCACCTGCTATAGGTGAGTGGTCGTACAAACTCTCCAGCAGCGATTTAATCACGCGAGCAACTTTGTAATCGTCGCGCGCGATTACGTTAATTCTTTAATAAATTAAAATCGGGAATATTTGAATTTCAAATAATGTATTTACCAAATTTTAGGATAAATACCGTAGAAAATATACTTCTAATTTTCTCCCCGAAAAAAGAATCTACGACTTTTATAACAAAACATTGAACTCTCTTCTTCGCATTTACAAGTTTATTCTTTCGATGGCTAATTAAATCTCTTCTTCAAACTCAAAAAGTAACGTCATCTCAAAGATAGATTGGAGCTGAGCTTAAGATGTGTATTATAAACGTCCTCTCTTCTTCGTGCACTGAGACGTTATCGAACTGTACGGAAAGGAAGTGTAGTCAAATCGATCGATCAAGCACCGAAACTTCTTTATACACGTTTTCTGATGCTCTTCGAAGTCACAACCAGAAACGACGCTCTCGACACTATCTCGAGGGAAGAACTTCGTAACGCCATTCTGCAAAATTACGTTCATTTGTCAATTTTTCATTTTTCTAACGTGTATATAAACTCTTAAGTTCTTTCAGACTTTTGAATAGTGATAAAAAAGAATTAAAAATTTTTCACTCGGACTTAATTCAGAATTCTCCAGTAATAAAATTGATGAATTTTTGAAGGAAATTGTAGGATTTAAATTTAGGAACTTTCTTTGAGATTGTAGGATTTAAGTTTACTTGTATGCAAAAAGAACTGCTTGGAGAATGAAACAATAACTTATCTTTCATTCACTTCTAATATTAAAAACCTTAACAATTACTGTTTCTAGCATTGTTAAAAATGGATTCTTTAGCGACTAAATTATTTTCGCGCGTGGATATACATAATGAGTCCAATCCGTCAACTCTCTCGAAAAAAAAAACGGAATTTTAGATGGGCATTAGCAGATGAAGTAATCCTCACTGGCCGTTGAGCCGGTGCAGCGTTGAACGAATGGCGCGGAAATCTATGAGTGGTCGGGGTAAACGGAGGGGGAGGGGTAAAACGGAAGGGCGGGAAATGCGGGAAAAGCCCGAGGCAGGAAAAGCCGCTCCTGGCAAGGCCAGGGAACGTTTTGTTCGTTACAGAGTGTCACGATTAAAAAACGATTTTTAAGATGATTCACTGGCGGCCCAAATTGAATCGCTAATCTAAGTTTGAAGGAACTTTTCGCAGAGAGTTGGGGAAGGTCCCGGTGAATTATGGTGGCCGGGAATAGATGTCATTGACCTCTCCGCGCGCGATCCCCAATATAGCGGCGCGGCGCGGATGGTCTGAAACTGAACTTCCCCGGGATTGTGCAAGTTATTGAGTTTCTGGACGTCTCTGGCCGACGAGAAGACACGCGGAACATTCCAAATAGATCGGCGATTAGAGCCTACGTGACGTGTAATTACTAAAGTCGGGATGATTGACGTAATTGGAAAAAATCTCTTTTACCCGGGAAGCATCGGAATTCTGCGGTTCTTCTTTAATTTTTGAGATCCCTCATTGCTTCTCTGTGAGTCTCATTATCTCCCGTAATTTTTATCTCTATTACACACATACGCACGATGCGCACACGTACATGCACGATATGCGCAGAATTATGAACGTATGTTGTTAAAGATATTTTCTTTGGATGAAGACGACGCGCGAGGTGATCACATTTGCCGTTCAATTTCCGGCTCTGAGATGTTGTGACGCTCGAAACAGCTTGCAAGCGCGCGGGGAAAAGCGAAATTTTCTATTTCGCCCCGAGAAATGTCAATGATATACGATTATTGAAACACACCGTTCACTCTGGCCGACATACGTGAGGACATAAAAAGGTTCCCTCAAGCTAAGGAAAAGGCCGTAGGAGAAAGTTTTTCGGCGAAGAGATATAAGGGCGGGAAAGAGCTTAGGTGACGGCAATAAAAAGGGTTGAAGATAAAGAGGCACAACAGGCAAAGAAATATATTGCGCGTACCTGCCACGATGTTCGACGTTGCTTCCGTGGCTGAAAACTGAAGAAAATGACACCGGAGAGATTTATCAAATATTTCTCATTTTTCTGACGCGCGCGCGCCACTGACACGTGGCACAAAATTGCTTGTTGAAATCTCCGCGCCATTACGAACTGCGTGAAAGTTTCGCAGAGATTATATAGTGTGAACTCTAATAGATCTGTAAATCCTTCGTAGTCCTTGTCGTTTAAAATTTAAGAAGTTGCTGGAATTTCTTAGTATTTAGTAAGTAAGTTTTAGATCCTTATTTGTTTGCAATGTCGAAGGGATGTTTCAAAAATTTAAAAAGGACCTCCGCACATTTTTTATGGAAATTGGATTTTGGCGAAATTAGCTGAAACTTTGCTGATCAAAATTCACAATAGGCAAGATTCGCAATAATCGATGTGTGCGAGTTATTCGCATTTGAATATATTATTTGATTTTAATTTCTATGTATGTTGGATAATGTTATTGGATTTCTTATAACTATTAAAGCATTTTAGTAATTTACAATTTTTCGCCTAATTGTTTCAGTTATTACGACATTAAAAATAAAATACATTTTTATAGTTTTATATTAAATATTTAAATGTTTTTGCCCCTTTGAAAAATTATATTATATAATTAATATTATATTTTTATATATCAAAATATTTTTTTATTATTAACGTGTTAAAATTTAATCTAACAATAATTAAATTGTTAATTAAAAATTATATTTTACCAATTTGCTTTGATTATATTCGATTTATAAAAAAAATCTTGATTTACACATCTCTACATTTACTGCAATTTATAGTTAAATTAACAGCAGACTTGATAACAGCTTGCAGAATAGTAACTTAAAATCTCGAGTCGCATTCTCGCAATCGAGTCCCGAAAAGTGTGATTTTCAGACAATCCTGAGAGGGATACGTTTCCTTCGGGGTGCGGTATTGTCTCCCAGATTCTTACGTAATGGAAATTTCTATCGAAAGTTTGGATCCGGTTAATGCACGTTGTCGGCACTTCTTCCTTCTCCTCTGACTTGGGGGGGGAGGGGGAGAAAGTTTCCGTTTTCCTTGGGAAGACTCGCAATTACACGGCCGCCTGCACTCACAATTCCGTCGACGATAGGTAAAGCCCAGTATCGAACGTATGGCGGAAGAAGCGGAAGAAGAGGAAGAGGACGACGGGCGAGTTTTCAAGGCGCGAACTAATAATCGAATCCACCAAGTTCGCGGAATTTGTTTCAACTCTCTCACAGAATACTTTGGAACAAAGATTCCTCCCCCCCCCCTCCGGTCGCTTCGTGATTCACGAGTCGCCGGCCCAAAAAAAATGCCTTCTCCATTCTTTTAGACGAAAAAGTACGGCTCGCGGGAAATGATTTGTTCGTCTCGCGCGGAAGATAAAGTGTCTCGCTTTCCAAGTTCGTTGGGAT
Organism: Temnothorax americanus; assembly: GCF_048541705.1. Classification (NCBI taxonomy): domain Eukaryota; kingdom Metazoa; phylum Arthropoda; class Insecta; order Hymenoptera; family Formicidae; genus Temnothorax; species Temnothorax americanus. The sequence goes on along the minus strand of NW_027509526.1, from coordinate 1,491,407 downwards.
TCATATAAGCTTCGAGCGATTTTTAAAAATATCTATATAATCGACGTAACTTTTGATTGTACAATTTTTTGTCACATTACTAATTTATGGTAGAAAGAAATTTTATCAAGTGAACGTGAATAAAATTTGAAAAATTAGAGGACTGATTCGTGGCGCGTCTTGAAAATAATCTTTAAATATTTCACGGCACATTTGCGAAAATAACTTAAGGACATTACATCCGCGTTAGCCTGAGACGGAAACGACAGGAAATTTAATGTGGCAAGCCGAGGGAAATCGCACGATCCTTGCACATCCTTCCCCCTTTTCATGAAAGAGAACGTCACGAGTGCAGAGTGCGCATTCGCTCAACTTCCGGCTCGAAAAGGCATTACTAATAGCTCTCGTCGCTGTGATTAATGGCGCTGGAGTGCTGCTCCGTTTAGTCGTTTTATTAATTACGCCGGATAACGAAGGTCACCGTCTCCGCACGGAGACTGTCATTTATTATGCACGACATCGCGATTGGGAAACCGAGTATTACTTATATCGGCACGTGTAACATACGCAAACAATTCGATAATTATAAGACTACAAAGACTTAAGCATTATTCTGAGATTAATAATAAAAAAGGTTGCAAATTACAAACTTGCACATTGCTTCCTCATTATTACAGGAAGCTTATTATTTTATTTAATGTTGTTGTGTCCGAACCCGTGAAGGAGGGACTTTTGTCGGGATGTAGGCGCCCAAAGGATTAGGATCCACGCACTAATGAACGACACTCCGTACTTTACAGTAAAAGAGGATATATTTGCTTCTCACTTTACAGTACTTATTTCGATACGCGTTACTTAGGATGCGCGGTTACTCTTAGAAGCGATCTGTCTGCTCCTGTCGCGATTGACTTATATATTAATTATGTTAAGGCGGAAGGAAGGGTGACCTCGATCGGAGCACGTACGCTGTTTCGTGTGACTCCGTCGTTGTCTCAGCATTCTGGGAACAGAACTGTGACTCGCTTTCTTCTCGTCACGTTCCTTTTTATTAATTTAATAATTTTAATTGTCTCATCTTATATTAATATTTTTTATTTTGATCACGTATTGATTATTAAGCATGTTCTTATTCCCAAGGCTGGTCGGGTTACGACATTCCTCCCCCTTTGAAAAAAGAAAACGAATAATTTACATGAGTTTTCGTCTTACATACTTTACATGAGTTTCTTAACTTTATTATTTAATACAATATTGCGGTGTCGTCTTCTTTTTTGGGTATTGTGTTATTGTCAGATATTTCCCGGCCGCTTGCCGTATGATATATATGTTCTTGAATAATTCGTGGTTTGCTCATCGGATTTAAATTTAGATTCATTGATGTGTTTGGTTTATTTTTATTCCTTTTTATTATATATATTATTGCTATTGCTATGATTATGAGTACAGTTCCCGTAAAACTCGAAAGTATCGGGTATGTAGTGTATTTATGTATATCCATTTCGCTTTTATCTAAATTGCCGTCGATTTCTGTCAGTTGTTTGCTTAATTCCATAAGTTCTGAGGGTTTTTGTATAATTTTCCGGAATTTTGACGTTTTGACAGTGTTCAGTTGTCGGTTCGTCTGTGGTGTATGTTTGAATGTTATGTTATAGTCGGGCAGGTATGTCTGCACGTACGTCGTTCTTTCGTATGTGTTTGTTCTTGCCGTCATGTCAGGCGTTATTATCTTACATTTGTCTTTTAACGTTATTTGACCTGTCCGTTCGATTTCTATCTTTTGCATCGCTTTGTTTCTGCACGTTATTTCTATGGCTTGTTTAGTTCGAGTGGAATATAGCCATGAGTTCGAATTACTTAATGCTATCCATATTGTTGTGTTGGCGTGTATACTTCGAGTACTACAATAGTTTAAATGTGTATCTATAGCTGCGTACGCTTGTACTTCGCATAACGCACGGTTGTCTACGTGGTAGACGGGGCGGTTCCGCTCGCATACGTATGAATTACCTTCCTTAATACATTTATTTAATTCGTTTTCCGCAATTGTACAATATGTTCGGGTATCGGTATCTATCGCTATAATTTGTTGATTTATTTCTACAAATATAAATATATCTTCGCTTTTATGTATAGGTAAAGATATCGGTCTTATTATTTCATACGTTGGATATGTGATCAGTGGGAATTGTATAATGGTATATATATTTGTGCCGTCGCAGTAGGCGCTAATTTTCGCGAATTTTTCTATCGTTGCCCAGTTTTCTGGTGTTATTTGAAACGGAAAGTGTGTTCCCTGAGGTATCTGTGAAGTTATTTCTCTTAAATTATTTATTATATCCTCAATCGGGACTAACCTTATGTTTAGTATTCCATTTTTCGCGCTAGTTAAATGTTCTATAATGTCTGTCATATCTCTTGCTAAATCGTTCACAATTGCATTCAGTATTAGAAAATGCTCGTCGAGTTCTTCTCGATGTCCATACCCGGCTTTTTCGCGTAACCAGGTTTCTCTCATCTTTTCTGTGATATTCAGGAATCGGTCTTCGTTTTCTTGTACACAGAGAGAAATATTTCTTTACATTCGTGATTTCGATTTGTTTGGATTATATTTATTTCAGAGAAACAAATTTATTTTTAGTAAAACATTATTTTGTTGAATAGAAATTTTGTAATTTTATTACATTAAACCATTTGTTTAATAGAAAAAACACGATTGTTTGAAAGAATATGTTTCGATGAAAAAACATTTTCTTTGGTTACACTAAATATTACTCAATGAAATAAAACATTTCTTTACATAAAAATAATATAAAATATGTTTGATCGAAATAAGAGTGTTACTATTTACAATTAATGTTCTGTTTGGAATAACCGTTAAATCTGATTAAAAATCCAGAAGTAATGGCAAAGAATGTAAGATGAAAACTCAGCCAGGTTTGCGTATAGAAGAGCGCAGACATATGATCTGCTGTCTCTTTCTTTCCCGTGCTGTAAGTATAGCATACATGTTACCACGCGTTACTGGTTACCGGCTGATAGCTGTTCTACAGTTCTATACCAGCCCGAAGCTGGCTGAGCAGGCCGAGTCGTGTGCGTTACCCCCACGTAGCCCCCACCACGCGCTGTAGTAGCGTACAGAAACGCAACGTCGCAAACATAACATCTCTGGTGCAAACGTGTGCGAACGTGTCCAAACGTGTGCCATGTGCCGTGTGCCGTGTGCCGTTAAACAAAGAAGCGATCGTGAAAATTGTTTGAGAAGAATCGAGAGTTTCTGACGGGGCTGACCGACGTTTCTGTGCGATCGCACTCTCACGGATATTTCCTTCGCGCTAGCCATTACATACTTATACGATTAAAGTTTGATACTTATACGATTAAAATGCTTCAAGTATATGTATTTAGTTTACCATATGTTCTCATTTATTAATTTGTAAGTTGGAAGATCTTAGGAAACATTGGCGACTAACATTTTGCAAAATGTTTAAAGTATGTTTTTGATTTACCATATATTCTCGTTCATTTATTTGTCAGTTGTGAGATCTCTAAAAACATTGTCCAATGCCATTTATTTATGTTATAATGTGTAAAAGTCTAAAAATTACCATTTATTGTAATTATGTTGAAATAACAAAAATGGCCACAGTTACTTTTATATCAACATATAATTTATATTTTAATTTGAAGATATTTAAATATCTTATACAATATTGAAAGTAGTTGAAAAACACTGAAAAATATTTTCGTATAATAAAATATTTATATTTTAATATATTTTGTCTCTTTATTTTGTCTTGTTTATATATTTTTTTACATTACTTTTTAAGAGCAACACTTTTCTAATAACAATATATTTGTTTTTCAATTTGTGCCATATCTATCAAACTGCATCAATGTTTTATTTGCAATTAAATTAATTAACACAGTAAGGCTGATGGCAGAGAACAAGAGGCTATTGTATACAACAGCCTGTTACAACTTACGTTTTTCTCTGCCTTACTTTCCACTACAATAGATGTAAACGCCTAACGTCTTATTCTCTGCTATCTCAACCTTAGAAAGTATTTAAATAAAATAAGTTCTCAAATAAATCCCTGAAATTCTCTCTGTTACTGAATTAGATTATTTAATTATTTAATTAAAAGAACGAATTTTTTATTGAAAAATAATTAAATTATTTAATCAATATAATAAATTTATTTTTTTTAGCAGTTGTAAGAGAGTTCCTTAGGGCCGATATCACAGTCTCCGATTAACGTAATCCATCGATTAAACTCACTCTGCATCTCTTTCTAACTGTCCCCCTAGAAAGAGACGAAGAGTGAGTTTAATCGGAGGATCACGTTAATCGAAGACTGTGATATCGGCCCTTAATGCAACAAAAATACGATTTAAGTGAAATAGTACAATACTTTAACTGAAACAATAAAATTGTTTCATTCAACAAAATTATAATTTAAGTGAAATAGTACAATACTTTAACTGAAACAATAAAATTGTTTCATTCAACAAAATTATAATTTAAGTGAAATAGTATATTACTTTAGTCGAAATAATGAAATTATTTCATTCAACATAAATGTAATTTAAGTACAATAGTGCAATACTTTAGCCAAAATAATAAAATTGTTTAAGTTAAAAAAATATTCAACTCTTTTTGAGAGATGATTTATTTTAAGGTAAAGATACATTTTATTTGAAAAGTCAAACAATTGCAATGTGTAGTTTAAACACTGATTCGGTTGGACTATTCCAATGCATAAATTTCTTTAGATTTAAGAAAATTTATTAAATCTAAAGAAACATTTCTCTCTGTGTAGAACCTTTTCCATATCATCCACGTGCGCAATAGTTGCATTTAATATTTTTATTTGATGTTTCACGGCGTGTTGTATTGTTTGCTGGTTTCCTTGCATCAGCTTTAGTTGTTCCTTTATAATTATTTCATCATCAGCATCCATTGTTCCAAATAATGTTTTGGCTATTGTTCCTAAACCATTGATTAATCCTCGTCGTGTTTTCCTTGGATTTTGGTACGCGATTTTCAATCGTCTTAATATTGTTGTTACTTGCTCGTTATCTTTTTCTATTATTTGCAGCAAAGTTTGGCAGGTTTGTTTCATTTCTTCCTCTAATGGTTTATCATAGCACAGCGCTTTGGTTTGTGCCATGTAGTTTTGTAATTGTTGGTATCGATGGTCCATAGCTATGATGTCCAGTTTGATTACCATTTTCCATGCTGACTCGACCTGGTTCATTACTCCAATTTTTTCAAAGTATATGCCCGGCTCGTGTGTGAATTTTTTCACTTCAAACGGTTCTCGGGTATCAGGTTCGGTCTTCGTACAGGTGCTCCATGCCATTAGCATCCTGCAATACAAAGCATTTCCTAGTATTTTATTTCGGCTTCTTTTGTGTTGCTATATTCATATTTTTCGATGAACGCAACTGAGCTCTCTGCGATTCCTTTTCGCCTTTTCGTATTTTCCTACTTTTGTCCGCTACCGTTCTTTCCTTCTGCGGTTTAATTTTCTACAAACGCTTTTAATCGGTTCATGTGAACGCGTAGAGTTTTTCTCCCCATCTTAATGGTATAATTGACATCTGAATTTTTTTCAATAATTGCGTAGGGTCCTACCCACAGTGAGTCTAGTTTTTTCGAACGTCCCCGACGGACAGTCTCGTCGTATAAAAGGACTTTATCTCCTACTTTAAATGTGCTGTTTCTCGTCTTCTTGTCGTAGTTGTCCTTCGCCTTCAATTTTTCTTCTTTGAGGTGCTCTCTTGCAATATGCTGAGTGGCGCGTAGTCTTTCCCTTAATTCCTGTGCGTAATCATCGTATGTGTACGTAGGTCTTGGAGGTTGTGCTAGGGCTGTAGGCAGTGTCGCCCGATGCCCGTATATTAGCTCGAACGGTGTAAATCCTGTTGCCGTGTGGGGGGTGGTATTATATGTGAACATTGCATAGGGAATCCACTCGTCCCAATCTGTTTGTTCTGCATTAATATAATGGCGAAGATATTCTGCTAATGTACGATGAGATCTTTCTAGTGCGCCATTACTTTCTGGATGATAGGCCGTTGTCTGTATTTTCGCGATTTTTAATAATTTGCAGGTATTCTTAAATAACTCGCTCAAAAAATTAGTTCCTTGGTCGGTTAGAACTTTTTCCGGTATTCCGTGTTCAAATATTATTTTTGTAACAAATTCTTTTGCAATGGTTGCAGCTTCTTGATTCGGGATCGGAATTGCTTTGCTAAACTTTGTCAGATTATCTTGAAATGTTAATATATACCTGTTTCCGCTATTAGTAATTGTCAGTGGCCCTACGATATCTAATGCACACTTCTCGAATGGCTTAGTCGCGGTATCCGTTACTACCAAAGGCGCTTTATTTCTTCGCGTTAATTTATTTTTTTGACATAATTCGCATTTTGCTATATATTCTTCTACATCTTTAGTTATACCTCGCCAGTTGTGTGTTAATCGAATTCGATTTATTGTTCGTTCTACCCCTTGGTGTCCTCCTAAGGGTGCATCATGATACTCATATAGTATGCGTTGTTTTTCTTCCTCGCTATATTTTCGTTCGGTGTCGTTGGTCTCATCTTCCTTGTCCGTAGTTATATTAGCCACGTGCCGACTTAATGCGTCAGCGTTTCTGTTAGCTTGTCCGGCTTTATGTATAATTACATAATCATATTCCTCAAGTTTCAGTCTCCATCGCATTAGGCGTGATCCAGGATCGGATACGTTAAATAACCATACGAGAGATTTGTGATCAGTTACGATAGTAAACTTGGTTCCATATAAATATGGTCGAAAATATTTAACTGCCCATACTATGGCTAATAATTCTTTCTCGGTGGTGTTATAATTTTGTTCTGCTCGCGATAGTATGCGACTAGCATAAGCTATCGGTTGATCCTGACCTATCTTTCCCTGCGATAGTATTGCTCCGATTGCGTAGTCGGAAGCATCGGTCGTTACAATAAATTCTTGTGTAAAATCGGGATACTTCAGTACAGGAGCAGTCGTCAATTTTTCTTTTAGAATATTAAAAGCATGTTGTTGCTCTTGTGTCCATTCAAATTTATTTTCTTTCTTTGTTAGCTTAGTCAGTGGTTTTGCGATTTTCGAAAATCCCTCGATAAACCGTCTATAGTATCCGGCCAGTCCTATAAATGCCTGTACGTCCTTTACTTTTGTAGGCGTCGGAAAATTTTTTACAGCTTCTAGCTTAGCTGGATCTGGCGAAATTCCATTTTCCGAAATTACATGCCCGAGATATGTTACCTCTTTTCGCAGAAATTCACACTTATCTGGTTGTAACTTGAGATTATTTTTTCGTAACCTCCGTAAAACTTCTATGAGTCTCCGATTATGCTCTTGCAGGCTCGCTCCGTATATTACTATATCGTCTAAATACACTAGGCATTTGAGTCCTTGCAATCCAGTAAGTATTGAATTCATTAGGCGTTGAAATGTGGCAGGTGCATTTTTCAATCCGAAAGGCATTCTATTGTACTCGTAGTGCCCATACGGTGTTGAAAAAGCAGTTTTACATTTATCACTTTCTTTCATTGGAATCTGGTGGTATCCAGAGGCTAAATCCAGTGTAGTGAAATATTTAGCGTTTCCCAATTGATCAAGTATGTCTGTTATATTTGGTAGAGGAAACGAGTCGCCTATAGTTAAGTCATTTAGTTTTCTAAAATCTACGACTACTCGAAATTTTGGTTTTCCTGATGCATCGGCCTTTTTAGGAACTACTAATAATGGTGCATTCCACTGGCTCGTGCTAGGTCTAATAATTCCGTTTTTTAGCATTTCTTCGACTTGTCGGTTTACCTCAGCCTTGTGCTTCTCTGGCAAACGATACGGTCGTACGTTGACCGGTGCACTATCTGATTGCGTAGCAATTTCGTGTGAGATGGTGTCCGTACACGTCAGTGGTTCTCCTTCTAAATGTAGTACATCACTAAAGTCTCTACATATTTCCATGATGGCCTTTCTTTCCTCTGTATTTAAATGGTCGGTACGTAGTAGGCGTAGTACCTGTTCGCTCCGCGGGATTTTCTCTCCCGTACTACTTAATTGAGTAATATATATCTGTTCTGTTTCGCACTGTTCTATTTCCTCTATGGTTACATGCGGTGTTGCTATCTCGACCGGGCTGTCGGTCGTATTTAAAATACTTGCCTTGCATAAGAAGTTTTCAGGCTCTACCAAGCCATTTCCTATTATTACTCCGGGAAGGATTTCTTCCGCTTGTATTATACCTCTCTTATTTTTATCGGTGACAACTTGTATAATTGTTTCGCTACGAGGTTTTAGTACTAGTTTTCTGTAAGGGTACAGTTTTAATATATTCTGTCCAATCTGCAACTGTTTATTCTTGTAATTGCAAGTGGCTTGTTGCTTCTTTAAGAAGTCTACTCCCAAGATTCCGTCATATTCTATTGGGAAATTATCGTTAGCTACGTACATTACGTGTCGGATTTGGTGATCCTTGAGTTTAATGGTTGCCTCGATCTTTCCAATAGTCTGTACCTGGTGTCCGGTTACTCCGGTGAGCGTTATTTCTTCTGTGTCAATGGGCGTTTCTCCTTTTAGGTGTTTCACCTTAACTAGTGATATAGCCGCTCCGGTATCAAACAATAGATTTACCTTACCTTGTTTAGCTTCTTTCATTGGTAACGTAACGATATCTAGCCCTGTATGCGATCGCTGCGTCGTACCGTTCAAGTGTGAAACTTGGTATTCGATCGCTAGTCGTCGCTGTTTCGCTTCGTCCTCTTCATCGCTATTTTGCGTGGGGTTAGGATTCCTCTTTTTTGGATCCATGGCTTTGTAATTGCCCTTTTGTGGCCCTTTATTTTGCTTGGCTTGATGTACCTGTTCCTTGCCAGGTCGTCCATGTAATAACCAACATTCCTCGTGTACGTGTCCTGCCTTTTTGCAATGTTTACAATATTTTTCAATTGTATTCACGCGGGAATATTTGTCTGGTTTTGGTAACGAGAATCGGTTCGCGTATCGACTTGTTCTGCAATCGCGACCGTAATGTCCGTTTTTTCCACATTTCTGGCACTGTACCATCGGTTTATTATCTCGTGCCTGTGGGGAATGCGTATAATTATTTTTGGGACGCGGGAAACTTCCGCTCGGTCCGCTAACTTTTTCTTCTGCGTTTGCCCCTGCAATTGCCTCTTGCAGCGTAGCGTAATGTTGGGATCGTACGAGTATTTTGATATCTTCTCGTAGCCCTAATTGAAAGTTTTGCAATGCTTGTTGCTGTATGGTTTCTAATATGATCCGTTTTCCTTCAGGAGCATGATTTTTTCCTTCTATCATTGATTCGTACAATTCCATGGCTAACTTGTCTGTTCTGAGTCCGAACGATCGCGCGCTCTCTCCTTGTTTTTGTTTCAACGTGTTAAATTCTAACTGGAGATGAGTGGTACTTTTTCTACTTAGATAAGAAATTTCTAATTCGTTCTTTAATTGCTGGAAATCCTGAATTTCTCGCGTTTGAAAGTCTGTCATCGCTCTTCCTTTCAGTTTCGTGCATAAAACCGATTCTAATAATGTTCCTTCCTCTAGAGGGTTAATATTCTTTATCGCGTATGATAGTGCGCTTAAGAATTCTTGGAGTTTACTGGAATTTCCGTCAAATTCTGGGATCATGTCCCGAGCTTCTTTTAATTTCAAGTACCCTATCGCATGTTCGGCTTGATTTCGGATATCATTTGAGGTGCGCCCGTACGCAATGTTGTGTCTCTCGTATCTGTCATCGCGTCGGTTTTGCTCGTCGTCTCGTGGGCTTGACGGTTGTCTCCTTTCGCGCAAGCTATCTATCTCTAACCTCATACCGTGCATTAAGTCCATCATTTCGTGTATCATTGCTCTAATATCGTCAGGTTGTTGGGCTGGGGAGCTTGCTGCATTTCCTCGTACTTGCATGCTCGCGTTTATCCGGCTGGATTCATCGCGTAGACGGTCGATTTCTCTGTCGACTTCGTCGGCGGGAACATTTCGCTGTTCGTTTACTCTTAAGTGACTCATGCTCGTATAGTATTCTTGGGGATCAAAAATGCTCGAATCGTAGGATGTCAAAGAGTATTCGCGGCGATGTGATACTCTGCTAGGCGTGCTTATATCGGATTCCGCGTCGGGGATTTGTTCCTCGTTATTCACGGTTAATTCATCGGTTGTCTCGCCGAGAATTATTATTTCACGCTCGCTCGGTTCGGGTGAACTTTCGCTCGAATAGTAATTTTCTAAGTTACGACGTACGTTTTCGCGTATGTCGGAGATCGCTTCGGTAACTATTATCGCGGGGTTTACACGGCTATTGCGTATGTCTCGATTTGCTGAATTGCTATGTAGCCAAGACGCATTCGCAACGTTTTGTGCACTCGCACTTCGACCTAGCGACATTCACGCGGTTTTTACAATATTTCTTGCGACTTACATTACGATGAGAATCTGCATCGCGTCTCGCTGTTCGCCTCGCAGTGTGATGTCGATGTCGGTTGCTGACGTTGTAGTTCTCGTTGAATGGTGTCGGTCGTTGACTGCGGATGTTGTCTCGTGCGTTGAGGTAGGTTCAGGTCTTCCCGAGCTGCACTATCGTCGCCGTCTCGTTGTGCCGAATGTCTCGTCGATCCTTTCGTCTGGCTGTACCGAATGTCTCGTCGGTCCTTTCGTCTGGCTGTACCGAATGTCTCGTCGGTCCTTGCGTTGACGTCTTTTCCCCTTGGTTGCGATTTAGTTTACTGACAGTTTAGTCGCCTGCCGTTTTTCGTTATCTTTCGTCGTGGTTTATTCTTTCCACGTTTTTCTCTTGAATAGTGATTAGCGTTTTCTTTCACTCTTCTGCCTCACTAGTGCTGGCGTATCCCACCGCTGCCACCAATTAATGTTGTGTCCGAACCCGTGAAGGAGGGACTTTTGTCGGGATGTAGGCGCCCAAAGGATTAGGATCCACGCACTAATGAACGACACTCCGTACTTTACAGTAAAAGAGGATATATTTGCTTCTCACTTTACAGTACTTATTTCGATACGCGTTACTTAGGATGCGCGGTTACTCTTAGAAGCGATCTGTCTGCTCCTGTCGCGATTGACTTATATATTAATTATGTTAAGGCGGAAGGAAGGGTGACCTCGATCGGAGCACGTACGCTGTTTCGTGTGACTCTGTCGTTGTCTCAGCATTCTGGGAACAGAACTGTGACTCGCTTTCTTCTCGTCACGTTCCTTTTTATTAATTTAATAATTTTAATTGTCTCATCTTATATTAATATTTTTTATTTTGATCACGTATTGATTATTAAGCATGTTCTTATTCCCAAGGCTGGTCGGGTTACGACACACGTTCGCGGCGAAGAGATTCGTGTAATTATAGTTTCGCTTGGACGAGGTCGGTTTACTACCCACTCACCCCGTTATCGTGCGCCGTCGAGTCATCTCCCACTCACGGTGTCTTGGGCTACCGCCATTGTGGCGTGTCACCATTGTTCCTTCCGCTATCACGGAGGGCTTCGGATGCCGCCAAACGGCCGAACCTCATTCGGAGGTCACATGCTACGTCGTCTTGGCGTCTCGCTATTGTTCCTCCCGCTATCACGGAGGGCTTTGGGCGTCGCCAAACGGCCGGACTTCATTCGGAGGTCACAAACTACCGCCGTCTTGGCGTATCGCCATTCGGGTGTCGCCAAACAGCCGGACCTTATTCGGAGGTCCAATGAGTATCGCTTACGTTTGTCAAGTCCTGCAAGAACACCTCGGAATCGACGCCGAGTATGCGTGGTCGGATTCCGAGGTGGCCCTTGCCTGGATTCGCTCGTCTCCACATAGGTGGAATACGTTATACGTTTGTTCGCAGGTCTCATCCTGGGGCCACGTCGATACGGAGACCAATCCGGCGGATCATTGCTCCCGCGGACTTTATCCCCGCGATCTGGTGACCAGTTCGATGTGGTGGACGGGCCCCGAGTGGCTCATGCACTTTGAACCTCGGGTCGAACCCCCACCTCGGCTAGACGTCCTTCCTATCGAGGAAGAACGAGTCACATCTCTTGTCGCGCTCGACACGCCCAACGCGGTACATTCGTTGTTAGATAAAATTTCGTCGTTGGATAAATTTTATAGAATAATCGCTTATAGCCTTAAGTTTGTAAATAGATTCCGCGCCAAGTCCACTCACGGGATTTGGCCATTGATCCACTCGAGTTGCATTCCGCACTACTAGTCATAGTGAAAGTCGTGCAAGCGGATACATTTCGAGAAGAAATAGACCGACTTAGAATCGGAAAGGGGATCCCTAAGCCGCTCGAACTCGCCCCCTTACTCGATCCCTCGGGCGTCCTCAGGGTGGACGGTAGGCTCGTGCAATCCGCACTGTCATTCGAGAACAAACACCCCGCACTATTACCCAATAAACATAGGCTCGCGGAGCTCCCGACCAAATCAAAGCGGTTTGAATTCTCGACCCCTCTGCCCTGTGAGCACCAACACTTCGGATCTCGAAGTCCTATCCCCGGGACATTTTTTCGCGATGGAGCCCCCTGGTCTCCGTTCTCGCGCACGACGTGACTTCGCAGCCGATTACGCTTGAGTCGATGGCAGCTCGTTCAACGAATCTACCAAGACTTCTGGAAACGCTGGCACCAAAAGCATCTCTCTACTTTACAACAGCGTCCCAAGTGGTGGACCTCGGTTAATCCGAACGTTGTTGGCTCGCTGGTCCTTATCAAGGACGCCAACTTGTCGCCCTTACGTTGGAGGCGCGGACGTATACGGGTAGCGGATGGTTCCTTGGTGCGTCCCTAGGTGAAGTTGTGCCTTTTGCCAATGGGCCCGGCTTCGCCGGCGATTGCCCGGTTTAAAGAAAATACCGCGTAATTTGGTGGGCGGGTATGTTTGGCGCTCGCCCCTGTACATAGCTGTACATATTAGTGTTAATTTGTTAATTCGTCCGCAATAGTATTAGCAATCATTCGCGTTACGGTAACTTGTCGTGTTCGTGATTTGACGGTAAAGTCGAGCCGTCGATAACTAGATCCCCCGTGGGGACTCGCGCAAAACGTTGGCGGATCGCGATCTAAGTCAATATTCGCGCGACTCACCCGACTCGTGCTGCCCGCCCGTGGGTGGCATTCCCAATTATTGGAGCAAATACTCGCTCGCGCCGGTTTTCAACAGGAGCGCGACGCGAGCCTACACTCTCGCTCCGGAAGTCGTCGTGTTAACACACTCTGGAAGTGATCGACTCGCTGCTGGAACAGATTCACCGAACATCGCGCGCCGTGCCTCGCTCTGCTTGCCATTGCATGTGCATTTTGCTTGACTGCCTCTTATGTGTGCCTCTGTGGGAGGTGCGGTAGCCCCTCCCCCGCTTATGTGTTGTGACGTGACAAGTCGCGTCTACTTCCCGGACGGGCTCGGCCGAGAGGAATTCGGGGGTGCTTTCTCGTCGGAGCGAGGGGGGGCGGTTGCGTACTATTAATTGGTCTAATTAGCGTTTAAGTTTTAAGGGATCGCCGGTGGTGACCGGAGTCAGCCTGTAACGGCCGCGAGCCGCAACGGGAAAGAGCTGTCAGGGCTAAGGAAGCAGCCGGGGGACATGGTCGGCAGTCGGGTCGCCCGGACCTCCCCGCAGGCGCATTTGAGTGCCGCCGGCCGAAGGCCACTCCACACTCGGTCACAACAGCGGCAGGAAAGGAATCGAGAGGCTGCCGGCGGACGGGGCCGAGGCCCGGCCAGCTTGACCCCGAACGCCGGCTCAATCTTCGCGGCCCAGACAGTCGATTGATTTAAAAAACCCGCGTCGAGTCGGAGGTAGTTAGAGTGGCGCCGCCGGAAGGAGAGGCGCGTGAGAAGCCGAGGCGCCGATGAGAACTCCCTAGAGTCGGAGTGGCGCCATCGGAAGGAGTGGCGCACAAGCAGCCTAGGCGCCGGGAGCACTAGAATCGGCAATCCGGTCGAGCTGCACGCTAAACGCAGGCGCGGGGAACCGGCACAATCCCGGCGGACCATAGTCCCGACACTGTCGTGCCGGCGAGGAACGAGGAGGCATCGCTCGACTAACGAGCCGCTAAACTGAAAAGTACCGACAATTTGTAAGGTTACCACTCTGACGTTCCCGCGGTATTGAGGGTTTGCTCGAGGCGACAGCCCCTCTCCCGTAGTAAGGTACCTTTTTTTATACCGTCCGACGATTTCTTGCGATATATTACCGGGCGCTCTGCCTGGTCGAAGACGGGATCGGAAATCTCAAAAGGGCCCCGCCGAGAGCAAATCTTCATGTAAGATTCACTTGAGCCCTCCCCGAGAGTGCCGTCGCGGCCGACAGTCACGCGTCGTATTCGTGTAATCGTGAGTGAATGGTCGCGGATTCGTGTGGGAGTTATGTTGTGTCTTTCGTGGGGGTATGCGTGATAATTTCGTGTCGCGGATGTTGTATAAATGTCGGATATTGCGTTCTGTAGAATACCCTGGGGTAAGACCGTCAAGCCGTAGGATTGGCGCGGGGCCGTGAAATCACCGGGTTTCGTTATGAGTCGGGAGCGAGTAAAACGGAAAACTTCGGAATTCGCGCGGCAAGTCGCGGAATCGTATGCGACTCAGGTCGTTTGGTGTCGGGGCGAAGACAATCGTCGGCCGACGATTCGGCATGGCGAGGCCAACCGCCTAGATTCGGGTAATGTGAAGCGAGGACGCTCGTCTGAAATGGGGACGCTCGTTTGCGTATCGTCAAGTCGACGAGTTATTTAGAATCGTGAGCATTACGTCTAAAATATTATTAAGTTTTTTGTATCGCAGGTATTTGTGAGTATTGCGTGAATTACGTTTTTAATACTGTATCATAAAAAATGGGGTTCTACTTAAAAAAATCATATTGGCCTTGACCTTGCCTTGACGCCTCCACTCAAGGTCAAACGGATATGATCATTGAATAGAAATTTTAAAAGTTCTACAACTTTGGTTCGAAACATTTTTCTCAGAAACGTTTCGTTTTCAAGATATTTGACCGTTTCTAGACTTTTCTCACACCCATATTTCTATCACTGTGTCTCCATCAACTGGGGTCCAGCTTTTTTACACAAATTTTGCACCTTAAAAAGTATCAAAATATACGAAAGTTATGTAGATGTTGATAGAACACGAGAACCACAGAACATTATATTAAAAACATAAACATATTAACATAGGCGTTCGGGAAGTGCGCTATCAGCGCTATTGCGTCGCGTCTCGATGCGGCACGCTCGGCTGCCAGGCCTCGCGAACAACGCGACGCCTCTCCCCCTCTCTCTCTCGCCGAGATAACCTCGCCAGTTGATGATACGCGTTGCGGAGGTCAAACTACGTGCCCGAGCGTAAGCTTCCTCGTTTGTGACATGCGGGATTGACGAACCCAGCGAAAAATGACCCGTTTATAGACGTCTAACCAACTAATTGACATCAATTAGACGTTGGTTAGACGTCTATCGACGGGTCATTTTGCGCTGGGGTCGTCAATCCCGCTCCTAACACCCCGAGCTGGTGCGCCCAAAGTACCTGGTTATCCAGGATTTCCGAGATGGAGTGTTGCCGCGACGATGATGAGGAAGAACGTGCAGCGCAGCCGTCGCCGTCGTACGAGTTCTACTACCGCAAACGTTACCTGCCGCCGCCGAGCTTTACTGACAACGCACGTCCGCGACAATTTGAATTGAGCGTCGGGTCGCCGGCGTCAATTATAGCCTTGTGTTAAAAACAAACGAGAATTGAATTGACGAGAACGCGCGGGCTCCTGAAAGGATGGTAATAAACTAATAAAGGAGCGCATGTGTCGTGTGCGTTCGGAACACATTGTGTGCATTTGGAACTGCTCGGAAACACACCAATTACGGACGTGCAGACCGCGCGGGTTTGAGCAACAGTCGCTGGTCGCGTGATTCCATTCTTTCCATTTTTTCATCAGTAGAATTAAGTGGTGTTGTAATTTAAGGTGAAATATTGTGATGATGATGAACATTAGTGCAAAAAATATTGTGCAAGCACCTGCGGACAAGCCGGTGAGTAGATAAAAAAACAAAATGTGCGTGTGTGTGAGATAAAAAATGAGTGTGTACACGTCTTGAATAAGTCGTAATCAGCACGAGGTCCAAGAAAAAGACGGCTGTTCGAATGTCTACAAAGTGTTTTAAACGTTCAATTTATTTTGTAATACAAATGAGCAAATGCCACAATGGCTGTTAAACAATACGTAAATGTGGTGGAACATTAATTAAACATATACATGTAATAAATATGGCAAAAAAATGTAAACCATAAAATTATAAATGAAATCAGTTTAGTTAGGGAGCGTCCCGTTTGACCACGTTAATATTTACCACGGTCTAGATTAACCACGTTGATATTGAACACGTTGCAATTGACCACGTTGCGATTGACCACGTTGTGATTGACCACGGTCTCGATTGACCACCGTCCCGATTGACCACCGTTCCGATTGACCACCGTCCCGATTGACCACCGTCCCGATGTAACCGGACGGTACTATTGGAGGCACGAATCAACGCTACGTGTCCCTTGAAATCAACGGTCGCCACTCGGTTTGACCTTTGAACCACCGAGAAGGTATGTAACGAACGATATCTCGAACAATTAATCAGACTAATTCTCTTCTCTTTTCAGGTTCCCGCCACCGCCGGATCATCGCCGCCATCGATCAGGATCGTCGCTGCCACCGTAATCCAGGATCAACGAGGGACTTCGAGTGATCGACGACAATGGATCAGGCCGTTAGAAGGTAAGTCCAATTTAATAAATTCTCGATATGTTTTATGAAAATATTGTTTAATTTATTCAATATTATTGATTTTCAGAGTGTTGGTTGTTCACAGAAGTTGAAGTCACAAAAAATGTCGGACGCTCGTATACGTAGGCACACACGCCCCGTTTATCTACGACGCACGAAGTTATTTCGGTCTAAAAAGGCCGTTCGTCAGTGTAAAGACGACAATTAACGCGTTCCGCGGGCGTTCCCGGTTGTTACGAATGTTGGCGAGCCGTAATTCTCGAACTCGTATGACGATCGCGGTGACTTAGCGCGACGACACGGAGCGAATCTTATTACGTGTTATACGCGCGAACATCCCCGAGAGACTGCCTCGAGTTGCCCGTCTCGCTTGGGCTCCCCACTATTGGCACCGTATACCCCCACTTAGGCGGATCTCCCGCTTTCTCTCGCCGTTGTCTACGCGTCGGCCGCCGGTAATTTTCCACGCGGGTGTTTACGCCGATTGCGCCGATCCCCGTGGAAATTTCCATGCTCGTCGCGTTCTCGCGGTCGCTCCGTCCTGGCAACAGGATAGTCGTTTTCCAAGATTTCTTCTTTCGCTCGGCCGTTGACGCCGACCCGTGCGCCAGGTCTATTACTCCCTCTAGTATCCCCATCCGGACGACTTCCCTGAAGAAGACGTCCGGGTGCAGAGCAACAGGTTCGCCGACGACGCCGACCCCCCTCGGGGCTTATTCCGGACCTGGTATTACGCTTCCCGCGGTTTCTCCCCGCAGCCGATGTCCAGGTCGCGAGATGGCGGACGGTTTTCTAACTTTGTCCCCGATCGTCGGATTTCGCCGGCGATCGGATTCGGACGTTCGTACGGACGTCCCCAACAATCGTGGACGTCCTTTTCTCGTGGATGACGCACCTGGTGCGAGTTCCCGGACGGTCCGCCATTTTGCTACCCGGCTGACAGATCTGGACGGGATCCGGTTTCGCGGGCTCGGCGAAGTGCCCCTAGACGTCGGGAGTGTCTACCTCCCGTAGATGACGCACCTAGTGCGAGTTCCCGGACGGTCCGCTATTTTGCCAACCGGCTGACGGATTTCGACGGGACTTGGTTCCGTGGCCTCGGCGAAGTGCCCCTAGACATCGGGAGTGTCTACCTCCCGTAGATGACGCACCTAGTGCGAGTTCCCGGACGGTCCGCTAATTTTCTACCCGGTTGACGGATCTCGACGGGAGTTGGTTTTGTGGGCTCGGCGACGTGCCCCTAGACGTCGGGAGTGACCAATTCCCGTGGATGACGCACCTAGTGCGAGTTCCCGGACGGTCCGCCATTCCGTTACCCGGCCGACCGATCTCGACGGAATCCGGTTTCGTGGGCTCGGCGACGTGCCCCTAGACGTCGGGAGTGACCAATTCCCGTGGATGACGCACCTAGTGCGAGTTCCCGGACGGTCCGCCATTCCGTCACCCGGCCGACCGATCTCGACGGAATTCGGTTTCGTGGGCTCGGCGACGTGCCCCCAGACGTCGGGAGTGACCGATTCCCGTGGATGACGCACCTAGTGCAAGTTCCCGGACGGTTCGCCATACCGCATCCGCGCGCTCTTGTCTTCCTCAGTGTACGGCAACCTCCCGGCTATCCGCACGGGAACCGGTTTCTGGAAAGTGTGGTTGGGCCTTCGCCCTGTCACGCCGCCGCGTGACTTCCCGTACCCGCGCCGACGGGAACAAAATAATCTCGCGTATCTACATCGTTTCCAAAACAACCGAAACTGAACGTGAAAGATAAATTAAACGAAAGCTATTGGCGCGGTAAAATAAACTTATAATTAATAATGCGCCGGATGGGACCACTGTTCGCAATGTGATCCTATGGAAAATAAACAAAAGCGTTGTACCCCGCCGTATACGACGAGGAAACATTAAGAGCGTTGGATCATCGTGTTCCCATCCTCGGAACGCGATCGCAAATCTTATAGCTACTCTCGAAGGGACTCCGCCTCGTCGATGTTGGAGCCGCCGCTCCCCTGCGGGCTCCTAACTAACCCCACGGGCTCGTGGTGGCCCATGGCGGGATCGCCCCCGGTCGTCTCTTCTTCTCCCGGCGCCACGGTCCCCTGCGTCTCCGACCCAAGTATCTCGGGCAGCTCAGCCTCGAGCATCTCGACGATCTTCAGAAGCCTGCTCATATCGTTCGGCACCCCGAACTCGTCTGTCGGGCTTAGGACCCGCTCCCGGGTCTCCCCTACCGGCACGGCCACGTCTTCAGGGCCCGTCCGCTTCGCCAACAGCCGCACTGCCTCCCCTGAAAGGCGCCGTAGCACCACCTTAGACTCGGGGATTTCCGCGACGCGGACCGCGCTTGCGCACGGTCGCACCGATTGACCACCGTCCCGATTGACCACCGTCATGATTGACCACGGTCCCGATTGACCACCGTCTCGATTGACTACAATCCCGATTGACCACCGTCCCGATTGGCCACGGTCTCGATTAACCACCGTCTCGATTGACCACGGTCCCGATTGACCACGATTGAGCCCGAGTTACAATATTAAGCAGTTCCTGAGATATATATATACAGAGTGCAAAAAAACTAAATTTTGTAAATTTGTGTAATGAAGGAAGGAATAAATACACCAACTTTAAGTATAGGAACCATGGGTAAACGACGCTTCGTTACGGCGTGACGGGCGTTTAATTAAATTGTCACAACGACTGCGATGCAATGATTTTATTCCGTCAATTTAACATGTTTACAATAATGACCCTTTATACAGAGTCTGGCCATAATTGATTTTGTCCAAATCCTGCGAGAGGAAGGATATACATTATTATGCATGTACATACAACCACTGAGATATAAGTAATATCACAGTATTTACAACACAATAATTTTACGAGAGGTTAGGCAATTTGTCACAACAATGACGTGCAAAGCAAGCAAAAATGCAGAATAAAACGGGAAGCACACACTTCTGCACAACGCATAATGCGTAAGAATAAGAAAATTGATTGGTCCATACACATGTGCATAAGAAAATAGACTAATCAATTTTATTATGCTTACGCATCATCCGTTGTGCAGAAGTATGTGCTCTCCGCTTATAATGGCCATCGCACACAAAATTCCATTGATTGCATAAGCATAGCATAAGACCGCTGGACCAATGAGCATCTTATGTAAATTAATATGGCGACTTTATGCTGGATGCTCATTGGTTTAGCGGTCTTACGCTTATACGCTTATGCTAAGCTATGCATTTTGTGTGCGATGGCCTTAAGGCCATTGCACGTAACGAAGTTTTAGTCATAATCGTAAGGCTGTAAGAAAATAGATTATTCATAGTCAATTATTCTCCTCGCGCTTGAAGAATAGTCAAGTGTGATTGGTCTATTTTCTTACAGCCTTACGATTATGACTAAAACTTTGTTACGTAATGACCGGATCAACGATTAATGTTGTTAATATTTAAATAATAGCCACTTACTACTTGGGCTGTAATTACGGTCGCCACTGTATTTTCCTGGGTGAATACAGAAACCTGGATGATGTGCGTTGCCCCGTCCTTCCTTTCAGCGTAATACCTGCCGTTTCTTACGACGCGGACGTGTTCAAGGCCGTCGGCCACGCCCTGGTTTAGCGCACGTAATATACGGATATCCGGAGAGGATGTACACTGGGGTCGCAAATAATAAGTTTTTGTTTATTATAAACGAATAACAATTTAATAATTTCAAAGTTACAGTATCTCCGTACACGAACGGACAGGTTCTATCGCGCACTGACCTGCGTCAATTGTTAACGAACTCTTACGTACCGTCGTCAAGAGCTTTATGCGGTTAATAACCGTTATCGCGTGGTTGTTGTTTACGTAACTATCGTATATGGCCACGGGATAAGAATACGGAATCGAATTTTATCGCGGGACTTGCTCCCATACGGCATAAGACTTTGCAGCAACATTGCAGCAACAATGCAATCTTGCATATTGCAATGCAATATTTTAGCAAAATTGTAAAAATAAACTGCCAAATATGTAAAAATATTAATTTGTGTACGCATTTGGATATTTTTTATTATGATTTATCAAGCTTAAAATTTTAATTATTATATTATGAAACACGAATAAGTGTTGAAAATAGGATCTGCTGATTAGGTAGTTAATTTATGTACTGGTTGGCTGCACTGTCGCTTTCTCTTTGCGGTGCGTGTGGCAGGGCCTCTTCTCAGGAAGGAGAGAACTCTCTTCCCTTTTCCCGACCGACCGTCGCGGTGTGCACATCGAATCCTGTGTGAGTGATGTGTGACTGAGCAATGCAGCTGCGCGCGTGCGAGAACCGATAGAAGTGATTGTAAGTTGTACCTCGCGGTATATATATCGAGATATATGTACACGTATGTATTTGTATTTGTACAGCGAAATATACGCAATAAATATAGTTCGTTAGATTGCAAGCACGTGTACTCCAACGGGACTCACCCCGCCCCTTACCTTAATATATTTTTACAATAAGTTTTATTAATAATATATATAGTGCTATAAATTTTATTAATATTAATAATTATTAATTATAATATAATTCCAAATTATTAATTTAATTAATTATTATATTTTTATATATATATAATATGTCTTCTCTGCATATCTCTTTCTAACTGTCTCCCTAGAAAGAGACAAAGAGTGAGTTTAATCAGGAAAATCACGTTAATCGGAGACTGTGATATCGGCCCAAGGAGGCCGAACTGTATGTATCGGACATGCGACAAAAACCGAGGGCTGGTAATGGTACCTGTAGATACCTATAGATGGCATTGCAATCACAAAGATACCCGATGGCTTGAGGAGGAGGAGAGCACGGGAGGAGAGATTGCAGGCTGAGGACGTGTACGCGCGTGTATACGTATATGAGTGTATCGTGAGTGTGTCCGCGTACGTGTGAGTCCTGTGAGACGAAAGCGCAACCTTGCGCCGGCCTGTTGCCTTTGAACCTCTATTGCGCACACGTGTCAGTAGCTGTACATTTTTGGGAAAATAGAGGAAAGTATATATAAAGAGTGTAATAAGAAACAAGGAAAAGAATAAAATGGCATTATTACATTTTTAACAAAATTAGGTTATGGCATAACTGTAACGATATAAATTTAATCTAACCTTGGGACCGTACACTAAAGTGCCCGTTCCCCAGGCGAGTCGGGAATCTTCCGTGGAGAACAACACCATGTCCCATGTAACCTAACCCGTACGAGCCGAAAAAGAGCACAGGGAGCAGAGTGGGTGCCACCGAATTACGACCATTTGGCAGACGAGGAGGTAGCGAGACTACTGACCGGGGGCATAACGCCCATTCGAGAGACGACATCAGCAGGTGCAACAGGAGACCGAGCCCGTGGACGAGAACCAGATGGCAGACACCGATGACGTGCAGTGCTCGCAAACTTACACTGTATTACAATAGCATGTGTGCGCGTTTGAAAGAGATTTATACTTGATATATTCTATTAGATATTTTATTTTTTATATTGTCAGTGATTTTAAGTTTATTTTATTTTAAGTACATTTGAGCATAGACCGCAAGTTAATTATATTATGTATCCCTTATTTCAAAGTAGTTATTAGCGTTTTGGCACACGAAGTGCAACACCTTGTCAAAGGTTATAATACGTATCCATAAATGGATAGCGGCGAGGCAAAGTGCCTATGCGTTACACCCCGGATAACATAAGTACACGCACAATTTTTACACTAAATACACACAAAAACACAGAACATCAAATAATAAAGGGAATTTTCAATAAAAGACATTTCAGACTTACCCGATTACAAGATTTATCGATCTAAGATGGATTCGGGCAAGTTTTGCATAATAGTTTTAGCATTTATATTTGTAGTTTTTGCCATATCTTTGATTTGCATATTGTTACTGGTTTATTCACAAAAATTAATTACGGAACCATATTACACGCCATAGAATAGATAAGACGTACACAATGAAGTTTACAACATACGCGATAGTTTCCATAATAATATTTTTACCTACGATGTTCAATTTCCCCGATCCGGACTTAGTATGTACACTATTTATCTTTTTTACACTTTACATTGTAATCTTGAACAATCCGGAGGATCCCGAAGGGAATTGAAGCACCTACACTCGAAACGTTACACTTTTTACACTTTTGAACTAAAACACCCGACAAACTTACTTACGACAAAAGGGTGCTACACTTTTTACACTTTACTACTTTCCGTACAAACGACTTAGTTATAGGTCTGCGGAACGAGCCAGCGCGAGCTCTACACTTTTATTACACTTTTTACACTTTACTATACTTTCCGTACAAACGACTTAGTTATAGGTCTGCGGAACGAGCCAGCGTGAGCTCTACACTTTTAGTACACTTTTGATACATTTTTATACACTTCAAGGTGGAACCTTTACATTTTAGCATAACTTTATTAATTTCAGTAAATCAGAGAGAGAACGGCCAAAATGGAGATATTCCAGGCTAAAATTTATTACTTATTACACTTAATGTTATTTTCGTATGTATTAACTTACACTTTTCTATACTTTAGTGTTCTCTCTACACTTTTGTCAGGCTTAGAGCCAAATTAGCTTTATTTGCATGATTTCATTATTAATTTGATATTCCCTGTCAATTTTAAGTTTGATTACCATTATTCTTATGTGTGCGCGCGATAGAATTAAGTCGACGCGATATTTACTTTATATACTTACCGTATTTACACCGAAAGGTGCAAGCTTGAGCATCGCCGATGCATTTCGTTGGGACGATTCCTTCGATAAACCTGGGTACCTGTAAAAGAAAAATATAATTAATGACGGATCTAACGACCGTTAGTACTTACCTGGCTTCCATAGGATTCGTTCATGTGACTTTTACCGAGTCACTCGATACCGTTCGAGTGACTCTTGATTCGCTCGTGCGAATCGTCGCGGTGCAGCGACGCAAATCGGTTCACGTTACGGCGATAGCCATTCGCGACGTTGCACTTTAGGAGGAGAGTTCCTCCCGAGGGTGTAGATGTCGAGGACAGAAAAACCGACTCTACGCGCCGGTTACACTCAAAGTGTCAAAGGAATCGTACCGCGTTACACCCGTAGGTACGACTAACCAATAGGAGGACTTCGCGCCTCAATAAGCATTCCAGCGCATGCGTTGCCTCAAAGTGGGGAGACTCGACCCGTTCCTCCTGGACAGTGAAGCCGTCCGCTAAGACCATGCGGGCGCAGCTTCTCGCGCAGCCGCGAGTAATGTTAGAGCGGCTTCCCCAGCGGGAAATGTGGCGCGAGGGGCGAGAACCTATGCCAGTGGAGATCGGGGTTGTCGAGCAAGCAGGGCGAAACATCGCCTCGACGAGAGACGGGAGCGTGGCGGTGCGGTCAATGGCGTATCCCACGCCAAGAATGGATTCCCCGGTGATGGAGGAGATACGGCGGGCGGCCGAAGCGTTCGGATGCGCTTTCGAGATGCGCTTCGCGAGGACCACCGTCCATGAAACGATGACGATGACAATGGCGCCACGACAGGCGGCGTCGGCAACCGTGGACGAGGAGTTCGGGAGCGGCTCATCCGGGGAAGAAGAGGAGAGGAACAGCGCTGCCCCGGCCTAAGGCCAGCCCCCCATGGCGTTCCGAGGACGGACCGCGGTAGGGAACCCTGACCCGGTAGGATCTAATGTTACCCGATAGATTCGCGGGGAAAAGGGGGGTAAGAGAATTTAAGTGGATTGATTTTATTTTATTTTCAAGGTCCGTCCGGCGCGAATAGGTTTAAGCGTGCGACAATGGTCGCGGAGCAGCGGCTCCACGTAGATAATAAGTAGGATAAGATAAGTTAAGTTCTCCGATCCGAATTTATCATTTTTGTTGCATTATTAGCCGAAAGGCACACGGCCCGGCCGCTGAGGAATTAAGTTTATTTTCGTGCACGGATCGCGATGACGCGCGAAAACATATACGGCGGTCAAGCCACACACAATTTTCGACGTGGTTCGCACGACGGAGGGCCGAGAAAAGGTATCGTGGAAAAACCGACGCGATCCGTACACAGGGTCGCGAGTTAGCGCGACAGGGCACCGAAGCCCAGAAACAGGGTACGCCGCGCGAACGATTGATACGCGGTCCATATAACGGGGCAAAGATAGGACGGCTCGTAAAAATCAGACGTGATTCGCACACTGGGTCGCAAGTTAGCGCGACAGGGCAGAAAAATCACGAAAAGAGTTGCGACGCGCGAACGGTTAATGCACGGTCCGTATAACGGAGCGGAAATAGGGTGGCTTACGAAATTCCGACGTGATTCGCACACTGGGTCGCGAGTTAGCGCGACAGGGTGCGCGGGTGAAAGGAGCGGGGACATGGCGATGGGCGTCGCGACGAAACGCGAACGACATGACCGAGCGAAGTATGACCGGCCAAGTCCGGGTGCGATACGACCACCAGGAAGCGAGATGACGAACCAAGCGTCATCTACGAGGAAAGACCAGCGGATCTCGATAAACCCGACCTGGTACACCCAGGGAGGGGGTCGGCGCCGAAATCCGACGACCCGGACGGAAGATCCGGCGACATGTCGCCGGAACTCCTAAACCGGACGTCAGCTACGGGGTCTCAGGCCGGAATAGGGTCGGGAAGGTCCGAGGAAGGGAGACCAGGGGGTCGCCGTCAACGGCGGAGGTCGCGAGCGAGACGCGGGGATCTTCTCCAGGGAATTGACCCGGTGTCGCGTTATACATGTTGGGAAAGGACGTGCGCGCGGGTCGGCGTCGTCCTAGCATGAAATTTACGGGAGATGGAAAACCCCTACCCGGGGTCCGCCTCAGGGTATCGAGTACGTGGTACTCCGAGTGGAAATTTCCACCGCGAGCATAGGGCATAGCCAGGTGTGAATAACAATTATTGTAACTGCGCAGCGACGAACATCTGGCGCACACTTGGCAGTGCGAAACTCGTAAATAACCATTGTTAACGCGGCGAGTAGAAAAGTACTGCGAAGAGAAAGCGGCCGATATCCCATGGTGGGGGAAACTTGCCGTAGGTAGAGAGCCCGAGAGAGCCGGACCGCTCGTGGCAGTCTGTCGGGAACGCTTGTAGGTACAACACGATTGTCTCGCGCGTATATCACGGAGTATCGTTATAACAATCGCGATTACGAACCGGGTTACGATTATTATTAACCTCAGCGCTCATAACAACCGGCAACGCCCGCGAAACGCGTTACAGCCGCCGATACGAAAGGCGGAAGGTTTGGACGTACCGTAAAACGAACACTTCGCACTTTACGAGACGTGCGACCGCCATTTTGTGCGAAATCAAAAATTGTTAACAACCAACTGTGTGAAGCAACAATGATAAATAAATGGAAGAATTATTTGCGAACATAAATACGAATTTAACGATTGCTCACTTCCTACTCACTTGACCAAGCGGAGTGTCGCGCCATCTTGCGAAGGAGTCCATCCGGATCGTGAATAATCGTCGGGTCTACTTCCGGGGATGCTACTGATGAGGACCGCACCGCGAAAAACTAAAAGTTTTTATCATTAGTGGGGGTTCGTGCGACAGTTCTCGGGGTGACGCGGTATCTCCTATACGCGGTGATCTTGGACATCGGAAATCACGTTGATCCATTGCGCCGGTGACGGGGATGAGGACCGTGTCGAGAAAACCTAGAAATAAAAGAGAATTAGTTAGTTAATGAACCCTCGGTGTTGGGACTTATGTTAGCCGATTGAGCGGGTGTCGCGCCATCTTGGCCCCACGTTGACCCAGCCTGGCGACTGACGGCACAGATCCGAGAGGAGACGCCCCAGATGGAGACCACCTGGCAGGAAATTAAGATTTAGGGAGAGTTAGAGAATTATCGTGCTCGTACTTACCTGCGTGAGCGGGTGACGTCCACTCTCTTAACCGGGACGATATCGGGAGGCGATCACTATCCAATCCCTGATAACCGGCGATGGTGAAGAGGACCACCTGGCGAGATTCTGAAATTTGAATTGAAATTTGAACACGACAAATCGAGGAACCATATCATAGTTCACAGTCAGCATACTTACCTTCTCGGTAGAAATAGGTAAAACCAAGTGGCGACCGATGACTTTTAGGACAAATAAGCGTCTCTGGTGACCAGATATAGCATCGTTCGGTTACAACAGTTCGTCGTGAAACTTCGAAGCGGTAACACGTTACGGTGATCGCGCAACAATTCGAAGCCGGCGTAGCTTATCCCGTTGACCGCTAGCGTAATTAGTGTGTTTTGTAAGAACAGTGTGATTAGTAACGACTCGATACGCGATACGGGATAACGATCCATTCGTGTAAGTCGACGTTTAGAAGAATACACACGTGAACGGACGATCAAGCCCGGTTCAGGGAGATGTTTGTAGAAGTGAAAGAATAATAAATTATTATTTGTTTATAATAAAACGAGAGTGATTATATCTCGATACCAAGAAGTGTTTCTATCCAAAAATCCGTATATTGCGCGACGCATAAACAGGGCGTGGCTGACGGCCTTGAACACGTCCGCGGCGTAGAAGACGGCGGCCATCGAGCTGGAAGGAAGGAAGGGACACAGCAACAACGCAAGGTTTCTGTATTTGAGCTTTAAAATACAATGGCGACCGTATAATACAGCCAAGTAGTAAGTGGCTATAATTCAATATTAATAACATTATTCGTTGTTCCGGTCACAACCTAACCTTGCAGCCGTCGGCTGCAGTCGTGTCACCTGCCATGAAAAGGAAGCCGGAACGGGACGAGGCCACCGAGGGGAGCGATAATGAACGGGCCAGCCCAGAAACAGTAAAGGCCCAATGGCGCCGAGTACGAGCGGCCAAGATAGACGCGGCGACAGTGGCAGAGCGGCTGAGCGCCATGCGACGCGGGGCGACGATTTAAGACGCCATGAGTGAACGAATGTACAGATTAGATTAAGTAGATTAAGAATAATATTAATAGAATATGTTCAGTTAAAATAATAAAGTAAAATTAAGGAAAAACATATGGAACAACCAAGCATAAAAGGTTATGTTTCGTTTTGTACGTACGTCAAATTTGCATTTGGTTAATTTCGGTTCGACAATTTCGTTATAACAATTATGGTTTAAGTTTATGGAAACCCGTCCGAACGAGGAAAATGTTTATTTGAACCAAATAAAAGAATTGAGTGTGACTTGATAGAATAAAATGCGAAATATAATTTATCCCGAGTACCCAGCGAACACTAAAACAATAAGTTAAGAACAAAGATTAAAAAGCGTGGGGAGACTCACCTAGATAACCCCTGAAGGGAAGGAGAGCCACTGACGCGCGGTAAAGGTGCGTTCACACGTACTAGGGGGTAACTAAAGAAGCAGAACCACCGAGCGAATCGGGATAAAATTAACGCGAGCGAATCACGGAGATGAATAATAACGTAAAGCCACCAACAAAAGTCCGACAAAGTATGCGAAAACGAAAATCGGCTTACCACGGGCGATGGTAAGCACATCGGGTAAATAAACGACGCGAGCAATAAAGGTATGACGCGAGGGTAATTAGAACACCTCGAAAAGAGGATTACCGCGAATAGGTAACATAGCGAAATAATAGGTATCGAGATCGCATTACCATACGGGATGGTAAGAGAACCACGCGAACCACGAGGTCGCAGGACAAATTAAGAACGACATAGGGATAAGTAGGCCGCGAAAACACCGTGGACATCGGCAACCGATAGGAATAATATGGAACTCGCGAAATCGAGTTACCAAGGAAAATGGTAAACGGATTTCACGGAGGAAAAGCCGGAGCGGTAAAATCGAAACGAGAATACAACCGTCGCGGGCTAAGTAAACGAGCCCACACAGAACGATAGACCAATGTATGCGACAAGTGACCAGTGGTCATACCACGAGGCTTCACGAAACAGCGAGCGAAGCGTTAGCTATAAGTAATCCATTGTAAACGCGAGGTCCCATCTCTACCGCGAAAATTAAGGATAAAATCCAGATGAACAAATAATTAATTACGAATTAATGGAAATGGGACACCGGGTAGATTCTTGAAGGAATGTTCGAGAAAGATGAAAAACTTGTTATTGCGAGAGCCATTATCCCGAATAATAGGAAGGCGAATAATAAGACACAATAGGCCTTTTGTTCGAGGCAACATCTGCCTCAAAGGAACGCGGAAGCGATGTGTGGCACCTGGCATTGTAAGGCGAACAGGTGTGCAACAGATGTGAAGAGGCGGAGCCACGCCGAAGTGGGGAGGCAGCTCCAAAGTCGGGAGCCCAAGCGAAGCCCAAGCATCGAGGATTCCGCGCTAGAGCTTCAACAAGTACAGTCGATTCGGTCTTGAGAACCTTACGATCAACACTTAGACTCTGCGTAACATATCCCGCGGTAGACGCGTTAAATCTTAAGTCGGTCACGCGAAATTTGTACAACCTGAATTAAAATAAAATAGATGATATTTTATTTGCTAAAAGAAATCAGAGTACTCAAATTTATTCGTGTGCGGGTAACCTACCTAAAAGACATACTTACCTGATCCTGATACTTACCTGTGGGCGATCCCAAGTCCGTTCGGGGAGATCCTAAGTCGGTCCAGCGCAGATCCAGAGACACAGTCAGCGGTGCACAGCTGCAGTCCAGAAGAGGTCCGAGGTGCTTGGTCCATCGACGATCCAAGATCCAGCGGCAACGGGGCGACCTGAAACAGAAACAAGGAAAGAGGAATCAACGAGGCGTCGAAAGGTTGGGAAAATCCTAATATCTAGCGTTATCCTTTCTCGTTTTGGGGGTTAAAATCGAGTGGCGACCGTGTCGGTGACACCTAAATCTAAATTGGGGGGAATATCACTCCTCCGTTCGGTTACAACCTAACCTATATATAACCTTGAATTGAAGATCTTAGTGAGAAGAATAAGGTCATCGAACTAAAACGGTCTTTTATTCTAACGACCGGCATACTCAGAAAGTCATCGCCAATCTTTTCGCGATCCGCAGCATCTCGCTGCTTGAAATTAACGCTAATTGACTGCTTGCTATTCCAGATAGACAGCAGCAGCAGCGGTAGCAGCAGTAGTAGCAGCTAGAAGACCCGGTCTATCGTCTATCGCGCGTGCCATAAAATATGACGTCAATCGTACGTTTTGCCGCACACGGCGATACGTGATCAAGTCCGCACATCGATTTCGACTGCGGGGAATCGATGTAATAACGATTCCGCCACGTCTAACGATCTCTCTCTCTCTCTCTCTCTCTCTCTCTCTCTTTCTCGCAGAGGTAAATTTTGATTTTCTTTGTTAGGAACGTCATGATTGCTTGCAAATAATTAATCAGATTACTTGATTTGATATTAATTAAATTAGATTATACTTAATTGGACTGTCATCGACACTAAGCCTGAACAAACGGATGTTACTTTTTCTGTTTAATATGCTGAAAAATTTTGTATATTGTCTGAATATTTTCTTATAAAATTTTTAGAATTTAGTTATAATTTCTCATACTTTGACAAAAAAAACATAAAACATATATATCTTAAATTAAAATATAATATAATTATTGATATGATTTGAAATCAAATTTATAATTTTAAGTTTTCTATTAATGTTTTAAACATAATCAGGAAGAAAAAGGAAAAGCATTAAAAGCGGACGACATTACCAAAAAATAATACAAATATTTTATTACACATCATATATATAGATTATAGAAGAAAGTTAATATAGAAAAAAGTTACGTTTTCAAATGTATTTTTTGTTCTCACATGTATTTTGAAAGTATATAAGTGCAATTTAAGTGAACTTTTGTTTTCATTAGGTTTATAAAAAAGTGATTACATATGTGTAACACGTATATATATGTATATTGTTGCGGAGTCGTTTTCATTCAGCCATGAGGAAATCGTAGCTCGTCGCTCGTCGCTCGTCGCTCGTCTAGTCCTCGCTCGTCCAATCGATCCGTTCGATCCCGGACGAGCCCCCAAAAGGTTGCCCTCGACCGCGCGTTCGGAGCACACATCTTCACGCACTCACTCGCGAACGCGGCGCGCAATGTCGTTACCGGGAATAAACACTCACAAATAGAAAGGAACTCGTTTAATGCAGTAATGTAATAGAACAATGGCTCATGAACACGTCTGAACGGTTCGAAGGCCCGGCGGAGAATCTGACAGACGGCAGAAGTAAACAAACAAACGCAACAGCTGGTCGTCAAGGCTCGACGTCACGCAGCGCTTCGCGACTGCTTTTCGGGCTTCTACCGGGCGTCTCGGCACGGGCGCAACAATATATATAATATACACAGATTAAAGTCTAGAGCACACGATGCTTTTTTACCTGCTGGATTGCTTGCTCGCGCTTGTGCTACGCGTCCTGATTGGCTCTTATGATTGTAAAAACCAATAAAAACCAATCAGGACGCGTAGCACAGGTACGAGCCAACAATCCAGCAGCTAAAAAAGCATCGTGTGCTCTAGTAGGCTTAATATATATAAAATATACTAATGCGTTATATATATTAAAACGTATATAAATTTCGTATATACAGTTTTTATGTAATTTTCTTTGTTTTTTTTATTGCAATATATTAATATAAATATATGTTGCATATTTTTTATCTCATATGTAACTTACATATATAAATAAATATAAATATATGTATATAATATATATATATAATTATCCTGTTATTTTTTCTGAAATAGATCTCTTTTATACTGCATGTGAAATTAATTTTCAAAAAATTTGTAGAGGAAAGTTCCCTGTTATGCGTGATATCACATCTATTTTGTGTAATTGCCGGAAATCTATGGCCAGATGTAAAATATCAATTATTATTATGTCATTATAAAGCATTAGAATATGTACATTTGTTCGAAATCGAACTGCTGCCAAAATGATAGCAGAATTTCTCGAGCAACGTAATCGGATTATTTCGAATATTTTAAGCTAAATGTATTCTCGTTTCGAAGAATAAGTGCCGTGTCTCCGAGAAGCTGCGAGAGATCATAAACAGTGTCACGCTGTTTCCGCGTGTACCGATACGCTCCCTTTGTCTCGAGAACCTCTAAGCGAGAGGTAAACGCTCGGGACACAGGGAGAGACAAATACCAAAACAGCTGATCGGTCGTCGGCCCCAAGGACTGCTGAAATTGTCGAGTGACGTACGTCTCGAGGGGTCGATTGCCGATTGGTCCAGCGAAATTTCGGAGCGCGAACGGGGAAGCGGAGTGCGAGCTGATAAAAGCTCCGGCCCTCAGCGCGCAAAGGGACATTCGTTTTCCGAGTCATATCGAGAGAAAAGTGAGAATTGCTATCGACGACGATACCGAATTAGCGAGCTATTGCGATTCCGCGTCTCGTTTTCAACTTCGATCGGTCTCAAAGCGCCTTTTCGCTGCTCTCGGGATTCAGCTCGTGCTTCGAGTGACAGCTCACGCTTCGCGCATTCGCCCGCAAGAATATCGAATCTCTATTGTAAAATAGCTGTAAATATAGTTTGTAATTATTGACTATTATAGACGTTGTTATAAAAGGATAAACTTTATTGACTTTTGAACTCTAAATCCCAAGCCCATTCGCGCACATTTTTTGGTCCTTTGAGCCGGATTTCCGTGACCGGTATCCGCGAAGTGTGTGAGTGGGAATTCCGGTGAGCTTCTCGTGCTTCGAGTGACCGCCGAAGAACAATGCCTATCGACGCCGAAACTCTGAGTCGCTCGCAAACCGAGCTGCACGGCCGCATTTCGCGTGCTTATGAGAACTTGAAAAAGTCAGGAACTACCAAGGTCACCCTGGGAGTGGCTGAGGCTCGTCTCCAAGGACTGGAGTCAAACTGGGCTAAATTCGAAGCCCAGCATGAGTCGATATTCGCCTCGCCCTGGGAAAGAATTAAGGAGCTCGACTACGTCAAGCAAAGCGTGTTCGCTCTCGCCGAGGAAGCTTATCTACAACAGAAGGGCATCTTCCTGGACCTCATACGGTCATTGAAGGCGAAGGAAGACGCCGCAGCCTCGACGGCCGGTCAGGAGACAGCGACGGTGACTTCTCGCACAGCGCTGCCTCGCATTCAGCTGCCGGAGTTTACCGGGAAGTACGAGGACTGGCCAGCGTTCCGGGACCTGTTCCTGTCCATCGTCGGCAAAGACACGGCGGCGACGCAAGTAGAAAAACTACATTATTAAAAAGGTGAGGCTGAATTGCTTATTCGGAACGTGACGACGACCGGTGAGAATTACGAGCGCGCGTGGAACCTGCTTAGTTCGTATTACGAGAATAAACGCTTGCTAGTGCGCGCATATCTCGCGAATTTCGTCTCTTTACCGAAAATGAAGAGTGAGTCCGCGGTCGAATTGCGCAAGATATTCCACGGCGTGAAGGCAACCGTCAGTTCGCTGGACGGGATCGGCCGACCCGTGAGTCGCTCCGAGGATTTGTTCGTGTACCTCGCCGTCGAACTCCTCGATCCGCGTTCGCGTCGCGAGTGGGAAACCTTAATTAGTGAGACCAACGAGCCGCCGACGTATTTCGAACTGGAACAATTTCTCGACCGCCGCTTGCACGCGTTGGAATCGATGCTACCCGTTAGAGTGGACAGTGCCGCGAATAAGTCGGGAAACGGAACGGCGAAATCGGCTCGGAGTCATCTCGCGACTAAACAGGGGGGTAAGTCCGAGGGCAAGCGTGGCCGCTGCCCGCTCTGTACTAAGGAGCACATTTTAATGTTCTGCGACGAATATAAAAGGAAGACGGCTCAAGAGCGACGGCAGTTTGTCGAAGAAAAGAGCCTATGTTTCAATTGTCTCGGTCGACACAAGGTGAGCGAGTGCGTCGTGAAGAAAAATTGCTCGGCGTGCGATGCCCGTCACCATTCTTCGATCCACGACGCGTGCCGCGAAACCGAAGTCGCGAAGACGTCGCATGTGGTACGCGGAGCTCCTGTTAAGCCGGTGGCCGTGCTCCTCGCCACCGCTCGCGTTCGCGTCGCCGATCACTTCGGCGCCTGGCATTCCGCGCGCGCTTTGGTTGACCAGGGATCAGAGATTTCGATGATTTCCGAAAGACTCGCGCAGCAGTTGAAACTTCCGCGATCGCCCGTGTCGATTTCGGTCTTCGGGATCGGCGGCCAAAAGACTTGCACGGCGCGAGGCCGTGTCTCGCTGTCAGTGTCGCCGCGGTCGGGTGGAGCAGCCATGGCGATTTCGGCCATTATTCTCCCTCGTCTCTCTGCTTACGCGAGTGGAACCTCAGCCGTCGCGATGTCCTGGGCGCACATTCGTGGCTTGAGTCTGGCAGACCCGGACTACTCCGCGCCCGATTCTATAGACGTGCTACTCGGAGCCGACGTCTACGCCGCCATCCTCCGACAAGGGCTCCGTCGGGGTGGCGATGGCGAACCAGTCGCCCAGAATACGACGCTGGGCTGGATAATCTCGGGCTCCGTCGGGGAATCGAGCGCTGGCCATTCGGCACAGGCCTTCCAATGCCGGGTCGAGGAGGATCTAGCAGACATGGTTCGCCGTTTCTGGGAGCAGGACGAAATTCCGTCTACGAGCGTGATCCTCAGCCAAGAAGATCGGGAGTGCGCGGAGCATTTCGCTCGCACGCATAGACGCAACGCCTCCGGTCGGTACGTCGTGCGTCTTCCCGTAAAAAGTCCGTTGCCGGATCTCTCGGACACGCGTCGCGTAGCGGTGCGGGTGTTAAAGCACATGGAGGGAAGATTCGCGCGGGACGTTTCCTTCCATGCGTTATACCGCGATTTCATGCGTCAGTATGCCAAGCTGGGGCACATGACGCCGATTCCTCCGAACGCGAAAGGGAACAGCAAACCGCGTTGCTACCTTCCGCACCACGGCGTGATGCGAGAATCGAGCACCACAACGAAATTGAGGGTCGTCTTCAACGGGTCGACCACCGTTCCCTCCGGAGAGTCCCTCAACCAGCATTTAATGGTCGGTCCTAATCTGTTGCCGCCGCTAATAATTCTTATCATAAAATGGCGTCGACATCGGTTTGTCTTCGCTACCGACATTGAGAAAATGTACCGACAAGTCGTGGTGGATCCTGAGGACAGGGACATGCAGGTCATCGTGTGGCGGAACGATCCTAGCGAGGAGATCCAGGATCACTGGCTAAATACGATCACTTACGGCCTGACGTGCTCTCCTTTCTTAGCCATTCAATCGCTGCGGCAGCTAGCAGCCGACGAGCGAGAGAAGTGGCCGCTCGGCGCGGCCGTCTTGGAGGACGAGACGTACATGGACGACGTCTTGTCGGGAGCGGCTACTATTCCGGCAGCCAAGGCCATCCAACGACAACTCGTGCAGATCTGTACGGCGGGCGGCTTCCCGCTCAAAAAATGGTCTGCGAACGATGACGCGCTGCTCGAGGATCTACCCGTGGAAGACCGATTACAGCAGGAACCCCGGGGCTGGCAACCCGGCGAAAGCCACCTCACCCTGGGCCTGCGCTGGCATCCTCGGGACGACTGCTTCGCCTTTGCTACTCTGCTACCTCGAGTCGAGACGTTCTCGAGGCGAGCGGCACTCTCGCTTACGGCGCGGCTGTTTGACCCGCTGGGCTGGCTCGCCTCGGTCACAGTACGCGCCAAGATTATGATCCAGTCGACGTGGCTGCTTGGCATAGACTGGGATACGCCGTTGCCCGACGACGACTCTCGACGATGGCACGCGTTGCAGGACGAGCTGCCCCTCCTCGAGGCCATACGCATCCCGCGATGGCTGACGTGCGGACCCGAGGGACGCCGAATTGAAATCCACGGCTTTTCGGACGCCTCTGAACGAGCTTACGCCGCCGTTATTTACGTGCGGACCGAAGACGAGAGCGGGAGAGTCGAGGTAAGAATGGTAGCCGCCAAAACCAAAGTCGCTCTTTTGAAGCAGGTGACGCTACCGAGGCTCGAGTTAAGCGCTGCCAAGCTCCTAGTTCAGCTGGCAGCTCCCGTTCAGCTCACTCTCGAGGCGAGGGAAGCACCGCTTCATTGCTGGACCGATGCCAAGGTGGTGTTGGGCTGGATCCGCGGCCACCCCGCCAATTGGAAGACGTACGTGGCTAATCGAGTGAGCGAGATCCAAACCTCGCTACCTAACGCACAGTGGCACCACGTTTCAGGACGAGATAATCCGGCGGATTGTGCCTCGCGAGGACTTTCGCCACAAGAGCTGCTTGACCACCTACTCTGGTGGCAAGGGCCCCCATGGCTTCGAACGGAGTCCGGACCGTGGGGAACTCCTTCATCGATGACCGAGCTGCAGGATGACCTCCCGGAGCGCCGAACGTTGGCTCACGCTGCTGCGACTTCCGCCAAGGCGATCGACGAGTCTCCGCTTCTTACGGCGCACTCGTCACTCCTACGCCTGCTGAGGGTCACCGCTTGGTGCCGTCGCTGGCTGGCTCGCACTGGTCGAGTGAGGAGGCGAGAGGCTTCGATTCCGCTAACACTCAGAGCCGGGGACCTCGAAGAAGCTCGCCGGTGTTGGCTGCGAGTCGTACAGGCGACTCACTTTCAAGAGGAGCTCGCGACCATACGGAGAGGAGAACCGCTGCCATCTCGGAGCTGCCTGGCCAAATTAAGTCCTTTTCAGGACGAACACGGCCTCCTGCGTGTCGGTGGCCGCCTGAGAAACTCCCTGCTCGCGTTGGATGCGAAGCACCCTGTAATTCTGCCGAGCGGGTCGCACTTCACGGGCCTGGTCATTGACGCGCACCACAGAAGGACTCTACACGGCGGCGTTCAGATGACTCTAGGATCACTCCGCCAAGAGTATTGGCTGCCGAAAGGTCGCGCGCTAGTCAAAAGCCGAATACACCGCTGCGTAACTTGTTTGCGATGGCGGGCGGCCACACCTCAGCCGATCATGGGAGACCTGCCACCGTCGAGGGTAATTCCAGCTCGGCCGTTCTTGAATACCGGGGTCGATTACGCCGGACCAGTGTGGCTGAGGACGACGAGAGGCCAAGGCCATCGCGCCTGCAAGGCGTTCATAACTGTGTTTGTCTGTTTGAGTTCTAGGGCTGTCCATCTCGATGTTGCCTCTGACTACACCGCTGACGCGTTCCTGGCCGCACTCCGCAGGTTCGTTTCCCGTCGCGGCCTGTGTCAGAACTTATACAGCGACTGCGGAACTAACTTCGTCGGTGCTGACAAACAACTTCGAGATCTCTTCTCCGCGAGCGGCCAGGAAGGCCAACGCATTGTCAAGCGCCTTGCCGAGGAGCGAATCCACTGGCGCTTCAATCCTCCGGCTGCCCCTAATTTTGGCGGAATCTGGGAGGCCGCCGTGAAATCGACAAAATACCATTTGCGTCGAGTGCTGGGCGATGCTAAACTGACCTATGAGGAAATGGCCACCTTTCTGACACAGGTCGAGGCGTGTCTCAATTCGCGTCCTATTCAGGCAATGTCCGACGATCCGGAAGACTTGGCGGCCTTGACCCCTGGCCACTTTCTCATTGGCACGGCTCTGACCGCTGTGCCCGAACCGTCTCTCGCTGAGGGGCCGACCACGCGCCTCTCCCGGTGGCAGTTGCTACAGCGCATGAAAGATCATTTCTGGAATCGGTGGTCTAAAGAGTACTTGACTCTGTTTAATCCGAAGCGAGACAACGCCGCCTACCAAGTGGCCGCTCGCAAGGATCGAGAAGTTGCATCCCGGAGGAGACGGGCATACAAGGGTAGTCGAGGTCCGCACCGCCAGCTCAAAGTTTACCCGGCCGGTGAACAAATTGATTCTCCTGCCCGACAGCGCTGCGTCCGAGGACGACGCGTAACACGTATCGTATTAATTGTCAAAAAGTGTATGAAATGTAAAAATTTCGAAACTTCGGAGAAAAAAAAAACTGATTTGCGCGCGTCGAACTAAATTGTCTGCGCGCGTAACATTCACCGCGGAATTCGCCGCTTAAAGTACGAATTAATCGGAGCTCGTGTCCAAGCGAACTATAAGGAATATTCGTCGAGAGAATCAATCGCCGCGGAAGACTTAAACAATAATCTAAGACGCGGTCACGATTGTTTAAGGCGCCAATTTATAGAATGGTCGAATCGAATCCTTTAACCGTCCCGGGTACCCTTCAATAGTTTCCGCTCGCCTTTAGCCGCGGTTGCGAAGCTCTAAACGCGTTGTAGAATATCCTATCGCAGCTGGTCAAATCCGTGTGAGAAGTTCCGCCTAATGTAAATTCGTTGGTTGCACCAGACGAGGCGGGCGGAATGTTTGAAATCGAACTGCTGCCAAAATAATAGCAGAATTTCTCGAGCAACGTAATCGGATTATTTCGAATATTTCAAGCTAAATGTATTCTCGTTTCGAAGAATAAGTGCCGTGTCTCCGAGAAGTTGCGAGAGATCATAAACAGTGTCACGCTGTTTCCGCGTGTACCGATACGCTCCCTTTGTCTCGAGAACCTCTAAGCGAGAGGTAAACGCTCGGGACACAGGGAGAGACAAATACCAAAACAGCTGATCGGTCGTCGGCCCCAAGGACTGCTGAAATTGTCGAGTGACGTACGTCTCGAGGGGTCGATTGCCGATTGGTCCAGCGAAATTTCGGAGCGCGAACGGGGAGGCGGAGTGCGAGCTGATAAAAGCTCCGGCCCTCCGCGCGCAAAGGGACATTCGTTTTCCGAGTCATATCGAGAGAAAAGTGAGAATTGCTATCGACGACGATACCGAATTAGCGAGCTATTGCGATTCCGCGTCTCGTTTTCAACTTCGATCGGTCTCAAAGCGCCTTTTCGCTGCTCTCGGGAATCAGCTCGTGCTTCGAGTGACAGCTTACGCTTCGCGCATTCGCCCGCAAGAATATCGAATCTCTATTGTAAAATAGCTGTAAATATAGTTTGTAATTATTGACTATTATAGACGTTGTTATAAAAGGATAAACTTTATTGACTTTTGAACTCTAAATCCCAAGCCCATTCGCGCACAACATTACATTTCGATATTGTTACAATTTTGTTACAAAATTGCTGCAATATTGTACTGCAATATTTTTACAAGCAGACATTTTACCGTTGCTGCATTACTGCAGCAACGTTGCAGCAACATTTTGCAACATTTCTGCAATGTTGCAATCTTGCAAAGAAATATTTCTGCAACATTGCTGCAATACGTCTGTGCCGTATGGGCTCACGCCTCGAAATTCAACCGTAGAATTTCCAATATAATGCTTGTTAATCACTCGCACTAATTACTCGCACTTATCGTAGGCGGTTACAGGATAAGTCGTACTATACCAAGTTTTGTCGCGCAACGTGTTGACGTTTCGGAATTCTACGGTAGACTGTCTTGGAGGAACGGGTCGAGTTCCCCCTTCTTGATGCTTGCGCAGACGTAGTGCCTCGCTTTTACGCGCGAACATGATGTAATCGCGCGCCTTTCTCCTATTGGCCAATCGCATCGCTTGGTGACGAGCGACACGATCCGTGTTATTCTCACCCGTGCGCTGAGCCGATCTCATTGGCTCAGCTCAATTCTGACTGAGATACTGAAACGGGATTGGACGGCGGACGGCGGACAAGGGCTCGGCGAAAATGGTTTCTGTGACGTTCCCCTTTTGCAACCAGGTAAGTAATTTTTGGACTAGAATCATTTTATTAATTCTCCCTTTTCTTTCAGGTACCGTTTCTTCGCGGGATCGTCTCGCCCAATCAACAGATTGGTAATCATCGTCGGTAAGTATCCAAACGGTAAGTATATAATTAAGCATCGTACGTGCTAAAATAATATAATATAAATTGTTTCGACAGGGAAAAACATAAAATTAATGAATATAATCCAAAAATCGCGTTATCGAACGAATCTCGCTTATACGAGCCATGCTTGTTTCTTATTGGTCGTTTAGACGTTTTTGCGATACTAAGTTGCGCTTTGCGCTCTGATTGACTTAAGGCCTCTCGAAATGAAGAATAAATCTTAAACTGTGTAAAATAATGTTAAATTGCCAGGAATCAATCCTATTGGCTCTTATGCTGCTGAGAATCTTAGAAACGCTCAAATGAATGAAAATTAATACAAACTTGGATAACATTTACCAGGTCTCTCTCCATTGGTCGCTGTGACTCGGCATTTCGCTTTAACTGTCAAACTTGTTATAAACGATAAAATGAATGTAAGATAATAATGTCGGGACGCCATTGGCCCTCGCTCGTGCTCGTGAGCACTTTTTGTCGCAACGCATGCATAATGACTCAAGGCTCCTCGGGAACCAATCGCGGATCGATCTCGAGGTTTAATAATAGAATGTAGAGTGTGTAAAGGATATAAATCATGGTGACGGTTTGTACATCTGGGAAATTGATTATTATCGGAACAAATATGATTAGGGTGAATACCAGGTATTCCTTAAGCTTCATTTTATGATATTTGATCTTTTTTATGGTAGGTAATAGGGATTGGCTCCCGCCACGTTGGAATACGCTAATAGCAAAATGCAAATAATTGATATGGCAAATAGTATAAAGATAAAAGATAATACAAGAATACGGAACTTATCCGAATCCATGGCTAGAAATTAATAATTGAAATAGTGGCCTCTGATTGGCTCTTTTGTTGACTCTACTAAATATTCTAAGTAAATCAAAGTCTCTATTCCTTGAGATGTGTAGGATTGTTGGGATATGTTGTTTGGGATTTATCAAGCCTTGTTTTTGACTGAGTGTCTTTTTTAACGAAATATGTTAGTGCTATCATGCCTTACATGCTATCGCGTTACTCTCGCGTTTGTTTCGACTTTCGTGTCGTTTTTGTCAAAATAATAATGACTCTATATAAACTAAAATAGATTTCTCCGACTCAATTGCATTCGCTGCATAAAACTTGAAACTCTATTATATCTTTAGTGTAAAACCTGTTAAAGTAAAATAAAAAGAAAATAAACGTATAATTATCTCAATACGCGCCACACGGATATGTCTATAGTTCCGCCGCACGCGATTGGCTGCTGGGAATCGGCGTCTCCTCCATGGCTCGTTCGGCCTCTCGCGATTGGTCGACGTCGTCCTCTCGTGCCTTGCTTCCTCCAGCGGGCTGTGTCAGTCTTTCTGTCAAGATGATGGCTTGCGCCACTGCTTCCGGAATCGATTCGAGTATTTGGTTACTCTCCAGGCTTTCGAAGCTGCAGTCGTCTAGTTCGACCGTCTCCTTATTGGCCTGCTCGACGGTTGTCTCTGTTGTCGAGTCCTCCATACCTCTTCTCACGAGTCGCGTCTCTGGCTCGCCGATTAATTGGCAGAAACCGCCGCTGGTGTTGTCCAGGTTTGACGATGGAAAGGATGATCTAACATCCGATTCCAACGTGCAATGGCCTTTAAGCTGAATAATAAAATGGCAGATAAGTTCTTGGAGTGCGTTGGAGTGATTAGGAACATGGTGGGGCATGAATGGGTCGTATCGTCGTATGCACGAACTTATGCCTTAACTGGTCTTAACCTTGAAATCGAATGTCAAATCAATCGTTTTAACGTCGTGTCCAGGTCGTAGCGCGGAAATCATCCAGCGACCAATCGACGAGTGCCCAGCAGACGAGAAGGACACGGACATGACGGAGACGACGCGAGTAGACAATGTAGCAGCCAACGAGGAAATCAAAGACGCCAGCTTCGAGAGCGTCGAGATCGGCGAGCTACTGCAGCAGATTCCCGAGGGAGTGGCTCAGGCCATAGCCGGCGGCGAGGCGACACAGCCCGCTGGACGCGGTGCGACACCCGACGGCGACGACGACGAGCCGATCGACCGATCGCAGGTGGAGACAAGGCCGGAGTCAGCGACCCAAAACGACCAATCGGGAAGCACGGAGGCATAGGCCCGTGCGAAACCTTATTTTACTTATTTTTTAATTTTAATACAACCAAATATAACTTTTTATGTTTTTAGTTTGTTTTATAATACATTCATAAGCCGAAGAGCAAGTTTCGTAGAAAATAAGGATTAATAGGAAAGAAAGTTCGAATATTTATAAAAACGCATATATGCAGAGTAAGCGACCTTTTAATTTTAATACACAGATACATTGTAAAACACATAAGTACACCTAATTACAAAATTTACCATCTTACTATTCCAAATTCACCTTTATAAAGTTAGAGTCATTTAACGGGCCAATCACAGGCCAGAGTTGACGCGGAGATAGATCATGAGAGAATCACTTCGCTAATATTAACGGCAATTTTTCTATTGTTTTCTATACTAATATTATACAGTCTATACGCGATCTATTTGATCAAAACAACGCAATGAAGTTGAAATAGTACATTGTCGTAACCCTAATTATATTTATTCCACTCGTAATAACATTCCGAGACATTCCTACAATTGTCACCATTTTTATATTATACACATTATATATATTACTGTTGAGTCTCGAAATCGAGCCACGATTGGTTCCCAACGAGCAATGAACCGATATTCCCGGTCTATTTTATTAAAATTTATGTTAATTTCATTAGATTAGTGAGTATGAAACGTTCTCGACACAGCGATAGCCAATAGGAGCGATTCCTGGCAGTTTGATATAATTCTATCCGATGACAGATTATTTTATGATTTTGCAAGGTCTAGGACCAATGAAAGCGCGAGGCGCAACGTTTTTGTATAAGCGCGACGAACCAACCAACAGGAAGCGAGCGTAGCTCCGCGAAGCGAGACAATGTCGTTAGGCGCGAATTTGCATTGTATAACTTTTGTTTTATCTTTTCCCTGTCGAGACAATTACGATTAATTGTATTTCATAAGAGTATTGTTATGCTCAAAGTTCGGAATTTTACCGACTGTTCAAACCCGTCCATTGATTGGGCGAGACGATCCCTGCAAAGACCCGGTACTTGAAAAAATAGGAGAATTAATTAAATTGATTCTAGTTAAATAAATACTTACTTGGCATGAAAGGGGAACGTCACCGTGAATATACACGGTCACTCGGAAACGTTCCGGGTGACTTGCCGCGAATTTGCATTCTGTGCAAATTGCGACGGTTGGCATTGGTTGCCGCATCGCCGAGTCCGAAGCGAGAGCCCTTGTCCGCCGTCCAATCCCATTTCAGTATCTCGGTTACAACCAGATCTGAGCCAATGAGAACGGCTCAGCGCACGGGAAGTGATGCATCGCCGCGAAAAGGATCGTGTCGCTCGTCACCAAGCGATACGATTGGCTAGAAAAATTGCCGCGCGATATGCACTATGTTCGCGCGCAAAAGAGAGGCTTGGCGCAAGCGCAAGCACCGAAGTGGGAGAACTCGACCCGTTCCTCCCGGACAGTCGACCGTTGAATACCGAGGCGTCAACACGTTGCGAGATAAAACTCGGGTTAGTGCGATTTATCCCGTAACCGCCTACGATAAGTGCGAGTATTTGGTGCGAGTATTTAACAAGCATTACATTAGAAAGTCCGCCGAGATCTTTCGAGGCGACAACACGCGACGCGATACAACTCGGAATCGGTGCACTTATCCCGTTGCCGCATACGATAGTTACGCGAATGTTAACCATGCGATAACGGTAATTAACCGTAAGAATAATAAGCTCTTTACGACGGTACATAATTGTTCGTTAACAATCGTCGCAGGTCAGTGCGCGATAGAACCTGTTTTTTCGCGTTCGGAGATACTGTAACTTTGAAATATTAAATTATTATTTGTTTATAATAAACAAAGATTCATTATTCGCGACCCCAGTGAACATCCTGTCCGATTATCCGTATATTACGTGCGTTTAACCAGAGCGTGGCCGACGGCCTTGAACACGTCCGCGTCGTAGCAAACGGCAGCCATTACGCTAGAAGGAAGGAAGGGGCAACGCAACGCATCGAGGTTTCAATATTTACCCAGGAAAATACAGTGGCAACCGTAATTACAGTCCAAGTAGTAAGTGGCTATATTTTCCATTTTGGTAGTACCAATCGTTGTTCCGGTCACAACTTAAAGATTAGAATAATTCTATTGGCTCTCGCAATTTTATTCCAAAACCAATACACGTGAGTTGCCAGACTCTTAAGGCCGTGGCACATAGAAAAACATAAGCAGTAAGGCTGGTTTCACATGGGGCGTAAGATGCGTATGCGTAACTTGCGTCAGCCAATCAAATCGTCTCAGTATTTAATTGTATCACACGCGTATAGTAGCTGAGACGATTTGATTGGTTGACGCAAGTTACGCATACGCATCTTACGCCCCATGAGAAACCAGCCTAAAACTCAAGCAGTAAGCAAATCAGCGAATCACAGCCAAGAACTTAAAGCACGGCCCTAAGGGTTGGTTTATAATAATTGTAACCGTTGATTTAAGCCATAATCTTTAAAAAATTGACCAATCACAGTCGATTATTTTGAGTGGCACCCGTTTGACCACGTTAATATTGACCACGGTCCCGATTGACCACGTTGAAATTGACCACGTTGCGATTGACCACGTTGATATTGACCACGTTGCGATTGACCACGGTCCAGATTGACCACCGTCCCGATTGACCACCGTCCCAATTGACCACGGTCTCGTTTGACTACATTGAAATTGACAATATTGAATGCGATCTTGTTATCGCTGCATTTAATAATATTTG
This sequence comes from Temnothorax americanus, assembly GCF_048541705.1. Taxonomy (NCBI): domain Eukaryota; kingdom Metazoa; phylum Arthropoda; class Insecta; order Hymenoptera; family Formicidae; genus Temnothorax; species Temnothorax americanus. Next base: position 1,447,037 of record NW_027509526.1, on the reverse strand, counting down.
TTATTTTTTCCCGAGCAATAAATTGATATAGTCGATACTGCATTATGTCACATTTTTCATCATTTTTTTCGTATATATACAGCTTGCATATTTTACATATTGCAGTAATTTACGTTAGTGTAAGAGGTTAGGAAAAATATCATATCATGATATCAGCAATGTGCAATGCAGTGGTACGGAATTATATGCGACATTGTCATTTTATGATGAATTTTATAGAGAATTATAATTTGTTAATAAATTTCTTAAACTAAATATACAGTAGTAAATAAAAATGCTGGAACAACAATGTTATTAACATAATAACAGAATAAATTGTAAACCTTATTGTTCGAGCTGGTTACAGCGTTATCCCTGCTAAAGAAGTTCAATTTTTGTAAATATACAAAAAAGTTGTTCGAGAGCACGCGGTAGCGCGAGAGAGCGCGAGGTAGAAGACGACCACAAAAAAGGAGACAAGTACAGAATTGAAAAATAAAACAGATATATTCGAAAATGTATGTACAGGTATTTACAGTTCTTTTCCTTGTGGCCGAAGAAAGCCGTGAAGCGCGCACAGAAGCTACGGCGAGCGACGCGGCGAAAGCGTGTTCAAAACGCGGAATAGCGAAAGGAGGTGTGCAAAGCGGCGTAAAGCGGTACGAAAAGCGGTTTTCTGTGATCTGCGAGCGAAATCGATTCCGCGGCGCAGCGGCGGTCCTTTTAACACTTCCGAGGCGAAACTCCCTTCCTGCAGATTTCTCCGAATTTCGGGAGGGTGATTGGCCGCCGAAGTCCCGCGTCATGAAGCTGACGTCACCGGTTTCATGTGGCGACCCGACGGGGTCGTCACCTGTTTTCGAGTGCTTTGTGTATAGCATGGATCGTTCCTTTGTTCTAGCGTTGTTGTTTGACTTTATTATTGATTACAATGTTAAAGTTTCTAGAAAGCTAATCCCGAAAGATCCATGCTATACCGAATATTCCGTGACTATTCTTGAGCGGCATTTCACGCGAATATTAATTTACTCAATTTGCATGTGCTGACATGCAGCCGAACGCGACTTTGTCGCGGTGCTGAGTTTTCGATCTCAAACATCCCGCCCGCCTCGTCATGCCTGACGAAACAGGACGGTGTGTTCGATGGCTCGCTCGATGAAGCGCCCGACGTCGCGGTCGACAGAATCGATATGCGATCGATTTCGGCGCGTGGTGCAGGCGAGCGCCAGCGGCGTGGTGCGCCTGCGCAGTGTCATAACGTGCGACGATCCCGAGCGAGACACATAAATATTCGCGATATAAGTGTAACGCGAGTTCGGTGACATGCGAAAAGTAAAGAGAAGTGAAGTGATGCGCGAAAGTGATTTCACGTGTTGCAAAAATCATTGAGTTGAGGCGGACAACCGAGATAAGCGGTTGCTTGGTTTGACAGTGGCAGAGGGCCGAAACAGACGAATACTTGACGAGAATGAATTACATTATTACAAGAAATTGCAGGCTGAAGGCCAATGAGACAATGAGGTGACAGCGAGTGTCGGTGAGCTCACGCATCCGTCGGCGGCGGCTGGTCTTCAGCCCCCGGGAGAAGCACGAGCTTGCATAGCGGTCGAATCAGCTCGGACGTGGTGGTGCGGATTGTGGCCACGCGTACAATGCCGTCGTCTCCGGGGTGCACTCGAACGATGCGGGCCAGTGGCCATCGACTCGGTGGCGTGCTTTCGGATCGCACCAAGCACAGAGAGCCGACGGCGGGTGCGTCCTCGGGTTTGAGCCACTTTGATCGAGTTGCCATCCCGATGACATACTCGTGCGACCACCGTGACCAAAAATGATCGCGCATTTTTTTGGAGGTGTTGCCACCGGGAAAGTGAGCTCTCAGCGGCGTCATGCAAGGCGGGTTCGGGCACGGCCAGGAGAGGAGCGCCGATCAAGAAGTGGCCCGGTGTGAGAGCGGATATGTCGTCCGGATCGTCGGACAAAGCCTGCAGCGGCCTAGAATTAAGGCAGGCTTCGACCTGAGAGAGGAGAGTGCTCATCTCCTCGAAAGTGAGCGTTGTCTCCCCTATGACCCGACGGAGATGGAATTTGGTCGACTTCACGGCGGCCTCCCACAGTCCTCCGAAATGCGGCGCAGCCGGAGGGTTAAAGTGCCAGGTTATGCCCTCCGTGGCGGCGGCGTGAGCAAGGCGACGGCCGTCGGCAGACGACGCTCGAAAGAGCTCCCTCAGGACTCGATCGGCTCCCACGAAATTAGTGCCGCAATCCGAGTACATCTCCTCGCAGAGGCCTCGACGGGAAATAAAGCGACGGAAAGCTGCGAGAAAGGCGTCCGTCGTGTAATCTGACACGACGTCCAGATGCACCGCCTTGGTGCAGAGGCACACAAATACGGCGATGAAGCCCTTGTACGCTCGATGTCCGCGGCCCTTGCTCGTGCGGAGGAGGATCGGGCCGGCGTAGTCCAGGCCGGTTCGGAGGAAGGGACGCGCTGGCGTGACTCGGCCTCTCGGAAGGTCGCCCATCGGCGGTTGCGGTGTCGTGGCTCGCCAGCGGGTGCAAGTGATGCAGCGGTGAAGCCGCTGTTTGACAACTGAGCGGCCACGAGGAATCCAGAAGCGACGGCGGAGTAAGCCGAAAGTGTTCGACGGTGGCACGACTCGATGAGCAACCGAGTGAGCCACGAGGACGGCGGTGCGATCATCGGATGTCGCTCATCGGTGGAAAGCAGGGCATGTTTGAGGCGGCCTCCGACTCTCAGCACGCCGTGGTCATCCAGGAATGGACTCAGGCTCGCTAACGAACTGCGATGGGACACAGTGCGGTTTGAAGAGAGTGCCGTGATCTCGGTGGTGAAGTGCAGTCCTTGCACTACGCGAAGCCAGAGCAGCAGTGCGTCATTGATTTCGGTCGATTGCAGTGTAAGTGCGGTAGTGCGGGAAGCGGTGCGACGCCAACGCAAGCACCAACTCGTGACTCGGAGGAGCCGGTGCAAGGAGGAAAACCGGAGAAGCATCTCGGGTTCCTCCTTGATTTTCTCGGTGGCGACGTGTGCCGCGACTCTCTGTTCGGGCAGATCGGCGTCGGACATCACAAGGTCTCCGCTCGGCCAGTGAGCTCGGTCCTCGCGGAGCCAGGCGGGTCCAGTCCACCACAGGGGATGCTCCAGCAGTTCGCCAGGGGCGATTCCTCTGGAGGCGCAGTCCGCAGGGTTGTCCCTCCCGGGGACGTGTCTCCATTGAGCGTCAGGCAGCCGTTGCTGAATGCGTGCCACGCGGTTTGCCACGTAGGTCTTCCAGCGGGAAGCGTGTCCTTGAATCCACTTCAGGGTGACCTGCGAGTCGGACCAAAGAAACGTGGGTGCTGTGAACAGACGCAAAGTGGAACGAGTGTGATCTGTGAGAGACGTGAGCAAGTCAGCGGCAGTGAGCTCGAGCCGTGGCAGTGTCACCTGCCTGACCGGGGCCACCTTGCTCTTTGCGGCCAACAGATGAATGGCCACGGAGCCGTTCCTGAGGATGCGGAGGTACACAGCAGCGGCGTATCCTCGCTCGGATGCGTCGGCAAAGCCGTGCAGTTCCGCTTGTGCGTCTTTGTCCCCGCTGCCGAGCCAGCGGTTGACGCGTAAGCGGGAGAGGAGAGGCAGCTCCTCGAGGAAGCTCTTCCAGCTTTGCGCGTCGGTGGTGGGAAGCGGATCGTCCCAATCGAGTCTCTGGAGCCACGCGGACTGGATAAGAATCTTCGCGCGAATGACCACGGGGGCGAGCCATCCTAGCGGATCGAAAAGACGTGCGGTTTCCGAGAGGACGCGTCTCTTCGAGAGTTCGGTGACGGTGCGCGGGTGAATCGCGAACGCGAACGTGTCCTCGTTCGGGTGCCACAACAACCCGAGAGTGGAAAAGCAGTCGTTTTCCCATGAGTGCGGTTCGTGGTGAAGTCGGTGCTCGGGTGGGACTCCTGACAGCACTTTCTCGTCGTTCGCGGCCCATTTTCGAAGCGGGAACCCGCCCGCCGTGCACAGTCCGCGGAGTTCGGCCTGTTTCGCGATCGCAGCGGACAGAGTGTTCGCGCCCGAGACAACGTCGTCGACGTAGGTGTCCTCGCGTAACGCGATCGCTCCCTGCTGATATCGCGATTGTTCGTCATGAGCCAACTGTTGCAACGTGCGAATGGCAAGAAAAGGCGCGCACGCGAGGCCGTATGTCACCGTGAGGAGCCGGTACACGCACACGAGGGCGAGGAGGGCGCACCGCCAGAGGATGCACTGGTACGTCCTGTCGTCCGGGTGGATGAGGATCTGCCGGTACATCTTCTCGATGTCCGTGACGAAGGCGTAGCGGTGCCAACGCCAGCGCGTTAACACGTCGGCTAAAGCGGGTAGCAAATTGGCGCCTATGAGAAGGTGGTGATTCAGCGACTCGCCGGACACTGTCTCTTGCGACCCGTTAAATACCACCCGTAGTTTGGTGGAGGAGCTTGAGTCTCGGAAGACTCCATGATGAGGTAAGAAGCATCCATACTCATTCTCATTGAATGGCGAGACCGTAGCTAACTCCATGTGTTTCAGGTCTTCGTACTCTCGCATGAACTGACGGTAGAGCTCTCCGAACCGGGCGTCTCTGTGGAACTTACGCTCCATAGCGGTCAGCAGGCGTTCGGCCGGTCGGCGAGTTTTCGACAACGTTGTTGGCGTCTTGGAAAACGGTAGGCGGACCACGTACCGTCCCGTCTCCGTGCGAGAGTGCGTTTGCACATAAAAGTCCTTGCACCTCTGTTCATCTGGCGTGAGGGCGGCGGGAGTGGAAGGCTCTGCTTCTTGCTCCCAGAAGCGGCGCACGAGATCGGCCAGCTCGTTGTCGGCCGTCGCTTGAAAGCTGCCGCGCGCGTGGAGGGCTGAAGCACCGCAGCCGCCGGACAAAATCCACCCGAAGGCTGTCTTCTGCGCGATTGGGGCATGCGGCCCGCCCTTTCGAAGGCCCTCTTCGAAGATGGTGGAGCAGACTTCTGCTCCCAGAAATAACTCGACCAGATCTCCAGCCGAAAACTGCGCATCGGCTAGAGGCAGTCCTTTGAGATGGGGCCACGTGGCGGGGCTCTTCTTGGTCGTTGAGCCTTGGTACAGAGAAAGGCGAGGCAGCACGAACGCGACGGCGGAAATCGTGGCTCCGGTCGTCACGGATGTGAGATTCACCGTCACCTTCCCGCGGGTTGACCCGGATTTCGACCCCCCGATTCCGAAAATCGACACGTCGGAGCGAGATCGTTGCAGGTGCAACTGTTGTACGAGTGACTCAGCGATGATTGAGACCTCCGATCCTTGATCGATGAGGACTCGAGCGGGATGCGGATTGCCGTAGCGGTCGGCGACGGTCACTCGCGCGGTCGCGAGGAGGATCGCCTTGCGGTCGTCAGCGGAGCGCACAGCGGACAGCGCGCAGACCTCTGTCGATGCTAACGCGGGAACGTATGCCTCGTGAAGCATCGTGTGATGACGAGCCTTGCACGTGAAGCAGTTCTTTGTCGATTGACACTTTGCGACGGTGTGATTGCCGAGGCAATTGTAACACAATCGGCTGGTCTCGACAACCGTCTTTCGGTCTGCGGCGGACTTGGATTTGAAGTCACTACACGTCATCAAGGAGTGTTTCCCCTTGCACAGGGCGCACTGCGGATCGAAACTGTTTTTTGACCCTTGTTTCGCGACGTGGGTCTTCGCGGACCGAGTGGAATTGGGGGCTTTCGCGGCGGGTTTCGGTCTCGCGGCGTTCAGCGTGAGGATGCGCTTCGAGATGAAGTCTTTGAGTTCCTCATGATCCGGCGGATCGACGGAGTCGCGGGTGGAGGACTCCCACTCAAGTCGCGTTCGCGGGTCGAAGAGCTCGACAACCAGGTGGTTGAAGAGGTCCATTCCGTGAGACTCGATGTGCCTCCCGATGCTCTCCTGAGCATTAACTGCGGCCGTGACGGCGTTATGGACGCGGCTCAGCCTATCTGCGGTTTCTCCCTTCATCTTCGCCACGGCGGTAAACGTGGCAAAGTTGGAGCGGATCAGTTTCCTCTTATTCTCGTAGTGTTTACTGAGAATTGCCCACGCGCGATCGTAATTCTCACTGGTGATTGTTAACGACTGTATTAAATTTTCAGCCGGACCTTTAAGACACGAGCGGAGGTAATGCAGCCGCTCGACTGCCGAAATGGACGACTGATCGCCGATGACCGACCGAAAGACGTCACGGAAGGACGGCCACTTCTCGTATTCACCCGAAAACTGCGGCAGCTGTATACGGGGCAGCGAGGTTTTCAACGCGCGGTCGTTACCGTGCTCCACCGGTGTGGAGGCTTGCGCGGGCTTGCGGCGGTCGGCCTCGCCGGACAGGACGCTACGCTGCTGCACGTAAGCCATCTCGGCGGCCTCGAGTAAGTTTGATTGAGCGTACTCACTTTCAGCGTAGCGGCTCGAATCCTTGTAGCAGTTTCGAATCAGGTCGTGCTAACTCTCGAACTTTGCCCACAGGTCGTCGAGGATGCAAATGCGGGTCTCGATGGCGGCGAGGGTGATGTTCGCTTGCCCCATCTTCTTCAGGTTCTCTTCGGATCTTGAGATGCGTCTGAAGAGTTCGTGTTGGCTGCTGACCATGTTGCTCTGGTCGAGACTCATGGTTGTCTTCTGTTGGAGGAGGCACTCCCGAACTCGCGGTTGCCGGCGATAATCCGGCTCGAAGGACCAAAAATGTTCGAGAGCACGCGGTAGCGCGAGAGAGCGCGAGGTAGAAGACGACCACAAAAAAAGAGACAAGTACAGAATTGAAAAATAAAACAGATATATTCGAAAATGTATGTACAGGTATTTACAGTTCTTTTCCTTGTGGCCGAAGAAAGCCGTGAAGCGCGCACAGAAGCTACGGCGAGCGACGCGTCGAAAGCGTGTTCAAAACGCGGAATAGCGAAAGGAGGTGTGCAAAGCGGCGTAAAGCGGTACGAAAAGCGGTTTTCTGTGATCTGCGAGCGAAATCGATTCCGCGGCGCAGCGGCGGTCCTTTTAACACTTCCGAGGCGAAACTCCCTCCCTGCAGATTTCTCCGAATTTCGGGAGGGTGATTGGCCGCCGAAGTCCCGCGTCATGAAGCTGACGTCACCGGTTTCATGTGACGACCCGACGGGGTCGTCACCTGTTTTCGAGTGCTTTGTGTATAGCATGGATCGTTTCTTTGTTCTAGCGTTGTTGTTTGACTTTATTATTGATTACAATGTTAAAGTTTCTAGAAAGCTAATCCCGAAAGATCCATGCTATACCGAATATTCCGTGACAATTCTTGAGCGGCATTTCACGCGAATATTAATTTACTCAATTTGCATGTGCTGACATGCAGCCGAACGCGATTTCGTCGCGGTGCTGAGTTTTCGATCTCAAACAAAGTACTTTTCTAGTTCCTATCTTTAAGGGGACTAGGCAATGTTGAAAATGCAAAAATTGGCTCGTGTTTAATGGTTTATAACAAGGCCGCGAATGAATATAAAACTTTTTTATTGTTTAGGGTATTAATTATAACATTATAAAATAAAAAAATCCATAGAAAGTCGTTCCCAGAACAATAATATCGGCGTCCCAATGTAATAAGGAAAACTGTCGAATCCACGGTTTTACCACGATTCCAGTCGAACGGATAAAGATTTTGGCAAATTCTAAGAATATTTCTTCTCCTTAGGCTTCTCTCTATCGATTATACCTAAAAAATTAAAAATAAAAATAAAATTAACAAAATGGCGTCCAAAAAACAAAAAATTTGTAAAAATTCGAGTTATTTGTTATTATAAAATTGTAGCAATATTTTTTTTCAATCTGATTTTAGGTATAATTCATGCGTCATAGTGTTTTACAATTCCTGTATAAATTTCAAGTTGATATCTCTATCGGTTCTCGAGATATCGTGGTAAAATCATCAAAAAATGTAGTTTCGAGAAAATCGCATTCAAAGTTTCGGTACAATATTTATGTTAGAACGGTCGTACTCACGCGGTTCAAAAATTTCCTCTTCGACGCAGTGAATGGCCCCGGATTATCGTCCAATTTCTCGTAATTTTTATTCACTATCTGATTGCCTTGGAAGCGTTTTTTACGCGGTCGCCCTGGACGGACATACGGCGCCGATTTCTTTTTTCCGCTCTCTGACGAAGACATTTTTGTAATAAAGCGATTGTAATACGACAAATTTTCAATACATTAGCACAACCTCTCTGGGAGTCAATTATGTATAAACTTTAAACGAGGTAAAAATTAAAAACAAAATAATAAACAGAATAGAGCATGTAAGCCGAGCTAGATGTGCGTGTTTATTATTCTTTGTGTCAACCGCAATATATACAATTATTAGAAACAGAAACGTTTCGACTTTATTATTAGGTCGTCTTTAATGCGTCGTTACAAATTAAAACTTAATTCTACATATTGCATAGAGAACGTTAGAAATTAGAATAATGCTCAGACCGTTTGGTCGGGACCAACCGCGCGAATATCTGCGTTCAAACGGCCGCGCGCCACATTACGTTTTACGCTCTCCTGACCTCAATTTTGCGAATTTTTCAAAAAAACAAACGGGAAGATATTTCTAAAGAATCACAGTATCGGAATATGCAAAAAACCGAAAATCGATTTTTTCAAAATTTTAACCTTGCCTAGTCCCCTTAAGCGAAAAGTTCTATTTTTTCTGAAAAAAGAGAAAGATATATCTACGTTCTTTATATTAATTTTATTATTTGAGGCAATTGCGTTACAATTTATATTATGATAGTATAAGCGCTTTCTATTTACACTTAAGTGATCTGAGTTACTCAGTTACGTGAATACTTTAGGCTGAGAATAATCAGATAAGACGTCAATTTTTTAGTGAGTAAAAGAAATTTACCTGATTATTTTGGTGACAAAGCTATCGCATAACAATACAAGTTTCTAATCTCACTTTTAATAGTACAGTAGAAAGGACATGGTCTCGATTGTGAATAAAAATTCATTGAATCTCACTCTCCATCAGCATTAAAAAGTACGTGCGTTTAACTGACGTTACAAGTGAGAATTAACTGAGTTTTGATGTAAATAGAAAGCTATTTATGTGTCTTAAGTAAAATTGCACAATATATAGGACCCGGATTTATGATTTATTTGTGGTTATCGAATATATATTAGATATTAAGGTAAATATTAAGACAAATATTAAGAAAGAGAGAGAGATAGTGGAAAATGTAATCGGCTTTACTTGACATGCAAAAGTCTCCCGCCTGACTTTATCGCTAAGTTTATATTTATGAGTGCAAGCAACATGGCTTAATAATACGAAAGGATATCAAATCTTTTTAAATACGTTTTTTATATTTCACACATTAAAAAGTATATTTTTATGCAGTGTTGCACTTACAAAAGTTATCACATTTCAATTTTGTAATTGCTTCATGTTACATAACATTACGTACATCTAATTTTATTGCCTCAAAAATTACAAAATACGTTTTTGGATAACTTAAGAATACTGAGAATACTAACAAAGGAATTAAACAAATCTAAACAGAATTAAATAGAACTACTGTTTCCGTCAAATAAATTAAATCGGTCGCTTACTTATTTTTATTTGGCAGTACGCATAAAAAAATCTATTCCATTATTGATATTGATACACATTGTTATATTTTTTATAGTTATAGATTTTAATATCACGCTCAAATGCACAGCCATATTGGATATACATTTTATACTAAGCAAGGAATTAAACAGAACTGGACGGGAACTAAACAGAATTAAACAGAACTTTTGTTTCCACCGAATAAACTTAAATCTATGTCATTTACTTATAAAATACATTTGGCAGCACGCATAAAAAAGGAAATCTATTCCATTATTGTAACACATACGTTGTGTCATTTTTTATTGTTATAGATATGATTAAGTATCACGCTCAAATGCACTGTCATGTTAAATATACACTTATTTATTTTAATTATTATTCATGCAAATTCGCCTATTTTGCCTTCGTCTAACTTGTCTGACTTTTCTTGGAAGAAAAGAAGATTTATTTGTAGTTGATGAACTGTCGATATTCCTGCAACAAAGAAATATATCATTTCTTCTCGCATATGGAATAATTATTGTGGTATTATATTACGTTAATATACACTGACCACAGGTATTGAATACTTTTTGAATACAGAAGTGCTACTTCAATAAGTAATCAATATAAAAAATTGTTACGAGTCTCTATTCAATAACCAAACTAGGAGCGTCCAAAAGCTTTACACTTTAATAATTGAAAAAAATTCAATGTCTGTAGTTTACTGTATATTACATACTTTATCAAAAAGAAGAGTCGCGCTTCAAATGATCTATTACAATTAAAAAAAAAAATATCTCTTTAAATTAGAGCGCCAATTACACAGAGAGAACATGTATATTGGCTCAAAAAATAATTGTTGCACTACTTTGAAAAATCTTTACATTGTGTCAATTAGAAAAAAATGTATGATAACAATTTTATAAGATTAAAAAATTTCATTTAAATTTAACAAGGGAATACAAGATATTTAAATACAAAGTTTACATGTGTATTTTTTAATGGTCATAAAGTATTACAGAGGTAACAGTACAAAATACAAATATTTTATTAAAATTTAGGAACGGACTTGGACGTGGTGGACGGCCCAAAGAGAGAGGAGCGGAAAACGTGGTGCGAGAGGAGAGAGAAAGGAGAGAGAGAGGCCGGAGGAGGTGGATTGGATGGAGAGGGCAGAGAGGAAGATGAGGAAGTGAAGGAGACGGGAAAATCGAAGCAGGAGGAGAGAAACGGAGGATGAAAAAGGCGGAGTAATATGGAGGTTAGGAAAGAGACTGATAGAGCGAGAGGGGGGAGACGAGCGGGGGCAACAGAACTGATGCGAGAGCAACGCGGCGCTCGCGCAGGCGCGCCGAGGGTGATGAGCGCGGAGGAGGAGGATAGTAGATACGGCAGCGCGGGACAGCAATGGGCGAGAGGTTGTGTGGAGAAAGCGGAGAGGATAGAGGGCGCAGCAAAAGGAAGAAAGTGAGACGGCGGCGCTGGATTGCAGCTGAAAAGGGCTGGCACGACTGAGAGGAGAAGTAGGGAACCGAGAAAAGTTGGACGCACTGGCAGAGGTGAAGTGTAAAGGAGGAAAGTATACAGAAGGTGAAAAGAAAAGGTGTAAGGGAGATGCGAAGGATAAAAACCGTGGAGGAGCGGACGGAGGACTGTAAGTAGAGGAGGAACAAGAGAGACGAGGAGGAGGCGGAGACGGACGGAGATAGAGGGAGAAGAGAGGTGCAATAAATAACATACATACGGCTTGTTTATACAGGGATAGGAAAAGAGACGATGGCAGGGATGGGGCAAAGGTCGGAGGAGACAGAGTGGGTGGAGGAGATCAGGAAAGAAGTTAGGAAGATAGGCCAGGAAATCAGGGAAGAAATAAGACGGGAAGAAAAAGGCATCAGGAAGAAATTAAAGGAGATTAGAGTGAGGTTGGAGAGGCTGGAGGAGGGGCGCTGGCGGTACGAGGAAAGCGAGGAGCAGGATGAGGAGGAGGAAAGAGAGACAGATGAGAGCAACGGGTGGAGAGGGAGGGAAAAGGAACCAGCGAGGATGAAGAGGAGTAACAGGGGAGTGGCAAGAAAGGAGATGACGGAGGAGGATGGAACGGAAGGCAGCGAGGGAGGTTGGAGTGAGAAGGGGTGGGGAAGAGACTGGTGGGAGGAGGTGGCCAGCGAGGAAGATAGGAGAAAGGAGGAGGAGAACATGTACGCGGCAAGAGGACATACACAGGAGGAGGAAAAAGGGAGGAGAAGGAAGGATGAGAATAAAAAGGAAACAGAAGGGAGAGCGAGCAGGGAGAAGGAAGACAGAGGCTACAGAGAAGAAAGGGCGGCCAAGGAGGGCAAGGGAGGACCGGAGGAAAAGAGTAGGGAGGAGGAGGGAGCAGAAGAGAGGAATAGAGCGCGGAGGGCGGCAGAAGACAGGGAGGAGGAAATGAGGAGAAAAAGGGAAAGGAAAGAAAGAGAGGAAAAAGAGGAAAGGAAGGAGAAGGAGAGGATGCTTGGTCAGGGGGAAGGTTGGAGATTGGAGAAGCGGAGAAGCGAGGATTTGGAGAAGAGGAAAGGTAGGGAGAAAGGAGAAGGGCCGAGGGAGGAGATGAAGAGAAGGAGGAAGGAAGAGGAAGAGAAGGCGAGGAGACTAAAGGAGAGAGTAATGAGGCTGGAGGAAGAGAGAGAGCAAAAGGAGAGAAGAAAGAAGAATGTAGTATGGAGAGGGTTGGATGGGAGGGACGCGGAAGAAAGGAGGGGCATGATGGTACGGGTAGCAGAGAAGGTACTGGGGAAAAAGCCAAAGATTAGAAGGGTCTGGGAAAGGAAAGGGGAAGAAGGGAGAGAGGTTTTGATAGTGGAGATGGAGAATGAGAGGGAGAGGGCAGAGTTGCTGGGAAGATTTGGAGAGGTTAGGCAGAGGTGGGGAATTGGGGTGGACGAGGACCTGTCGATGGAAGAGAGGAGGACAAGGTGGAGGATGCTAGAGAAGGCGAAGGAAGAGAGGGACAAGGGAAGAAGAGCGAGGGTGGAAAACAGGAGACTGTGGGTGGATGGAAGGGAGATAAAATGGAAGGAGGAGGAGGGAAAATGGGAGGAGGTATAAAGGGGAGGGGATAACGTTGATGGCTAGGAACGGGAGGAGAAGGAGAAGGGGAGGGTGCTAGAGGATAGAAGGAAAGCGAGAAAGAGGCTAAGGGTAAAGATATCGGAGGACAGATAGGTGGAGGCGAGGATAAGAGAGAGAGAGGGAGAGGAAATTAGAATAGGAGAGAGAGTGGAGGAGAGGAGGAGAGCAGGAGTGAGAGGAGGTAGGAGGTGGAGGAGAGCAAGAGAGAGACGGAGGAAAAACTCCACAGGAGCGGAGAAGAGGATCAACAGACCCAGGGCAGGAGACAGACAGGAAGGAAGAGCGGAGACAAGAAGAGGTGGAGGAAGACGAACGAAGTCGGGAAGGAAGAGGAGAGGGATAAGGGAAGGGAAAAAGATTTATTGTGAGGTCGCAAAAGGCCAGGAAATGAATAAAAGGGAACTTTTGTAAGAGGTTTGGGTACGTTCTTCTTTTAAAAACGCCTTGTAAACCCTGCGGGGAAATGCAATAAACACATACATACATACAAATATTTTATTAAAATATTTAATCCAACGAGGGAATACAATTTGTATTTAAATATAAAGTTTATATATGTATTTTTCAATAGAATAAAAGATTTAATCACAAAGAATTACAGAGGTAACAATACAAAATAAAAATATTTTATTAAAATACATAAATTTTTCTTGTAAAAAAACTTGGCGCTGTTAGACCTCGAAATTATAAATAAATAAATAAACTTATTCTATACTTAATTAAAAGCCGCATTATCCGCCGTCCGCGTCGTCACGCACACCCATATCATTCACTCCCACATCCACGCTGATAATCATTTAATATTACTCCCATCGCATTCTTCTCTGAATTATTTTCATTTATTGTTGTCCTTATTTATTTAAAATTTTGAGGTCTAACAGCGCCAAGTTTTTTTACAAGAAAAATTTATGTATTTTAAAAAATATTTTTATTTTGTACTGTTACTTCTGTAATTCTTTGTGATTAAATCTTTTATTGTATTGAAAAATACATATATAAATTTTATATTTAAATACAATTGTATTCCCTCGTTAAATTAAATATTTTATTAAAATATTTGTATTTTGTACTGTTACCTCTGTAATACTTTGTGACCATTAAAAAATACACATGTAAACTTTGTATTTAAATATCTTGTATTCCCTTGTTAAATTTAAATAAAATTTTTTAATCTTATAAAATTGTTATCATACATTCTTTTCTAATTAACACAATGTAAAGATTTTTCAAAATAGTTCAACAATTATTTTTTGAGGCAATATACATGTTCTCTCTGTAATTGGTGCTCTAATTTAAAAAGATATCATTTTTTTTGTAATTGTAATAGATCACTTGAAGCGCGACTCTTCTTTTTGATAAGGTAACATAATTTTGTGACGTGTATCACTTGGGTTATAATTTTTCGGAAATAAAGATACTACTGTTTAGATTTTTTCGAGATTTTTCGAGATATAAAGATCTACCACATGTTACTGAGGTTTTTTCGAGGTATAATACTACCACTTTCTTTTTTTTTTTTAGGTAACAACATATACACTACTATACGTGTACTTGGCGCCTTTTTTTACCTTTTTTTAAAAAAGGTAATTTTGTGCGGATATCACGCCTTTTTGTAGTATATTACGCATTTTATAAACAGTATGTACAGGATAAAGCTATTTGGAGGTATAATACTACCACTTTCTTTTTTTCGAGGTAACAACATAACAGGGTAACAACATAATACATATACACTACTATGCGTGTACTTAGCGCTCTTTTTTACCTTTTTTTTAAAAAGATAATTTTGTACGGATATCACGCCTTTTTGTGTTACGCATCTTAATCTTATAAACAATATATCTTATAACCTTATAAACAGTATATAATACAAGGTATGAAGCTAAAAGTGTTACGGACTATTATTTCTAAAGAAAACAACAATTTAATATTTTGCTTAGTTTTTTTAAAATAATAATCTGTAACTCTTTTAGTTGTACACCTTGTATATATATTTCAATTTCAACATAAAACATAATCGCAATAAAGCATGATTAATGTTAATAAGTCGTTAACTGTAAAATTCTTTATTTATTTTTATTTGCGTGTCTTACTGAATGTTGTTCGCAACTGTATATGTACCGATATCTTCAGGTATCGATATTTTTGATAATTATTTTTACGTCAGACATAATTTTAATTCATCCAATTTTTATTATGTCTAGACATAATTTTTGTCCAATTTTTATTATGTCTAGACATAATTTTAATTTAGCGATTTTTATTATGTCATGACATAATTTTAATTCTGCCGCTAGGGAAATTTTAAGTCGATTCTTATGAATCAAGCTTGAATTCAATGTCTAGGTGTCCCAGGTGTCCGATGACAAGGTCCACATAGTGCGCTCCGTAGTTTTCGGTGTCCACGTGTCCCAGGTTGCCGATGACGAGGTCCAGATATCGCGCTCCGTAGTTTTCGGTGTCTAGGTGTAATAATACCTCGAATTTGATGTTCACGTATCCCAGGTTGCCGATGACGAGATCCAGATAGTGCGCTTCATAGTTTTCGGTGTCCAGGTGTAATTGTATCTTGAAATTGATGTCTAGGTGTCCCAGGTTGCTGATGACGAGGTCCACATAATGCGCTTTATAGTTTTTGGTGTCTAGGTGTATTAATAACTTTAAATCTGAATGGGTGCGTTCAGCCGATACTCCGCTAGCCTAGCAATCGTGAGCAGTTGCTCGTTTTTGCTCGTTTCTTCTCTTTTTAATCCAGTAAGTCAAAAAAGAGGTAGCACATACACGTTTCAAAAATATTTTACAAGCGTTTTTTCGAAACGTTTTATAACCGATTTCTAGAAACATTTCTCATGAGTAAAAATGTCCATTCGAAAAACGTTTGACAAAACTTTCTTTTTCCATAAAATAACGTTTAAGAAACTATTATAAAAACGTTTTTTTTAATAATAAAAAAGTTTTAAAATTCCTACTTTTTACGTTTTTTGAACGTGTTCATGACGTCTTTAAGACATGCGTGAGAATGTTCTAGGAACTTTATGCATTATACCATCTATGGCGTCTATTCTTTTTCGAAGAAATTTCCTGCACTGGTACACATTTGTGCAATAAGTTAAGTTAAAGTGAAACAAAATATACTTGTTTCACTCTAACTTAGAGAAGATCGGAGCTCGTTGGCACAAGAGTCAAATTAGCAATGCGTTCCGTTTATGTATTTATGGAAAGAAACAATGTGGAAAAGTTATCACAATTGCTGAACTGCCTAGTTCAGAGTTTATCTTTGTTACTCCACATTGTGACATTGGAAGGAAAAAGATAAACTCTAAAGTTCAGCCAGTTCAGCAATAGAAAACAGACTCAAAATATCTCTCTTATGACATAGGTACTTTTCCCAACGTTTTATTTAAATCAAACAAGTATTACAATAAAAAAAGAGAAAACTCTGATTCAAGAGGTGGCAAGCAAATTTTCGAGCGTTTCAAAATATCGTATTTGTTCTTCAGCTTGAGTAGTAAATCAAAGTGACGTATTATTGTTAGTTAAAAGAAAAGTTTCTGTTACTATATTTTTTTTATTAGTACTGTTTAATCATGATAATTAGTTGTTTAAAAAATTAAATGCTGAAATTGTGAAAACTGTGCTAACGAGTCCCGATCTCCCCTACTGATGTGCACCAGTTTAGGAAGTTCTTCAAAATAAAACAAACATATAAACGTTTTTTTAATACAGCAGAACGTTTATTTTGCAACTGTTGGAAGTTTTTTAAGCTCAGATTTGTCCGATGACAAATAGATTAAGACTGGTGTAGGACAAAATTAATTTAAGTAAATAAGTTGATATATGTGCATAGATAAAATAATTTATTTTGTGCAATAATTAGTGCAATATAAATTTAAATGTTTAAAAAAAGACTATTAAAGCTATTATAGGTAAATATGAATATTAGTTTAGGTCAAACCTCACCGATGACCTTGACTTTGACATATGTCGTCAAGGTCGTCGTCCTGAATAACCTTCAGAAGGTTTTAGCTGGCGGTCATTGTTTATTAAAAAGTTATAAACAAAAAAGTTTGAAAAATATAGCAGTTATTTTGAGTACTAATAGACATAAATAATTGATATTTATGTGGAAATACCATGCATGCAGTTGTTTTTTGAAAAAACGGTTTGGTTAAAGGGGTTTTTAATCGTTTCATTTATGGGGGTTTTTTTCAACCATCCGTTTATACTGTTTTTTAAAAAAATCGTGAGTAAGATTACTTTTTTTTATTTTTTATTCAAGTTTTTTCGAGTTTTTTATTTAATGTTTCATTTGAAAAAAAAAAAAAAAAAAAAACCACCCAACAAACAAAAAACAAAAAAAAAAAAAAACAAACCAAAAAAAAAAACCCCAACAAAAAAACAAAAAAAAAAAAAAAAAAACACCCCCCAAAAAAAAAAAAAAAAAAAAAAAAAAAAAAAAAAAAAAAAAAAAAATGACTCTCTTTTTCTTTATAAAAAAAAAAAAAAAAAAAAAAACCCCCTTTTTTTTTAAAAAAAAAAAAAAAAAAAAAAAAAAAACCCCCCCAAAAAAAAAAAAAAAAAAACAAACAACACAACACACAAAAAAAAAAGAACAAAAAAAAAAAAAAACAAAAAAAACCAAAAAAACAAAAAAAACAAACACACAAACAAAAAAACAAAAACAAAAACAAACAAAAAAAAAAAAAAACAAAAAAAAAAAAAAAAACACACAAACAACAAAAAACCCCAAAAACAAAAAAAAAAAACAAAAAAAAACCCAAAAAACAAAACAAACACAAAAAAAAACTCACCAAAAACACACACAAAATACACAAAAAACCCACAACAAAAAAAACAAACAAACAACACAAAAACACACCCCACAAACCCAAACCAAACACACACAAAACCCCCAAAAAAAACCCAACACAACCACAACAACACACACACAAAACAAAAAAAAAAAAACCCAACCCCAAAACAAAAAACAACAACAAACACAAACCCCACACACAAAAAAACAAAAACAACAAAAAAACCACACCCCCACAACCACACACACACCACAACACACCCCACACCAAACCACAAAAACAAAACACACACACAACAAAAACACACACAAACACCCCCACAACACACACACACACACACAACACCACCCAACAACACACCAAAACACACCCACACACACACACAAAACAACACACCACACCACACACACAAACAACCCCCAACAACACAACAACACCACACACAACAAAACAACAAAAAAAAAAAAAACAAAAAAAAAACACCACCCCAAAAAAAAAACAAAAAACCCCCCACAACAAAAAAAACAAAAAAAACCCCAAAAACAAAAAACCACCCACACAACAAAAAAAAAACACACACACACACCCACACACACACACACACACCACACACCACACACACACACACACACACACACACACACACACACACACACACACACACACACACACACACACACACACACACACACACACACAGACACACACACACACACACACCCACACACACACACACACACATACACACACACACACACACACACACACACACACACACCACACACAACACACACACACCACACACACCACACACACACACACACACACACACACACACACACACACACACACACACACACACACACACACACACACACACACACACACACACATAGTCAAGCAGAACGGAGACGAGTGTTGTATTATCTGTATGTATATATTACAGTCAGTTAATACGAGAATATTTTATTTAAAAATAGCCCAAATATTTTAAAACATCCGACTAAAGCAGCTCCTAGATAATGAATATTATTGCACAATCTAGAGATATTGTACAATATAATTGTACAATAATATTGATCGTCTAGGAGCTGTTTAACGTAACGCGAATCACTTGGTTATATTATGTATAAACATATTGTATATTGCATAAATATATATTATTCTTTTACAGATTGCTTCAAGAACGTTGAGGGGGGGGAGAGAATATTATATATATATATATATATATATATATATATATGTATATATTATATCGGCTGCTCATTAGCGCTGAACGGCTGCTATATAGCGCTGTTGGCTGCTATTAGCGCTAAATTTTGGTATATTGACCTTTCATTGGCATTACATAAGGTTGCCATAGCGCTGTCAAATATCGGCTGCTATTAATGGTCAAATTTTATTTTCCAGATTAATCCAATTATATATACATAATAAAAAATTAATTTATAGGAGAATATAATCACTTTTTGACAAGCAACATGTCTGTGCACACAAAGAAACATATAATTTTGATGCCTGCAGAGAGAAATATAATTGTCCAGGACCAATGGTTGACGGACATACATATGGATCATTTCCATCAACTTGTACAAAATTGTTCCGATTATAAACCTGTCGGAATACAATTGCCTGATATGATTCAACCTGTATCACAAGATAAAAAACACATTCAAATATTGTGTAGTTCGTCACATTGGGTGTGTTGCTATTATGATACAAAAAATATATTTGTATATGATTCCTCACATAATAAAACATTATGTAAAGATCATGAGCGATTCTTGGAAAAATTATTTCCAGCACATGACTTTAAAAAACATCCCGTCAAATTTCCTACTGTGCAACGTCAACCGAACAATAGCGATTGTGGTGTTTTTGCTATAGCTTTTGCTACTTCATTGTTATTTAATATTAAACCTGACAAAGTAAAGTATGAATATAAGTTTATGCGTTCACATTTGATTCAAATTTTGGAAAATAATGTTATTGAACATTTTCCTCAAGATTCGCAATGTGGTATTCCACAAAAAGTATTTCCATTAGCTGTAATAAAAGCGAGAGAGATTGAAGCGATTGCTAAACGTACAAAGAGACAATTTAAAAGTAATTATGGTATAAAAGCTCGTGCAGAGGAACAGGATTTAGAAAATCGTGCTACACAGCGGCAACGATGCAAACAGATTTTACCAAATAATCGTGCTCAAGATTCACAATGTGCTATTTCTCAAAGAGTACTTCCATTAGCGATAATAAAAGCGACAGAAACTGAAGCGATTGCTAAAAGTGCAAAGACACATTCTGAAAGTAATTATGCTACAAAATCTCGTGCAGAGCAGCAAGATTTAAACAATCGCGCTATTATAAAGCGATCCAAACAGAATTTAAAAAAAAAAGTAATTTTAAAACGTAAAGAAAAAAATATAATTATTCGAGGCAAATGGATTACGGACGCTCATATGGATCATTTCCATACACTTTTGCGAAGTTGTTCAGATTATGAACCTGTCGGAACATGGCGAATTCAATTGCCTCAATTTATTCAACGTATACCAGAAGATAGAAAACATATACAAATATTGCACAGTTCGTTAGTTCCGTTCAATTGTGGAGATCCAAAACTTAGAGATAGAACTGGACATTGGGTATGTAGTTATTACGATACAACAAAAATATATATCTATGATTCACAAAATAAACAAGAATTGCACGAACATCACGAGATATTCTTGAGAGAATTATTTCCAACGTACGACTTTGAGAATAATCCTGTCGAATTTCCTACTGTACAATATCAACCAAACTGTAATGATTGCGGAGTTTTTGCTATAGTTTTTGCGATTTCATTATTGTTTAATATTAAACCTGACGAAGTTAGATATGATCACAGAGTGATGCGTTCACATTTGTTGAAGATTTTTGAATCGAATACAATTGAACATTTTCCTCAAGATCCACAAAGTGATGCTCAAACAGTGCTTCCATTAGCAGTAATAAGAGATAGAGAAGCTAAAGCGACTGCTCTACGTATAAATAGACATATATCTCAGAAAGATTCCTGTGAAAACATTAGTAATACTGGAAATAATTGCGCTGAGAAACGTTGTCGAGAGGAACAGGACTCGTCAGAAAATGATCGTGCTAAAAAACGGCGTCGATATCAGAATTCAGAAAACAATTGTGTTAATAATACTAAAATTAATCGCGCTGAGAAACGTTGTCGAGAGGAACAAGATTCGACAGAAAATGATTGTGCTAAAAAACGGCGTCGATATCAGAATTAAGAAGACAATCGTGCTAAAAGACGAGGTCAGTATAAAGACAACTTAGCAAATAATCGCCTTAATAAGCGAAAACGTTATCTTATACATTCTCAGCAAGAACGAGATAGACAAAGAAAATATTATAAAGACAACTTACAAAAGTATCGTCTTAATAAGCGAAAACGATATCTTACACATTCTCAGCAAGAGCAAGATAGACAAAGAAAATATTCTGATCGTAAATGGCTTTATAATAAGCGATATTACAAGAGAAAGAATTCTAAATACGTACCTGCGAACAAAAATCACGATATTGCCAAAAATATTACTAGAAAATATGCAAAGTTTTGGTCACGAAATTACATACAATTTCTTATTCCTGTGGCAATTGAAGACATCAAAAACAAACTTAATATTAAAAATCCTACTGAAAGACGATTAGAAGCCGAAAGAATCTTACGTTGGTGTATGCGTATTCGAGATAGTTTTGTCAGCAAGATCTCTAAAATATTAGCTTCACTTAAAAAGAAATCAGACGTGTGCTTGACTCTTGCCGCTGAATGCTCTATAAATGACGATAAAATACGTGCATTATGTGGCACATCGGGACATACAGCTTCATCCGAAAATTATTTTATCGACACATATCATAACATTGCTTCATCACAACTGTTGGTAATTAACGAGAAAGGTAAAACTACGAATGTATTACCTTTGCAACAAGCACGAGTCAAAAAATCATGGTTATGCAATGCTTTGTGTAAAATTTATGATGATCTGTTGATGAAGATTCTAATCGATCGTTATGAAAAATTTCTCAAAACGATATTTGCCTGCACTTTAAAGAAAATACCACAATTGTTAACAGATATTCATACATGTACGATAAAGAATTCTGATAGAAAGGGTCACACACATGCCTGTTACATTGATGCAACTCTTTGCAAAGCTCTATTTCTTCCTGTTTTATTATTATCACCTCATTTTCCAATGGTGAGATATATTAAACGTTTAATTTATCAAATGACAAGTTTATACGACAAAATGTTAAATCTGGAGAAGGCTTTAACTTCTGTTGATTTAGACACGTTAAACGAAATTATAATTTTGGCACAACAAAAAGCATATATGTACAAACATCAGCAGAATCGTACTACTTTGAGTGAAGATGAAATCATGTCTCGCTTTAAAAACGCATTTAAGGCTTTTACTAAACGCTCCATGGACACACCTCGATATGTTTGTGCATCATGTGAGAGATTTTTATATAGAAGAAGTGTCTCTGAATTGAATAAGCTTAAAGCACAAATAGATATTCCAATTTGGAGAGATTTAATAGCGCATTTAGAAAAACATAATATTACTCCGCAATACATATGTAATTACTGTGAAAAAAAATTCCGTGACGGATTAATGCCTGCGTATTGCGTTTTAAATGATCGTATTGTACATGATCCACCTGAAGTAATATCATGTCTTAACCAGTTTGAAAAAATTCTCATACAAAGAGCTAAAGCTTTTCAAACTGTCGTTACAATGAAACCTGTTAGTAACAAGAAATTGCCTCACAGACAGATGGTACAAAAAGTAAAAGGTAGAACGTTTCATTTACCGTTACCTTTACAAGAAACATTGAACAAAATATGTCCTGATACTGATCCGATTAATATCAATCACGAACTGTACTTTGTACGTGTTAGAGGTATTCCGACAAAATCAAAAATGATTTGGGAAGATATGGTAGACGTTAACAAGGTTTTTGACGCCTTAGTGTGGTTAAAAGAACACAATCCTTTATATTCTCATATTGTATTGCCAAATACTTGTAAGGAGTTTTCTTTACAAACGTCATTATTAATCGATCCAGATTTTGAAGCACAGGAGACAGAAAATGCTACTGAATCTAATTTGGATGACGAACGCGAATCGAGCCCAAAAAGTCCAACGCAAGAAAACAACGTAGACGCTACTTTAAATAATGAGCGTAAGGCAATGTTAACTCAGGTTCTTGACGAAAGTAATGACTATTACGATTACGAGCAATATACTATTTATCCTTTATATGAAAAAAAATTATGTAAAACTGATACCGCCTTATATCAAATGTTAAAAATAGCCGATTTGCCCTTGGACAATCGTGAGAGATCTTTAGATCTATTGTGTTTTCCAGATTTATTTCCTTTTGGTATTGATGGACGACACCAAGCTAGACGGGTTAAACTTCACGACCATGAATTTGATAAATGTTGTTTGATGTCTAAACACACATCTACAATTCAGATTAAATATACAATTTGTATTTTTTCTGTATAATCTGTACACTTTTCGTCAAATAAATCGTGGTATTTATAGCAAACTATGTACAACTAAGCGTTATACGGCTTCAGAATATTTAGAAGCACTACAGACAGATGTATTAGAATCTGACTTGAGTACAATATTTGCCACTATAAGAAATACGGAACAATACTGGCGTATACCGAGGAGTAATTTGAGATGTATGACGCAAGAATACGGACCTGCGACATGGTTCGTAACATGGAGTCCTGCTAAATGGCTGATGTCTGACTTAGCTGCATATCTTTGTGAAGTAAATGGATGGCCTGACGATTCGACGCCCATTAGTGTACTCGTTGCTAAAGATCCCGTGTCAACGTCAAAGTTTCTTGATAACAAATTCAAAGCGTTCCTTGATTTTATTTGTTCCAAAGATAATCCGATCGGAAAAGTGGCGCATTATTTCTGGCGACGAGAATACCAAGATAGAGGTATACAACATTTTCATTTATTAATTTGGATTGAAGGTGCGCCAATTATCGGGAAATCTTCTGTTGAAGAAGTTTCTCAATTTGTTTTGCAACACATAACTTGTGAAATGCCAGATCCAAATATTTCACCATTGTTATACAGGCGAGTCAATACGCATCAACGACACAAACATAACGATTATTGTCTTCGTTCTAAAAAAGTAGGACGCAAAACGATTCGTGTGTGTCGTTTCGGGTTTCCTCGTCCTGTCACGGAAACGTTGATTTTGAAAGATGTCATAAGTTCGATAGCAGGTAGGAAACGATTGAAACATAGAAGTAGGCTTTATCATGTTCCTCGAAAACATGATGAGATCAATATAAATGATTATCATCCTGTTCTTCTTACGGTATTAGAAGGAAATGTCGATATACAATACGTAAGTGAAACATCCACGTTGCTTACTTGGTATATTACTAAGTACGTAAATAAACCAGGAAAATGTGAAATATCTGATGCTGTCCTTGATAGTAAAAATAAGACAAAGAAATCATTGCGTCAAGAACTTTGGAATTTTACTTTGCGAGCCACGAGTAATAGGGAATGTGGATCTCTTGAAGCCTGTGATGGAATGTGTGGTATTCCTTTATGGGGGACTGATTCAAAAACGACTATAAAATGGTTAGATGTTAATCAGATACGACGTAGAAAAGTTAAAACTTATAAGGAAATTGAAGCTCTTGACGGAGATTCTACAAATATATTTTGTCCATCTGTAATAGATGAACATTATCCACGGAGACCGAAAGAATTGGAATCTATGTTTTTATATGAGTTTGTACAGTGGTATGATATTTTAAAAAATAAACCACGAGGTAAAAATATTGAATACTACACGATGGAGAATGGTTATTATCTAAAACGGCGACAGCGTGGATGTCTTATTAATCACTATAAATATAATGTCAATACGCAGCCGGAAAATTATTTCTTTTCATTACTGCTCATGTTTAAACCGTGGCGGAAAATAGAAGATCTTAAAGACGGATGTGATACATATACAGAAGCATTTCACAAGGAAAAGTTATATCTTACGGAAGCATTGCAATATCATGAAAAATTAGAGGAAGTGCAAAAAGCATTTGAAACTGCGAAGCAATTAGTTGAACAATATTTAGATAATTTGGAAAAACAGCATGAGTCTCAAGATGATCCCGATAATCCAATAGGTGTTCAAAATATTGAGGCTGGTGAAGCGATGCAAGATTTTAAGGATCTTGGTGACAAATTAAATCAGGAAATCAATGTATCTGAAATGATTTCAAATCTGAACGCAGATCAAAGAAGAATATTTGACAGAGTCATCAACGCCGTAAAGATATCGCCGGATGACGAACAATTTAAACAATTACTATTATACGTTAGCGGAGAAGGAGGTACTGGTAAAAGTTTCTTAATTAAAACAATTAAATGCTGGATAAAACAAAATCTCCACAAAGATACTGCTGTAACAGCACCTACTGGTATAGCGGCGTTTAATATCGATGCTTTAACAAATCACAGGCAATGGCAGTTACCTGTTGAACATGGTGATCAGTCTCCTAAGTATACACTATTATCTGATCACGTTTTGAAAGTTTTACGAGCAGATCTTAAAGATGTTAGTCTTATTATAATTGATGAAATATCAATGATATCTAATTTAACTTTCATGTATATACATTTACGACTATGTCAAATATTTGATACCATGGATGACAATTTCTTTGGTGGAAAGCATGTTCTTTTATTTGGAGATCTGCTTCAATTACCTCCTGTACGTGAAAATTTTATCTTTGTTCCACTATCAAAAGCAGAATTTAATAAATATATTGGCAGTGTGGGGACTACTCCTGAGGAATGGTTGTGGCAAAAATTTCAATATGATGAATTGACGATCAATATGCGTCAGCAAGGAGATACAGCTTATCGTGAATTACTCTCGAGAGTTCGTATTGGTTTATTGACAACTTCTGATTCTGAGATTCTCGAGAAAAGAAGAATATCATTGAAAGGTCAGTCTTTCGATGAAAGATTATACGAATTGTGTAATTATCTTGATAATTTGCCGCCTAACACTGTTTGTTTACTGCCTACTCGTTATTTGTGCGATGTTCTTAACACTGCAATGCTAAGTCGTATTGCTTCGAAAGAAATATTATTAATTGCTCAAGATACGCTTGACTGTGATAATTATATTAAACGAAAGGTACAAAAGCGATTGACGGATAATGAAGACGATGATACCAATACAGCTGGGCTTTTGAAACAAATTACAATTAAAATTGGAGCGAAAGTTATGATAAGACGCAATATTGATGTCACTTTGGGCCTGGTAAATGGTACAATTGCTACAGTTATTTCTGTTGTGCGGGATATATCTACCGATTGTGTAGAAAAGATTAAACTTCTTTTACTGTCTGGTTTGGAGTATTGTATTGAAAGAGTAAGTGTCAAGTTTAAAGTAATGGAGAAAGCATATGTTATCAGAAAACAATTTCCCATAACTCTCAGTTATGGCATAACCATTCATAAAAGTCAAGGATTAACCTTGCAAAACGCTGTTATGGATATAGGTAATTCTATATTTAGTTGTGCTCAGTCATATGTTGCGTTATCCCGACTACCGTCTTTGGATGGATTGCATTTAATTAACTTTGATCCTTCAGCTGTAAAAGTAAGTGAAAGAGCTATTAGCGAATATAATCGACTAATACGAACATTTCTACCGCAAGCACAAACGATTCCTATTTCGAAAAAACGTTTTCGAAAAGTAAAAGATGTTCCGTGGACATTGTCGAAAATAATCAATGCCGGTCAAGAGTCAGATCAACAAGTTGGAAAAAGTACTGTTGAGCCGATACTTGTTTTGCAAAATGAAGATGGAGTTTCATGCTACGCAAATTCAGTAATACAATGTTTCTTGCAGTCAAGTATTATTAGGAAAGTGTTGCTTAAAGTTGATAAAGATGATTTAAGTATATTAGCGCATAAATATGACAAACGATTACCTAATTTGAATGCTGATGCGATACGGACAGATTTAGGAGAGTGCTTTACGAGTCGTGGTGATGAAAAACCAGCAAAACGAGACGCTCTTGAATTTCTTATTGCCATTTGCACAAAATATAATTACATAAGAAATTCGGTCGGGCATCAAGTTACTCGTACTACTAAGTGCATTAGCAATTCATGTGGTTATACGACAAAAGATAATATTACTGATAACATAGTTGTTCCAATTTCTATTAATAATTTGAAGAAGAAAAGTTATAATCTTAATAATTTATTGAAGGATACATTTTTAAATTGGGGTCCGTTATATGGAAAAACATGCCAATTTTGTGCAGGAAATCTAGTATTTAGAAATGAATTAACGTTGACGAAAGAAATAGTTATCATTCATTTAATTTTGTTCTCGTCACAGGATAATAAATTAGTGAAAATACCACAGACATTTAATTTAACTGGCATATCAACAACTAAGATATCGATAGCTAAACAGCAGTATAAAGTAATGAATACTATATTTCATCAGGGTACATCTATTGAAGATGGTCATTATACAAGTATGTGTAGAGAAAGGACATTTTGGATTGAATTTGATGATGGAAAAATTATAGAAAATAAACGATGGCCTACAGGTGCTAAAGGTCTTTATATATTATTTTTGGAAAAAGTTGGTAAAAAATAATTTATACAAGCAACGTAATATACATGCATATTTTACATAAAAGCAATGTCCGGCAATGTGTATATATATATATATATATATTTACAACTTCAGACACATTTCTTTATAAGGTGTAATTTTTTTCTGTTAAGATTAAGATGCGTAACACTACAAAAAGGCGTGATATCCGTACAAAATTACCTTTTTCAATAAAAAGGTAAAAAAAGGCGCCAAGTACACGCATAGTAGTACATATGTATTATGTTGTTACCTCGAAAAAAACAAAGTGGTAGTATAATACCTCGAAATAACACCCTGTACATACTGTTTATACAATGCGTAATACTACAAAAAAGCGTGATATCCGTACAAAATTACCTTTTTCAAAAAAAAGTAAAAAAATGCGCCAAGTACACGCATAGTAGTATATATGTATTATGTTGTTACCTCGAAAAAAACAAAGTGGTAGTATTATATCTTGACTCGAAATAACACCCTGTACATACTGTTTATACAATGCGTAATATTACAAAAAGGCGTGATATCTGTACAAAATTACCTTTTTTAAAAAAAATGTAAAGAAAGGCGCCAAGTACACGCATAGTAGTGTATATGTTGTTACCTCGAAAAAAAAACAGTGGTACTATTATACCTAAAAAAAATCTAAGTAACAAGTGGTAGACGTAATCTTTGTATTTAGAAAAATCTTGAAAAAACCTAAGCAGTAGCATCTTTACCTCGAAAAAACCGAAGTAACAAGTGGTAAACGTAATCTTTGTATGTATTTCGAAAAATCTCGAAAAAACCTAAGCAGTAGTATCTTTACCTCGAAAAAACCGAAGTAACAAGTGGTAGACGTAATCTTTGTATCTCGAAAAATCTCGAAAAAAACTAAACAGTAGTATTTTTATTTCCAAATATGTTGTTACCTTGAAAAAAAAAACAGTGGTAGACGTGGTAGTATTATACCTCAAAAAAATCTAAGTAACAAGTGGTAGACGTAATCTTTGTATCTTGAAAAATCTCGAAAAAACCTAAACAGTAATATTTTTATTTCCAAAAAATTATTACTCAAGTGATACACATCACAAAATTACGTTACCTTATCAAAAATGAGTCGCGCTTTAAGTGATCTATTATTTTATTACAATTACAAAAAAGAAATGATATCTCTTTTTAAATTACAGCGCCAATTACAGAGAACATACACTGAGAAAAAAAATGTGTCAATCCCAAGAAATTTTTAGTCCGATACGTTTAGCTAAATATTTTAGTTAGTTAACTAAACATTAGTTGAATTAATTAATTCTTGATTAAAGAAACGAAATAAATTGTTGAAACAATTAATATTTACTTAACTAACTAAAATGTTTAGTTGAACGTATCGAACTAAATATTTCTTGGAATTAACAATTTTTTTTCTCAGTGTATTTTTTGCGATACAAAGATTACCTCTACCACTTGTTACTTAGGTTTTTTTGAGGTACAATATTACCATTGCTTTTCTTCGATTAGAATAAAAGATTGAATCATGAAGAATTACACAGAGGTAACAGTACAAAATACAAATATTTTATTAAAATATTTAAACCCAACAAGGAAATACAAGGTATTTAAATACAAAGTTTATATATGTATTTTAAAAGATTTAATCGCATCGCAAAGAATTACAGAGGTAACAGTACAAAAAATAAAAATATTTTATTAAAATACATAAATTTTTCTTGTCAAAAAACTTGGCGCTGCTAGAGAGAGAAAGAGAGAGAGACCTTTTATTCTATACTTAATCATAAGCCGCATTATTTGAAAGAGAAAGAGACCTTTTACAAATGTAAATATTACTCATTCTATACTTATTCCATACTTATTATTGTATACACACACACACACACACACACACACACACACACACACACACACACACACACACACACACACACACACACACACACACACACACACACACACACACACACACACACACACACACACACACACACACACACACACACACACACACACACACACACACACACACACACACACACACACACACACACACACACACACACACACACACACACACACACACACACACACACACCGTCACACACACACACACACACACACACACACCGTCACACACACTCGCTCGCACATACACACCAGGCTGACCTAATTTTGAGGTTTAGCTAGCAGCGCCAAGTTTTTTGACAAGAAAAATTTATGTATTTTAATAAAATATTTTTATTTTTTGTACTGTTACCTCTGTAATTCTTTGCGATGCGATTAAATCTTTTAAAATACATATATAAACTTTGTATTTAAATACCTTGTATTTCCTTGTTGGGTTTAAATATTTTAATAAAATATTTGTATTTTGTACTGTTACCTCTGTGTAATTCTTCATGATTCAATCTTTTATTCTAATCGAAGAAAAGCAATGGTAATATTGTACCTCAAAAAAACCTAAGTAACAAGTGGTAGAGGTAATCTTTGTATCGCAAAAAATACACTGAGAAAAAAAATTGTTAATTCCAAGAAATATTTAGTTCGATACGTTCAACTAAACATTTTAGTTAGTTAAGTAAATATTAATTGTTTCAACAATTTATTTCGTTTCTTTAATCAAGAATTAATTAATTCAACTAATGTTTAGTTAACTAACTAAAATATTTAGCTAAACGTATCGGACTAAAAATTTCTTGGGATTGACACATTTTTTTTCTCAGTGTATGTTCTCTGTAATTGGCGCTGTAATTTAAAAAGAGATATCATTTCTTTTTTGTAATTGTAATAAAATAATAGATCACTTAAAGCGCGACTCATTTTTGATAAGGTAACGTAATTTTGTGATGTGTATCACTTGAGTAATAATTTTTTGGAAATAAAAATATTACTGTTTAGGTTTTTTCGAGATTTTTCAAGATACAAAGATTACGTCTACCACTTGTCACTTAGATTTTTTTGAGGTATAATACTACCACGTCTACCACTGTTTTTTTTTTCAAGGTAACAACATATTTGGAAATAAAAATACTACTGTTTAGTTTTTTTCGAGATTTTTCGAGATACAAAGATTACGTCTACCACTTGTTACTTCGGTTTTTTCGAAGTAAAGATACTACTGCTTAGGTTTTTTCGAGATTTTTCGAGTTACATACAAAGATTACGTTTACCACTTGTTACTTCGGTTTTTTCGAGGTGGGTTAAACGCGCCATTCCAAAATCGTGCGTGAGCACTTTTACAGTTACAACTATCGTATCGCGCGATAACGAAACATACGAAATAAATAGAGATGTTAGACGATCAACGTACGACTGTTTTAGTAAAGAACGTGTTTTACGATTTATATTTCAGTTCGTCGAATCGTCGTCGCGCAGCATAGCCGTCGGCACGTGAACACGTGTGTTATCTATCGTGGTCGCTCGCGCAAGCGCGGGCGCGGTATGAACGTGTCGCGTCGCCGGCAGCGCGCGGTATGCGGCCGACCGGGCCGACCATCTGTGCGTGACGCGTGACTTTGACCTCGGCGCGCCTGCGAGTCCTGCGACACATCTTAGCGACGGAAACTTTCCCGCACTACTTGAGTCAAAATATTATGGTGTGGATCCTTTCGTCGTCCCGTTGATCTCTAGTTCGTGGCGAGAGAAAGGTAAGTCGTCGGGATCTCCAACGAACGTATACGTTACCTATATGTAAAATATGTTGAACTTCGCGAAGACATATTTGTTGGAACTACGTTTATGAAAAACAAATTTTTATTACATGTAGTGTGCATTGATTGACGCGCGGACTGTTATTTATGACAATACGTATCTCGCAAGTCTGTCGTTCATATCGCAAGAGAGAGAGAGAAAGAGAGAGAGAGAGAGAGAGAGAGAGAGAGAGAGAAAGAGAGAACGCTTCTATCGTACATACATTATCAACGTTACAAAAATTTTCAAGTGTTTCTAACGTTGCTTTTATAACATTACGTATGTGCCTTGTGCGTCGTTCGCGTTCGCGAGTAAGGGAACGGTCCGGGATGTACAAACCGGGATGGCGACGTTTTTATTTTATTTGAGCGGGTACGTTTGTGTCGCGCGCGCGTGTTCAGCCCGTTTTTCGTTTTACGTTTAATCGTCTCGTTCAACGCTTCGCTCTTACGTTTACGCGTTTAATAGTTTTCTATTATACCAAAAGATGTTCAGAAATGTTTTTTATCATTTTTTTAAGCTGCAAGTTTAAAAAAAACGAACAAAAGTTAAAAAGACTTACCTCGCGCTCTTGACAAGGACGCGTCGAACGACAAGATGGCAGGATCGACGGAGATCAACGGACGGACGCGGGGCTACGTCGCTCGTGTTTCGCGGCACAGACGCGCCATGTGACGAGCGAGCCACATGTAAGCGCGAAACGGCCCGCCCGCTTCGCGTGCCGCGACGAAACCGGCACACCGGCCGGCACATCGAACGAAGGTGGGGACGGCTCGCCCTTAACGCTTCGCGACCGCGGCACGCGCGACGACGCCTTGCTGCGCGTCCGACGTCATATATAACTGCGTCTCTGTGTTACGCGCCTCTGGCGAGCCTGCAGGCTCGCCGAGTTCCTTCACTTCTTTCGCCGTGGAGTTTCGTCACCGGTGGAGAACGTAACGTGTCTGCAAAGATTTTACACAACAATGAAAAAGTTGCGAAAACAAGCGAGGAAACTCGCTTAACGGCGTACTCCATCAAACATGGCGTCGCGCCGCGACGTCGCGAGAACTGAACGTCAACGCGTCGCGCCGCGCGGTGTCTTGAAGTTTTGAAAAGCGGGAGGGGGGGGAGTTACTTTCGCCGACGTCAAAGTACGCAACCGGCGCGCGCGCGACGTGCCGCGCTCAGCCGGCAACGATGGCGGTTGCGACGTCAACGGACGCTACCGCGACGGTCCAGTGGGCCTCGTCGCGACGAGATTTTCGCGACACTCGCTCGCGACGAGCGCGAATGCGAAAAGTAACGTCAGATTCACCGCGCGGCATGCGCGTTAGCGTTGAACGCGAGCACATCTGACAACACGAAGTCTAAATATACTCGCGACTCGAGTGTCGCGTTCAACGCGAAAAAATGCGCGGAGATTTTTTTACCGTAACTCTCGTTATCGTCCTCGCAAGCGCGACCGTCAAGATTCCACGCGAGCGTCCGCGTCCCCTTTTCGTGTAACAAGTCACTCGTCACCGCTTGTCAACATTGTGTTTTTCTCGACGCGCGCCTCGCGGTGAAGCGTCCACGAAGCGCGGCGTCGACCGACGGCTAAAGGCCTCGCTACCGAAGACGCAGAACGCGAGTCGCAAACACACACACAGCGTGACCGGTAGACTCTGTGCGTGTGTGTTTGCGACTTGCGTTCTGCGCCTTCGGTAGCGAGGCCTTAACTCAACTTGTCGTCAACGACGACGCGCGCGCGCGGGGGCGAATGAAAAATCGGCGTAGTTCACGAGCCGCGCGGTCATATCCCTCGATAGCGCGCGGACGGGCGAGCCGGAACGGGAAGACGGGAAGCGCGACGGCGAACGCGACGGACCGCGGCGGACGACTGCGAAGACGTCCGTTTGCGCTTCGCAAACGCGCGCGCGGAATTGCGCCGCGCATGTACGCGCGTCACACGCCGTGAAGTTTGCCGACGCTCTCTGAGGGGAGCCGCGGGGCCGTCGCGTGCGTCAACCGGCGCGCGTCTTTCGCGTTTTAAAACGTACTCACTTTCGCGTAGTTCTACGTAACTTTTAAACGCGCACGTTTTCGTAACATTCTACTTTTTTACGAAATAATACGCTTATACACTGTTAACGTCCGAATCAACGTCGCAACGTATATTTACGTTGAGTTATTTAATTTTAACCCGTCCTCGAGGTCGTTATTGTTCCTACTCACGATGCCGTTAATTTAACTAAACCAATAATTAAAATCGTACTGTTTTGTATTAAAATAATAAATTTCGACACACACACATGATGGTTAACCTTTAGCGCACCGTTAACCCCAACGTTTCAACGTGCGTCCGGTATCACGTTACCAACGCTTCGTTTCGCACCGTTTTGAAACGTTAAACGTGTTCTTTCGTCGCGTCGACAGTAAAACTTTACGGCAGAGCGCGTTGCACGAACAACTTAGAGCAAACCGGTACTTGCGACCGTTAGTTTTAGAGCAAAGCGCAAAACGAGAACGAACGGTTGTCATGTGCGCGAGCGAAGCGTCGCGAAACGACCGCGTAACGCGGAAAAACGTAACGTAACCACGGTTTAAACGTTACCAAGCTTTCCGTACTGTACCTCGGAAGTCATTTTTTTCTGCGTTTTCTACTTGACTTATAAGCACAGAAGTTAAACCGCAACGTCGGGATGTCCGCACTGTCTTCGTGGCAGGGCACGATTTCTGTATCCGTAGTCATCACCATCTCGTACGGGTTGTCCAACATATTAAATTGTTTGTTCGCTAACTTTAGTGTGCACCGCGAGATATAGTAGACCTTTCCAGGCTGTAAAAAAAAAAAACATTTAACACCGTACGCCTTCCTAGAGAGACAAAGTTTCCGACACTCCGAGTTGCGTTCAGTCCGCGGACACGTACCTCTATCCGGTTATAGAACTTGTCGCATAGATCTTTGAATGCGATACATCGAATTTCGCCGCTTCCATCAATCAGATCCATGGAAAAAAGCTTGCCTTCTCCACGGGAGTTGCTCCATGTTCTGCATGGAGACTTCGTAGTCACGCGAACTTTGATCACCTATCTGAAAACACCGTTGTCCGTGTCTCTTCATCTTCATGGTCGTGTCGTTGAACGGCGCGTTTCGACAGAAGAGACGTTTCTTACCTGTTTTGGAAGGCGTTACGGCAGCGAGTGGTACAGTAACGCGCGGAGAAGAAGCCGCGGGCTGTGGTGAAAAACTGCTTTTGGCTGCACTTGGTCGTAACAAAAAATTTTTTTTAAACGCCCCGCAAAAAACGTTTGCAAACTCACGCGACGTGGTACGTTCGTCTAGACACACGTGAAGCAAGCTAACGCGCGACTCACTAGGTGGAGAAGAAGAATTAGCAGCTGTGGCCGGAATGGTGGCGTCAGCCGCTGCGTTACGGTGCATCGTAGTTGGCGTGCCTATCCTGTGCCCAACTTCACTGCCAGAAACCAACACTTCGATATCCATGATCACCATCACTTTCCTGCAAGAAAAAAATATGCCGGACACTTGACGTGTTCACTTCGTTTACGGCAAAAAGAAAGATGTAACGACGACATACGTTTCTTTGTCACTGCTATTCACCGAACCCAAATGATAACTCCCGATTCTGCAGATTGCATTCTCAGTCAAACGTCCATCCGTGATAAACGTATTTAATTGAGTTGCCAACATGGTAAACGAGTTTATGTTCTGTCCATCGAACACTAGCAATCTGTAGCGATCAGTAGCGACACCTGCTCTCACAAAGGGTTTCGATATTTTTTGGTAGCCCTGTAAACATCGGACACGCCGCGTAGGTGAGTCGTCAGTCGTCACCTTGTCTCGCACCTCCTAAGGCTCAGTTCAACAGTGGCCAGCTAGCTTAACTAGTAGTTAACTCTCACTCTCCGTCTCTATCTAACCTTTGACTTAAAAAGAGACAGAGAGTGAGAGTTAACTACTAGTTAAGCTACCTGGCCACTGTTGAACTTAAGCACTGTTGGGCTTAAGCCGCTGTCCTGTGCAACCGCCGACGTTTTGCGTTCCAAACGTCGGACGCCGACAAACGTAAACGCGAACAAACACTTAAAGTAAAACAAAACGGCCGCGGAAAGGGACAGAAGCACGTGTCCTGACTCTACTGAACAAACTTAACGCTGTAGAAAAACGTGGACTTTCGAACGAAACACGTTTGCGGTACTAACTTACGAAGCGGCGACAGCGCAGAACGGGACGTCTGTATTTTTTTAACGACAGTTTTGGTCGTGTTGCGCAGCTTTTTTACCATATATATAGTATCAGCACAACGCGACCGACTGTCTCGTTAAGAAGTTACAAACGCTTGCTACTAACGTGTATACTCACTAATATTTGAAGCACCGGTTTCTCGACGTCTATGCCCCGCATGATTCTCTGCGAAAACGAAATGGTTGATGAGTGTTACACTTCCGTTAACATGTTGTGCAGTTTCGTCGCAGCGTAGTGAGAAAAGTCCAGCCGCGTGCTTCAACGACAAAAAAAGGCCAACGCGGTCGCGACGCGCGACCGTTCCTTTCGTACGCTCGCAAAGAAAACGCGCTTTGTATCTTGTATCTTGAAGAAGTTAGGTTACGAATCACGCGACTTTCGACAAAGCGTGCGCGCGCGCGCACTTTTACCGTGTCGCAAACGTGCCACGTCGACTCGCATGCGTTACCGCGGTGACGTCGACGGCGCGCGCGACCGTCCGGTTTCCGCGCGCGCGCGCGCGCAGTAGCGGTACCTACAACGTAGACGCCGCCGCACACACACACACCTCGCTACTCCCAGCTACTCCGCTACTCCGCTTGCTCGTACGCAGCCTACGCAGGTCGCTCGACTCCACTCCACGAAATCGGTGAACGAGTCAGGCGGACCATCCGAAGCGAGCGCACTCCACCGGGAACCTCACGCCTACGTACAGTTGGTAAACTTGCGCGCGAAGACAGCGTGTCCGCAACATAACATTATAATAAACCGTATTTATCACGCAACGTGACTTTCATACGGCTCAATCGACGCGGACGCGTTTGGTGGTCACGACAATCGTCCGTAAAACGTTTGGTGGTCACGTTTTTTCCTAAGAAATAGAAAAATACCGTACTCTCACGCCATTGGTCGTATGACTCCGTGACGTTATGGAGGATTCACCGTGCGTCCGATCACGTCCGATGTTCGACGTATACGACGATCCGACATTCATTAACAGAATTTATTATGATTTATTATTAGAAACAAAAATTTCCTATTGGATGTCGGATCGTCGTACGTCGAACATCGGACGCAGTGTGAATCCGCCATTAGCACACTGACACGTGGTTTGGAAGTTTCGAGAGAGTGTAAAGAGGTTGTCGTGTAACACGTGCGCGTGGATTTCTTGGTTAACCGTGATAGCAAATATATACTCGAATTTTGGAGCGTTATCCTGATACGCGGTTCAAAGAACGTTTCTCTATCGCACCTCCGTCCGGTCACAACCTAAACATCGAATTCAAGGTATTAATACACGTAGACACCGAAAACTACGGAGCTCACTATCTAGACATCGTCATCGGCAACCTGGAACACTTAGACATCGCATTCAACGTATTATTACACCTGGACATCGAAAACTACGAAGCGCACTATGTGGACCTCGTCATCGGCAACCTGAGACACGTAGACATTGAATTCAACGTATTCTTACACTTGGACACCGAAAACTATGAAGCGCACTATGTGGACTTCGTCATCGGCAACGTGAGACACGTAGACATCGCATTCAACGTATTATTACACCTGGACACCGAAAACTACCAAGCGCGCTATCTGGACCTTGTCATCAGCAACCTGGGACACGTAGACATTGAATTCAACGTATTCTTGCACCTGGACACCGAAAACTATGAAGCGCACTATGTGGACTTCGTCATCGGCAACGTGAGACACGTAGACATCGCATTCAACGTATTATTACACCTGGACACCGAAAACTACGAAGCGCACTATGTGGACCTCATTATCGGCAACCTGGGACACCTAGACATCGAATTCAACGTACGATTACACCTGGACACCGAAAACTACCAAGCGCGCTATCTGGACCTCGTCATCAGCAACCTGGGACACCTAAACATCGAATTCAAGGTATTAATACACGTAGACACCGAAAACTACGGAGCTCACTATCTAGACATCGTCATCGGCAACCTGGAACACTTAGACATCGCATTCAACGTATTATTACACCTGGACACCGAAAACTACGAAGCGCACTATGTGGACCTCGTCATCGGCAACCTGAGACACGTAGACATTGAATTCAACGTATTCTTACACCTGGACACCGAAAACTATGAAGCGCACTATGTGGACTTCGTCATCGGCAACCTGGAACACTTAGACATCGCATTCAACGTATTTTTACACTTGGACACCGAAAACTACGAAGCGCACTATGTGGACCTCGTCATCGGCAACCTGGGACACCTAGACATCGAATTCAACGTACGATTATACCTGGACACCGAAAACTATGAAGCGCACTATCTGGGTCCCGTCATCGGCAACCTGGGACACCTAGACATCGAATTCAACGTATTCTTACACCTGGACACCGAAAACTATGAAGCGCACTATGTGGACTTCGTCATCGGCAACGTGAGACACGTAGACATCGCATTCAACGTATTATTACACCTGGACACCGAAAACTACCAAGCGCGCTATCTGGACCTTGTCATCAGCAACCTGGGACACGTAGACATTGAATTCAACGTATTCTTGCACCTGGACACCGAAAACTATGAAGCGCACTATGTGGACTTCGTCATCGGCAACGTGAGACACGTAGACATCGCATTCAACGTATTATTACACCTGGACACCGAAAACTACGAAGCGCACTATGTGGACCTCATTATCGGCAACCTGGGACACCTAGACATCGAATTCAACGTACGATTACACCTGGACACCGAAAACTACCAAGCGCGCTATCTGGACCTCGTCATCAGCAACCTGGGACACCTAAACATCGAATTCAAGGTATTAATACACGTAGACACCGAAAACTACGGAGCTCACTATCTAGACATCGTCATCGGCAACCTGGAACACTTAGACATCGCATTCAACGTATTATTACACCTGGACACCGAAAACTACGAAGCGCACTATGTGGACCTCGTCATCGGCAACCTGAGACACGTAGACATTGAATTCAACGTATTCTTACACCTGGACACCGAAAACTATGAAGCGCACTATGTGGACTTCGTCATCGGCAACCTGGAACACTTAGACATCGCATTCAACGTATTTTTACACTTGGACACCGAAAACTACGAAGCGCACTATGTGGACCTCGTCATCGGCAACCTGGGACACCTAGACATCGAATTCAACGTACGATTATACCTGGACACCGAAAACTATGAAGCGCACTATCTGGGTCCCGTCATCGGCAACCTGGGACACGTGGACATCGAATTCAAGGTATTAATACACGTAGACACCGAAAACTACGGAGCGCACTATGTGGACCTCGTCATCGGCAACCTGGGACACGTAGACATCGAATTCAACGTGTTATTACACCTGGACACCGAAAACTATGAAGCGCACTATCTGGACCTCGTCATCGGCAACCTGGGATACCTAGACATCGAATTCAAGCTTAATTCATAAGAATCGACTTAAAAATTCCCTAGCGGCATTTTCTGCCAAGCGTAGAGAATCTTCTTTTCCGTTAACTCAATATATATTATTTATATATATGTCGTAGGCAAATGGTTATTTTAGGAAAATAACTTCTGACTAAGCAAATGCTATCTGCCTGGCCAAATAGCTTTCACCATTTATTCTTGCTATTTTCCTAGTCAAATGCTATTTTCCTAGGCAGATGCTATTTGACTGAACCGCTGTTAGGCAAATGGGGTAAATCTGAAGTATAGTGGCCTCCTCACCGATTTCGTTCAACTTAGGCTTAATCGACGCGTTTTTGCACAAAACGACCGAATCTGTCGCTTTGCCCCGCGAAACGAGATATTAAACGTAAAAGTTGTCAGGAATCAGGTTATGATTCCTGTCATACCGACGAGCTGTAGCAACTACGAACATGTCCTGCAGCCATATGCGCATGCTCAGTGGCCGCACACGCATGCAAAAGTGCGCAAATTTGAAACGTATGTATACTTATAATGCATATTACTTATAATTAGCTTTTAATGATGAACATATCTTATATAACATATTGTTACGCCCGTGCTGGACACTGAGTAGAGAAGTCGCGGAAAGCTGTGAAGCGCGCTCCTTGACAACGGGAGTTTGTTGATGGATTTATTGATTTTCTGTCTGGCGGATTTTTGGTATCCGCACGCGTTCTGTTTTACGAGCTTAGAATAAACGCATTTTTTAAGTTCTTTTGAGTTCTCTTTCCTTTTGCGAGTTTCGCAAAATACGTGCGCGAGTGTGGAGTGCGCGATAGTGTTACGGCGGCGAGCTCACTCGACGAGCGTAACATTTTGGGGGCTTGTCCGGGATACGAGGCGACGAACGCAGTATCCCGAACAGGATGACGACCACGCACACCCCGCCGAGGCACAGTGGGACGAAGGCTTCCAAAATTCGAAATTGCGACTAATACAATAAAAAGAAATGAATATATTTTCTAACTTATATATAAACTGAATCTTCACATTATGGCCCGAAATAATATAAGCACGGTACGTTTATTTCGTACTTGTACAGAAACGTGAACATGAACGTATTATCAAACTTTTTATGTGTATTACATATCTCTGTTTCGTTGCTAAATATTTCAAGAAAAAATACAACTAAACAGTACACAATCTAAAAAACTCTATTCCTATCAAAAATACTATTATTAAATATGTGAGATACACGATTAAAATTTGTTTATCTTACTGAACAATAATTTAAACTCTGTTTAGACCAATTTTTAACATTAAAATTAACGTACAGTCTTTGGAACCTATTAGAACCACTTAAAATCGATCAATTTCGGAAGAGTACACATTGCAGATTAATTATCAGGTGATAACTTTGCCATAAAATGCCATACGGTTTTTCCAAATCAAATAATTTGCTACTCATTTGCAAACAATAAGCGTGCGCGCGTAAATATGCATAAATGCGCAACGTTTATATAAATAGATACAAAATAGATAAACGTATTTGTATTGTGGTGTGTATAATTTTTTGGATAAAACATTTTATCTTACAGGTTTGTATTTTATAGTGATGATATCTAAATCTCATATTAATAAAATTTCTTTTAGTTTCGTTTAGCTGCACTGGCTGAACTGGTGGACACTGGTTAGTTCGAGTGAAATAAAATATACTTGTCTTACTCTATCTTATTGCACCAGTGTACACCAATTCAGTCAGTGCAGCTACACCAGTGTACACTAGTTCAGTCAGTACAGCTAAAAGGATCAGATCCAAGGTGTCATGGTTGAACCCGGCATTTTTGCTGTTAGCGATCTGGTTAAACATCTGCGTTATATCGCTACTTGGAGATTATATGATCGCTTGGAAATATGTGCTTAAATTATTAAGCTATATAAATGTACTGATAAAAAAATAATTGGGGATTCTGTCAAATAAGCCGATAAAGATAGCAAGCGACTAAGTGCATGGTCCTACGCGTTTCCTCTATTTCACACACGTACATAATATTTATGGAAATCATAATATTATTTACAGAAATTACATATACTTTTTATTAACTGGCCGAATTTATTGGTATAGGTGATTTTCTCTTCTACTAGTTACATATTAAGTGCTTGCAAAAATTTGTCGGATTTTTAGCATACTTCTTTTACTAATACAAGAAATATGCTAAAAATACGATAAACTTTTGCAAACCTAGAATAATTTAATAGTTTATATAGTATTTTAAGCACATTTACCTATGTATGTACGCAAATAGAGTACTTCGTATAAGATTACTTTTAAGAATTTCTCGTTTTTTTTTACAGTTCTTTTACAGTTTTCTTTAAACAAAACGTATCATAACTTCCTGACTTTCCTGGAAATCCTAAGAAAATTTATAATCTACTACATCATTAGTCACATATATTCAAACCCTTAATATTAAAAAAATAAAAAAAAAATAAAAATATATATATATATATATATATATATATAATAGAGATGAAATATTTAATAAAGAAAGAGGAGTTGGTTACAGTCTTATTAGAATCCAACAAAAGTCTAGATGTATTAGCAGTACATGTCAAGAACAGTTTTACTCTATCAGATGACTATGTAGAGTTAATAAAAGATAAACTCACAAATATATACAAGCTATTCTTGAGAAGATGGAAGGAGAGTAAATTCTGTAGAAGAAATTTCTTTACCAAACATAAAGAATGGCTTCAGGAGACATTTGTTCTCGAAATTGATACTATTCGTCCTTCTAACAACTTAACTTTGCGTTCTGTAGGTAGACCTGCAAAGAATTTTGAAGATTGTTCCACTAGTAGTAAGAGGCGCAAAGCACTTGATCTAATTAAAGAACATGGGATGGAAAAAGTAGAATACGCGTACAATTTAAGAGCAAAAACTTCGAAAAAAGTGAAATCGGAAGTACCTCTGAATTCCGAGGAAGCCTTGGCGCTTCTGATAGATTTAGATCTTACTAAAGAGCAATATTTAAAATTGCGATATATTGCAATTGCGCATAATAGCTCATTATTCCCTCCATATAGTCAGGTGTATACACATAAGAAGAAATGTTATCCTGAAAATATCAATGTTAACGAAACCGGAGCTAGCGTAGAATTGCAATCTTTTGTAGACCATTCTGCATCAAGAATTTTGTCCTTAAAAGAGGACTTGTTGCAAACTTTGCCTGAGGGCCAATTGACGATGGCTTGGAAATGGGGATGTGACGGTTCTTCAGGACAAGCTGAATATAAGCAAAAATTCAATGTTACTGATGTTTCGGATTCCGACTTATTTATAATATCAGCAGTGCCTTTGAAAATTATATCGGAAAATAAAATAATTATATGGCAAAATTTACAACCTTCATCAGTGAGATACTGTAGACCAATAAAATTTGAATTTGCCAAAGAATCGCAGAAGAAAACAGTCGCTGAAGTACAGAACATGAAATTGAAGATCGCGCAACTTGCAGAAACTATGTATAAAACTATTGCTGGTCAAAATTTTACAGTCAAACATAACTTCTTTTTGACAATGGTTGATGGGAAAGTAGTTCAAGCAATTACATCTACTTCGTCTGCCGCGACTTGCGTTATCTGTCGAGCGAAACCTACGGAAATGAACGACTTGATACGAGTGAGAGAAAAACTTGTTAATGATAAAAATTACGAGTTTGGATTATCAACACTGCATGCGTGGATAAGAACTATGGAATGTGTACTTCATATTGCGTATAATTTATCTTTTCAAAAATGGATGGCAAAAGGAGACAAAGAAAAGGAACAAAAAATAACAGAAAAACAACGTATTCAAAATGAATTTCGAAAGTTAGGTTTGATAATAGATGTTCCCAGACAAGGTTCTGGAACTTCTAATGACGGTAATACTGCGAGACGATTTTTTTCTGATCCAGAAATCACCTCTCAAATAACAAAAGTTGACAAACGATTAATTGAACGATTTTCGGTAATTCTCCAAGTGTTATCAAGTGGAAAAGAGATCGATGGAGAGAAATTTGATATATATGCATTTGACACAGCAAAGTTATATGTTGAGTTATACGGATGGTACTATATGCCTGCATCAGTACATAAAATTCTGATTCATGGCTCAGCAATAATTAATTCGTTTTCTTTCCCAATTGGCGAATTATCAGAAGAAGCTCAGGAAGCACGACATAAAAATTATAGAAATATACGTTTACATCATTCACGGAAACGATCCAGGATTGCAACAAATGAAGATGTTATACATATGCTTCTCATTATTTCAGATCCGGTAATGGCAGAAAAAAGGAAAATTCTTCCAAAGAACAAACTAGAATTACATCCGGATGCATTAAATCTCTTATTGGATTAAAAGTAAGATCCATCTTCATAATACACTAATATTATATATGCTATAAGTTATTTTTTTTTTCAGGTTTACATAATTTTAAATAATAACATTCATTAAAGAAGAGAGGAAATCAAAAGTTTCGTTAATAACAAGCAGCATTAATAACATGTTATTATTACGTTATTATATGGACTTGTAACAAGTGATTTAAAAAAGGTGTTTTTGTTTTAACTATTATTATTATTAGATACATTTTTAGAAGGCCTACAACTTTGCTTCTTACATATTTTTTATTATAGTTGCTTATTTTCTAGATATTAAATATTGAAAAAAAAATAGCGTATTCATCCCACTGTGCGACATCGTGACGTTGCGAAACGACGCGCTCCGCCTGCGCGAGGATTCCTACGACGCGTTGGAGCGCAGGATACGGCGAGTGGCCGCGCCGGAGGACGACGGGGACGCGACGAACAGGAGCTTCGTCGAGGGAGCGATCGCCGAAGCCAAAAAGAACTCGAGAAACCTGATAAGAGAATTTAGAAGCCAGTTCCTCGATGTAAAAAAGACTGTGGAAAAGCACGACGAGAAGATCGCCAAAATTCAGGATATTTTGAACCTTCTTCAACAATGAGCGCGGAGAAACGAAGACTCGTGGAGGAACTGCACGCGCCGGCGAGGAAGAACTTTCCCCGTCGCCGCGTCGTGGTGCGCGGTTACGACGATCTGTGGCAGGCCGACGTGATCGAGATGCGTCCCTATTCGCGCCAAAACGCGGGTAACAATTACATTCTGACGGTCATCGACGTGCTGAGCAAGTACGCCTGAACGATCCCGCTCAAGACCAAGAGCGGAAAGGAGGTCGCGACGGCTTTGCGAAATATCTTTCGCGAGGACGCGCGATGCCCTGAGAATCTGCAGACGGACAAGAAAAAGGAATTCTACAACGCCGACGTGCACGAGATCCTCGACGCGCGCAAGGTGAATCACTACTCCACGTATTCGGTAATGAAAGCGTCGGTGGTGGAGAGATTCAATCGCGTTGAAGAACGACATGTGGAAGCTCTTCACGCTTCAGGGATCGTACAGATGGATCGACTCGCTGCCGAGCCTCCTGTCGAATTACAATCGTCGCAGACACAGAACGATCGGAATGCGTCCGGCGGACGTGACGCCCACCGTCGCCGAAAGGCTGCTGCGCACGGTGTACAGTCGCGCGAAGATCGCCGCGCCGGCGAGGTTTCGAGTCGACGACCCGGTGCGCGTGAGCAAATTCAAAACGATCTTCGAGAAGGGCTACACACCCAATTGGACCACCGAGATCTTTCGCATAGCCAGAGTGCAAAGGACCAATCCCGTCACGTATCTGCTGAGGGACATTCGCGGGGAGGCGATAGCCGGAGGATTCTACGAGCACGAGTTGCTGCGCGTCTCCGATCCCGACGTATATCTCGTGGAAAAGGTCTTGCGTAAACGCGGCAATCGAGTGTACGTGAAATGTTTGGGAATGGACAGTTCGCACAATTCGTGGATAGATAAAGCATCTGTATTGTAACAAAAAATAATTAGACACACAACGTGTACTTTATTAAGGTAGTTTGATAATGAAAGGCTGAGGTCAAAACAATGTTTACAATTTTTTTATTTATATATGATTATAAAAGAATAAAATAACGCATCGCAAAGCTTTATAACAGCGTAAAAAAAGACCATTAGTAAGTAATTTTTTCTTTTTTCGACGTTTCTGATACATCGAGTCAATCG
Organism: Temnothorax americanus; assembly: GCF_048541705.1. Classification (NCBI taxonomy): domain Eukaryota; kingdom Metazoa; phylum Arthropoda; class Insecta; order Hymenoptera; family Formicidae; genus Temnothorax; species Temnothorax americanus. Next base: position 1,402,344 of record NW_027509526.1, on the reverse strand, counting down.
GAAACGGACGAAGTCAGTGAAGTTACAATTGCATCTCAACCGGCAAGTGGATCTATGAAAAAAAATAGAAAGCCGATTATAGATTAGTTGTTAGTGTAATTTTTTATATCTGATTTATGATCGGTTTATAAGTCAGATTTACTGCCTGAGTGAATGTCAGTAATCACGTCATTCTTCATTCTGTAACTTGTGTTGAATATTGTAGATATTTCACAATTGTTTTTTTTATCATATTACTCGTATAACATATTTGTTTTTTTTTTCGTATAATATATTTGTATTTTTTTCGTATAACATATTTGTATTTTTTCTTTACGTGAAAAAAACAACGAACGATGTCGTTCTTCTTCACACGTGCCTATTCCACAATTTCCACAGTGTACATTACAAGCTACCGAGTGCGCAAAAATGGTCGGTTGCGAGAACGCGATAAACATTGCGTACCGCCGAATGCGTAAGAATGGCCGGTCGCGGTACCTCTTAATTGAACAAACAGAGAAACGGTGAACGATTGATTTTATTTTGTCGCAATAAATAAGTACCCCTCGCGCGGAAATCTCATCTGCGTGTTCTCTCACTTTCTTTTCCCCTCCTTCCAGATCTGTACTTAAAATATCTCGATGCGATCCCCGATTCCGCTTACCACACGATCCCCCGCGATTGCGTCATCCGCGATGTGTAAAAAGACGAATGGAAACGATGAAGAACAAAGAAAGGTAATCGAGATCCCGCGAAAGAAAACGACCTTGAACACGTTCGAACGTGTTTTCACACGCTCACCCTCTGCCCCACGCGACACATATAAAAAAATAGAACGACCTTTGAACACGTTTGCTCCTCTTTCGAAAAAAAAAGAACCGTTCGCCGCGTCGCTCGAGATGAGAAAAACAAAAGGAGGATGTGACGTCGACAGCGACCTTGAACGCGAGTTCGGACGCGCGATAAAAAAAATATTATTCGCGAAACGTACGGTTCGGGGTGAACGAAGAGAGCGGTATCGTCTCTCTCTCGGTCTCTCTCGATATCGCGCTATCGGGAGATAGCCCACAATGCGTGTAAGACGGGAACTTCGGTCAAGCATGCGAAGAGTGAATTTTTCGATCCCAGCAACATCGTTGACTGTGAGATCGCTCTGTTTCAAATCCTAGTGTCACGACGCTTATTTACAAAATATATAATATATACACAAAAAAAATGTAAACACACATCGACAGATGTATTTTTTTTATTTTGTCGCAATAAATAAGTACCCAAGAAATCTCATCTGCGTGTTCTCTCACTTTCTTTTCCCCTCCTTCCAGATCTGTACTTAAAATATCTCGATGCGATCCCCGATTCCGCTTACCACACGATTCCTCGTGATTGCGTCATCCGCGATGCGTAAAGAGACGGATTGAAACGATGAAGAACAAAGAAAGGTAATCGAGATCCCGCGAAAGAAAACGACCTTGAACACGTTCGAACGTGTTTTTACACGCTCACCCTCTGCCCCACGCGACACATATAAAAAATAGAACAACCTTTGAACACGTTCGCTCCTCTTTCGAAAAAAAAGAACCGCTCGCCGCGTCGCTCGAGATGAGAAAAACAAAAGGAGGATGTGACGTCGACAGCGACCTTGAACGCGAGTTCGGACGCGCAATAAAAAAATATTATTCGCGAAACGTACGGTTCGGGGTGAACGAAGAGAGCGGTATCGTCTCTCTCTCTCGGTCTCTCTCTCGATACGTCGGAAAACCGCGTCCAGCCCGTCGTCGGGACGAAGAAGCGCGCGATCGACGCTCCCTCTCGCGGGAGGACACGACGACCGCTCGCAGCGTCGATCGAGAAAAGAAAAACAAAAGAAGGACGCGACGTCGACAGCGACCTTGAACGCGAGTTCGGACGCGCGATAAAAAATATTATTAGCGAAACGTACGGTTCGGGGGGGTGAACGAAGAGAGCGGTATCGTCTCTCTCGGTCTCTCTCTCGATACATCAGAAAAAAACAAAAAAATAAGCAGCCAATCGCTAACGTCGTACATCGGAAAAACCACCACTTTTATACGTCAGCGATAAAAGTGGAAAAAAAGTACGCAGCCAATCGCCAACGTCGTACATCGGAAAACCGCGTCCGCGTAGCCAATCGCCAACGTTGTACATCGGAAAACCGCGTCCGTCCCGTTGGGACGAAGAAGCGCGCGATCGACGCTCCCCCTCGCGGGAGGACGACTCGCGATTTTCACCGTAAAAATGGGGGAAAAAAATGTAGGAAAAAAGTGTAAGGGGAGGAAGCCACTCGTTAAAATGTATTATATTAGTCAGGATTTATTACTGAATACAGAATCGTGAAAACGAGAGAGACTGGCTCTTTCGGTGGTCGTTGCAGGACTGAGCCTGTTTTCCCGTTGCCGGGACGCGCTGCTTTTTAACAGAATAACGTCGAACATAAAACTAACGCTCTTGTCGCGAAGCGGGCACGAAAATATTTACACGACCGAAGGACGATCGAGTTGCTATGCCGCATTATACTATAGTTCCTACAGTTTCGGCAATCCTGACTCAGAATCGTCCTCGATTTATTCATTGAAAGGATAACGCATACAACAATAATTATTAAACATAGTGTGACATCTTACGAGCTATTTATCCCTAATGGTCTACTTAACATTTAGGCTCGAATTCAAGTATTCCTTGATCAGGTCATCTACTGTGCCACGTTGGTCGATTCCAAAAAGCAATTGGCTGGGTGTTTCATTTGTACTTTTGCTTATCGTGTTGTTTAAAGCGTGTTCGATCTGCGGTAACATGTTATACCAAAGTTGATCTTCCTCTTTATTTACAAGCTTGCCCAACATAGGAATCACTACGCGATTAATTCGTTCCACCTGACCATTGCTTTGAGGGGAACCAGTGGCTATCAATATATGCTTAATAACGTGCTTATCAACAAAACTCTTAAACTCTTGCAAAGTGAAACAAGAGCCCCTATCGGAGACAATAACTCGAGGCTTACTATAGTTGCTAAAATAATCGGATAGTGCTTTAATAGCTTCTTTACTTGCGGTGGTCTTTGTGGCGTACAACTTGACGTATTTTGTGAACGCATCTACAACTAGGAAAATATACTTTTTTGTCGCACACCGTTTATCGATGGGTCCCAAGTGGTCAATGTGCAATACGTCCAGGGGAGTGTTTCCTTTTGGTATCGGATGCAAAATGCCTTCCGTTTTTCCCGAATGTGAAGAATATGCTAAGCATTTCAAACAATTAGAGATATGCGCTCTTACTTTCGCTTTTAAATCAGGAAACCAATAACTTTTAAGTATTACCTCCATAGTTTTTTCTACCCCCAGATGCCCCATTTGATCATGATATCTAAACAAGATATTATTTTCCATATTTTGAGGAACGTAAAAGAGCAGATCATTATTCTTTTTACGGTAAACCAATCCATTACGCATCTCGAAGAATGGACTTTCTGATTTCTCTAGTTTTCCTACTAGTTCAATAATATCTTTATCTTGCGACTGGCAAACTGATAAGTTATACTTGAACGGATTATCTTCTATGACGCAAATATTAAAGGATCTACTGAGTGCGTCCACGTGCTTCATTCGATTGCCCGGCCTGTGTTCTACTGTATATTCAAAACTTTGCAACTCTAAGGCCCAGCGGGCAATTCTAGGATTAATATCCTTCTTTTGTAACGTCAATTTAAGAGCATTGCAGTCTGTAACGATCTTGAAAGATATACCGACTAAATATATTCTAAATTTTTTCAAAGCATATACTATAGCTAATGTCTCTAGCTCAAAACTGTGATATTTGCTCTTCGGTTTGGTGTTGTTCGTTTAGAGAAATAGAAAATTGGATGCAATTTACGGTCTGATTTACGCTGTACCAGTACGGCTCCGAAGCCGTGTGAACTAGCATCACAATGTAATTCGGTATAATCGTGAGGATCATAAATGGCCAATATCGGCGCTGCTACTAACTTAGATTTTAAAGCCTCAAAAGCATTTAACTCCTTTTCAGTAAAAGTAAACGTGGCATCTTTTTTCAGTATGTCATATAAAGGCTTAGCGATTAATGCAAATCCTTCAACAAATTTGCGAAAGTACGAACACAACTCGAGAAAACATTGCACTTTGCGCACACTTTGAGGAACGGGAAATTTTAAAACAGCCTCAATGCCACTATCAGTCGGACTTATGCCCTGTGAAGAGATGGAGCAGCCTAAATACTCTATTTTGGTAAATAAGAATTTACATTTGTCAATTCGCAGATTACATCTATTTTCGATCAATAATCTAAATACGCGTTTTAATACATAGAGATGACGTTCTAACGACTTAGTTGCTATCAAGAAATCATCGAAGTATGCTATTACATCTCCCTCACGGATCAGCTCCTGCAATATATCGTTTACAAATTTTTGGAATCTAGTCGGGGCTGTTTTTAATCCAAACGGCACTACAACGAACTCAAATTGGCCGAATGGTGTAACAAATGCAGTATATTTAATGGACTCTTCAGACATGCGAATGTGGAAAAATCCATCTTTTAAGTCTAATACACTAAAATATTCTTTATCTCTAAGAACATTTAATTGATCTTCTATCACTGGAATTGGAGAATTATCTCGTAATATATATTTATTTAAAGTTCGATAATCGATACACATTCGGTACTCTCCGTTTTTTTTACGTACAAGTACAACCGGCGACGCATATTCGGAGTTACTAGGCCTAATGACTCCTTTCGCTAATAATTCGTCCAAAATTTTCCTCAACTGTTCCTTTTCACTATACGATAATCTCCTCGGTGAGAAATGAAAGCTTTTTACATTATCAAACTTTAATGTCAGTTCCGCATTAACCTTGGGCTTTAAAGGACGTTTTGGCAATACATATTCTTTTTCGAACAATTTTTTAAACTCTAACTGTTTAGCAGGACAAATATCCGGATTAATTACTAACGTTTCACTTATTTTATCTGGCATATCGCTTATATTAATATTAAGAATCTCGTTATCTACATTCAGATTCTCGTCGTTATCTAAATTTTCCGCAACGTTTACAGGAATAGCAATTAAATTAACTTTAGCTCTTTTTAGAATGTCCCGACCGATTATCATAGAGAATGACGTAGTATTATCAGTAACCACGTATACTGACACGCTAGCTTCACTAATTTGATCGTAATGAATATCAATTGTAGTAGTTCCAACTACGTTTAGCTGACTGCCATTAATTCCACAAAATTTATTTCCAACATCAGTCGGCTTAATAAAACAATTGGGAATAATCTCTTCTTTCACAAAACTTATTGGACTCCCAGTATCGATCAACGCATCTACTTTAGTTTCATACTTCGCAATAGAATCACTCAATTTTATCGTAACTACTTTTTGAAATTCATTACTAATCAACGAGGCATCTACGTAATTAACTTGTTCTGATTCACTCTTACCGTTACATTCGCTCATTACATGCCCTTTTTCTCCGCATTTGAAACAGGTACCTTTCTCTCTCTTAGGCGACTTACAGTCCTTAGACATATGTCTAAATTTGCTGCAATTGTAGCACCGTATTTTGACCTGTGACGCACTTGACTCCGTCGACGCATCCTTTCTCTCCGACACCTTCGTATGAGACTGCACGTCCTTCTGCTCCTTGTTCTTCCACTTCAGATCTCGTTCCGGACGACTTTTCTCCTCCATCAGATTGACACTTTCAAACGCCGTTAGCAGCTCGTCTTTCGAGGCGAACTGTTGAAGCTTTGTTTGATTACGTAACTGCAAACTCGATATACCCTCGATAACGTACTCCAAAATTTCTTCTTCATCCACTGGAACGCGATTAGCAAGTATAATTTTCTCGTGGTAATATGCACTAAACGCTTCTCCCTGCTTCCACTTTCTTTCTTCAAACTGCTTCCGCAGCTTCAATTTACTTTGACGGTGATCGTACATCTTGCGCATTTCAAAAAGTATATCATTCGCGCTGAGCTCGACATGCTCGGGGCGAAAGTGAAACCACTCTAACGCTTTGTCCTTAAGACGCGCTCCTATGAGAATCTTTGCACTGTTGTCATCCAAACGATATGTTGCAATTAATAATCGGGCTTGCTTCTCTCAATTTCGGAACATGCCCTCTTTTCCTTGAAAATCGCTCAGCAATTCACATATTGCTTTCACGCTATGTTTCGATGGCACTTCCGGTCCTGCATCGTTCCGCGGGGCATTACGCAACATCTGGTTCTCTCTCTCCAAGATCCGCATCTCTCGCTGCATTAACGCTTGTTCTCGCCGCATAAATTCCATCTCACGCACCACGTCTTCTGGCAGAGTCCCGCCGCGGTTCGCGCGTCGATCTCTCTCCGACCGCTCACTCGCATGCTTGATATCACTTATCGACGTATGCTCCGCCTCTCGTCGCCGATCTCCTGCCGTGTCCTCGTGCTGCTCGCTTTCATCTTGATTCTGTACCACACCGATCGCTCTTAATTCGTTAATCCAGTCGTTATCTGGCTCTGCCGCTTGCAATCGGGCTATCAATTCCGCCTTGCTGCCCGATGTCGGCAACTGCCGTTCTTGCAGCAACTCTTTGAGCTGGAGCACTTTACACTGGTATATGGCCATCACGTTTCCGATAACGATACGGAAGCTCGGAACACTGAAGGACACCTCACCGATACAGTTCCGTGCTTGAAATTACCCGGCAGTTTATCACGGCGGTTCACTGCGTCAACACTCGAATACCGATCCTCGATCCCACTTCTGAATTTGTAAGGGGAAGAAGCCACTCGTTAAAATGTATTATATTAGTGAGGATTTATTACTGAATACAGAATCGTGAAAACGAGAGAGACTGGCTCTTTCGGTGGTCGTTGCAGGACTGAGCCTGTTTTCCCGTTGCCGGGACGCGCTGCTTTTTAACAGAATAACGTCGAACATAAAACTAACGCTCTTGTCGCGAAGCGGGCACAAAAATATTTACACGGCCGAAGGACAATCAAGTTGCTATGCCGCATTATACTATAGTTCCTACAAAAGTAAGTAGCCAATCGCTAACGAGGTACATCGGAAAATCACCACCGTTGGCAGCCCTGCCACACCTAACTTTACGTAAAGTGTTCCCCCCGCGTCGCGCTCCCCCTCTCGCCCAGTTTTCGCTTCCCCCCGCATAGCCCCCCTTCCGGTGACCCTTTACACCGTCCCTCGACCCCCTCGCCCACCGCTTACGGCGGTCCCCCCGCTGCAGCGAAGCCCCCCCCCCGATCCCGCTAACCGCAACCCGAGATCACTGGGGCAGGAATGTATATTCTCTAGCTACTCAAAGCCATAGAAAAACGATGGAATCATATCGCTGAGAAAACCAAACTCAGTCTTTCTCAATTCACACACGCGATAGACCTGGTCCTGAGCTCTACCAGTTTCTGCTTTAACGGAGAATTTTACGAACAAATTTTCGGTAGTCCGATGGGATCCCCCCTTTCCCCAATCCTCGCTGACCTTGTTATGGATGATTTTGAGACGCACTGTCTGCAGTCGCTGAGTTTTGTTGTATCATTCTATTGTAGATACGTCGATGATATTTTTGCGGTAGTTCCCAAGTCAAAAATTGATGAGCTTCTCACGACATTTAATAACTATCACACAAGATTAAAGTTCACTTATGAAATGGAAACAGATGGTGCATTAAACTTTCTTGACACCACTGTGATTCAAGAGAAGAATGCATTAATAACAAATTGGTACAGAAAACCGACATTCTCGGGACGCTACATCAATTATTTCTCAAATCACCCTTTCAAGTACAAAGTCAACATTATACGCAATTTAGTGGATAGAGCTACTCTACTCTCCAATGCACGGTTTCATTCAAATAATATTTCAATAGTTAGAAATATACTCTTAAATAACTGTTTCCCGATTGATGTCGTTAATAAGTATACCAATGTCCGACGAGTTGAACTTTTAAAAAAATTTAATAATCCGGGCGGTGCGAGTACAGACAGACAGGTGCGTCGAGATCCTGTCAGCTTGATAACGATACCGTATGTCGAAGGTCTTAGCGCTAATGTTGAACGCACAATGAGGGGGGTCAAGTTTAAGACTCTCTTGACGATTCCGAAAAAGCTGGATTGTATAATTAGGAAAGGGAAAGACAGATTACAACCTTACAAACAGACCGAACTTGTTTACGAGATAGATTGTGTGAATTGTGATTCGTGCTACATCGGACAAACGAAGCGACATTTAGAGACACGCATAAAGGAACATCGGAGCGATGTCAAGAAACATTTTGATAATCATTCAGTCGTTACTAAACATCGTCTCTCTCAAAACCACGATTTTGATTGGCAGAACCCGAAAATTATATATAAGGAGAAGTGTTTGGCGCACCGCCATGTATCATAGTGTGCACGGGGCGGTATGAGGCGCTCCCCGGATTTGCGATTGGTCAACAAAATTTCTCGAAGGACCAGAGGGCCCGTGCCCTCGCGAAAGCGAATAAAGCGAAGCAAGCAAGCGAATATCAAAAATGCGAGGCGACTCACCGTGTCGTTGCCCGGCGCCTCCTGGGTGTCGACGTCGTCCTCCCGTTGGCGAGATCTCTGTCGTGCAAGGCGAAAGCATGCAACAGTCCGGTATAGCAAGCGGGCACGGACAGGCAGGTATAGCAAGCAGGCACAGATAGGCAGGATAGCAAGCAGTCACAGATAGGCAGGATATCAAGCGATTAGGCCTTCGTGGTCTGCGATAGGCGACCGAGCACTCCGAGTTTGCACATGCAAAAACGGTAACGTGTGAGCTTCACGACGTTCGACTGGTGAGTGCCTCTCTTCGGCGTTCTCCGGCTCGCGCACCTGCGAAGTACGGCGCGAGCGAGTACCGATTTCTTCTCATAATTGGGGATGCCACCCGTGGGCGGGCAGCACGAGTCGGGTGAGTCGCGCGGATGTCGACAAGTGTACTAATCGCGATCCACCGACGTTTCGCTAATAGGTGCGATAATTTAACCCGGTATAATTAATCAATGTGAAACGACAACACGAAATCAATCTTATAATTAACTACTATTTACACTATGATACACGGCGGTGCGCCAAACATTACCGCCCACCAAAATACACCGTATTTTCTATGTTTGAGCAAGTCCCTCCGGTGAGCCGTCCATCGGCAGAAGGCACAGCTTCACCAGAGGGCGACTAAGGAGGCCATCCGCCGTCCTCACCGTAGCGACCCGGGCGACCCCGTCACAACCCGGATGCAATTCCTCGACGCGCCCTCGTCTCCACGCCAGAGGAGGAGCGTTTTCGGTTTTTAGAAGGACCAACGTGCCCTTTGATATCGCGTCAGCCGGCTTCAACCACTTTGGTCGTTGCTGGAAGGTGTGTAGATATTCTTCATGCCACTGTTTCCAGAATTGTTGGTGCATGTGCTGCACCAGCTGCCATCGATCGAGTCTGCCTATCGGCACCGGGTCTAGGTCGGGATAGGGAACCGTTACGAGCGGCTCTAATGTGATAAAGTGCCCCGGGGAGAGCACCCCGAGGTCGTAGGGATCCGAGCTGGTGGGGCACAAAGGTCGGGAATTCAGGATGGATTCTACCTGTGCTAGGAGGGTACTGAATTCCTCCACCGTGAGGATCTGCGCTCCCACCACGCGTTTTAAGTGGGTCTTTGTCGCCTTAACCCCCGCTTCCCAGAGGCCACCAAAGTGTGGCGCGGAAGGGGGGTTAAAGGACCACTGGATTTGTTCTCGCCCTGAAGCCGCCTCCATGCAGCTGACGAGCTCGCGCTGAGCCCCCACGAAATTGGTGCCGCAGTCGCTGTAGATCCGCGAGCAGCGACCGCGCCTAGCGATGAAACGCCTCAGAGCCGACAAAAACGAGTCTGTAGATAAGGAAAAAGCAAGTTCCAAATGAACCGCCTTTGTGGTAAAACAAACAAAAATACACACGTATGCCTTGAACGGCGTTGCCCCGCGAGAACGACGATTATATACGAAGAAGAGGCCCGCGTAGTCGACCCCGGCGATTGAGAAGGGTTTGGCCTGACGTACCCGGTCGAGCGGTAGGTCCGCCATGGGCGGTTGCAAAGTACGCGGGTTCGCCCGGAAACATTGGTAACAACGCGACAAACAACGTTTGATGGCCTGATGGGCCCCCAGAATTAAAAAATGCTGCAGTAGTAGGTAATGCAACGCTCGACGCCCCGGATGCAAGTGTAGGCGGTGGGTGCGCTCTACTATCAGTTCCGTGAGCCGGTGCTTACCGGGCAATAACGCGGGATGCTTGGCCTCATGAGATATTGCGGAGTGCGTGAGTCTACCGCCCACCCTGAGGACTCCGCGCGCGTCCACGAAAGGGGCGAGTTGTCGCAGAGGTTTGGAGCAATTCTGATTGCGTTTTAATCTATCGAGATCCTCTGCAAAGCGACAAGATTGAACAACTTTAACGAGGTATAGCAAGGTCGAATGGAATTCGACTTGGTCTACAACAAGAGTTCTGTGAGGTAAATTCGACTTGAGTCGATTAACAAAACGAAGGCAATAAGAGAATATTCTAACGAGTTTATCCAATGCCGAAAAACGATCGAGAAGCGAATCAACAACAGAAGCAGAGTTTACGACATCAGCAGGATCTACAACAACAAAAGCATGAGATTTTTCTTCCTCCGGAAAATCGTCATTTTCCAATATCGTTTCTGGAGTGGGTTCGAATTCGGCGAGCCACGCAGGGCCAGTTCACCAAAGCTGATGATCCACTAATTCTTGAGGAAACAAGCCCCTTGAGCAACAATCGGCGGGGTTAGACTTGGTGTCGACATGCCTCCAGCAAGAGATATCTGTGTTGGACTGGATGCGGGCCACACGATTACGCACAAACGTCTTCCAACGGTGGGGGGCCGAACGTATCCAGGCGAGCGCGACCTCGGAATCAGACCACGCGTACGTGCCGTCGATAGTAATCTTAGGCCGGAGGATGTTCCCGATATACTCCGCTAAGTCCGACAGTAAAACGGCTGCGCAAAGCTCGAGTCTCGGCAAGGTGATGGCCTTAAGCGGGGCCACCTTTGACTTGGTGCTGAGCATTCGAATCAGTACCCCGTCCTCGGCGACGATTCTAATATATACAACGGCTCCGTAGCCTTGTTCGCTCGCGTCACAAAATCCGTGTATCTCCCGTCGGATTACGTTGGCCATGGCGATAGTACGAGGTATGCGAATGGAAGCTAGCGCGGGGAGTTCCGATTTGTATCGCCCCCATCGAGAACATATTTCCGAAGGAGGCCTGTCGTCCCACTATAATTTGAGCACCCAGAGTTGCTGTATCAGTCTTTTAGCTGCAAACGTAAAGGGAGTCAGAAAGCCTAACGGGTCGAAAATACGAGCCAGTTCCGAGAGAATGGTGCGTTTGGTACAATCTCTGTCCAACGGGTGGACCTGAAAGCCGAAGTTGTCCGTTTGAGGATACCAACGAAGTCCGAGAACCTTGAGAAACTGATCTTCCGAGGATTCAAACGATAGCAATGATTGACTGCAAAGCTCTGGATCGAGATCTGCTAAGACTGACGGATGGCTGCTGGCCCATTTCCTGAGCTCGAAACCCGCGGTTTTGAGCAAAGCTTGTAGCTGCCGCTGAAGCTCACGGGCTTCCCCCTCAGACTCGGCGCTCGCCACCACGTCGTCGACATAGACGCTTTCCTCCAAGACCGCCGCGGCCAGAGGGTAGCTCACTTTGCCTTCCGTTGCCAATTTCAACAAGCAGGCGATTGCCAGGAACGGAGAACACGTCAATCCAAAAGTGACAGTCAACATCAAGTAGTCTAATATCGGATCATTCTCCGAGAAACGCCAGACTATTCTCTGGTAGTCACATTGACCGCGCTCGACCAAGATCCGAAGGAACATTTGTTTGACGTCCGCAGTGAGCGCCACGCGGCCTACCCGGAACCTAAACAATATCACGACTATATCCGTCTGTAACTTAGGCCCGGATCGCAATACGTCGTTCAACGAAACGCCGTTCAAATCCTTCGCCGAAGCGTCAAATACGTCCCGCAATTTTGTGGTAGTGCCATCCGATTTAACTACCCCATGATGGGGCAAATAGAACACAGGTCCGTCCACCGGGGACGGCCGTTCAATCGGTTTCATATAACCGTTATTCAAATAATCCTGCATGAATTTGTTATAGCTCAATTTAAACTCTGCATCTAATTTAAAGCGACGCTCAAGTGCGCGAAATCTATTTAGGGCTACTTGACGCGTGCCGACAAAACAAGGTTTATCCCTTTTGAAAGGATACGATACAACAAAACGACCGGACGCGTCCCGACGCGTGGTCTGAGCGAATAATTCCTCGCAACGTTTATCCTCCTGCGAATACGGTGGGAGCGATGGAATCTCGTCTAGTTGCCAAAATCGACTAAGAGATGCGTCCAACGAATCGAGAGTCATAAACGAATGTGTGGATCCCGGCGCCTGCGTCGATACCGAACCGACGAGAACCCAGCCGAAGACGGAATTGAAGGCGTCTGGTTCGCCCTTCTTTCCCACGCGACGGCCATCCCGAAGTAACGACGCGAAGATTTCTGCGCCGATCAGGATGTCGATGGGACCGGGTCGGTGATACCGCGGATCAGCTAACCGCAATCCGTTCAAATGTTTCCACGCTCTTTGCTCGACCTGACTGCTAGGTAACGGGGCAGAGATGCGCGGAAGAATCGTAGCCTCTACTGGGGTGCGCGTGCTTTCCCTGCCCTGTGCTTGTATTACGAGTGAGGTGCGGCCTCGAGTTGCAGCCGCCTTTGTATCATTTACCGCGAGAACTACCGTATGGCACTTGGTTCGTCCAAAACCACCCCTCTGCATGCAACTTTCTGAGATAAAGTTTAGCTGGCTCGCGCTATCTAACAGAATACGAACGGGGAAGGGATTTCCGTGTGCGTCGAGCGCTTAAGCTTGTACCGTCGACAACAATACGATCGGGTTCGACCGCGCGACACTAGCCATGCTAACGAGGGGTTCGCTTCCCTGCGATGACGTTGTCCCCGATTCGGAGGGTGGTTCGGCGTCTGTGGGTGCATTCGCCGAGCCCGAGTTCTGCTCAAAATGCAGGAGCGTGTGATGTTTGGCCTTACACGACCGACACGTCCACGACGATGGACAGTCATTAACGCTGTGGCCCGCGCGGAGGCAGTTATAGCACAAGTTCGAAGTTTTAGCCGTTGAATGCCTTTCCCGAGGGGATAATTTCAAGAATCGAGAACATTTTGCAACGAGGTGTTGTTCTTTACATACCGGACACTCGGCGGTTCGAGTTGCGAGCGACGAAGCCGACGCGGAATTCTTTGACGAAGTCGACTGAGACTTTTGCGACGTATTTTGTGAGCCCGATACTGACGCGAGAACCCGGCAGTGATCAGAGAGAAACTTTGTGAGTTGCGTGAATTTCGGTATTTCCTCCGCTCGGTGTTCAGATTCGAACTTCTCGCGGAGCGAACGAGGGAGCTTCTCCAGCAAGAATTTGAGAAGGAGATAATCCCAAGCGTCTGTAGGAAATCCTAATAGATTCAATGCTCGCGTGTTCTCGGTGAAGGTGCTCAACAGCGTGCGCAGGGGGACGGCCGACTCCGACTTCAACGGCTGAGCTTTCAGCATCAAGTCCACGTGATAATCCGCCAAGTCTCGTTTGTTTTGATATCGCGAAATCAAGGCGTCATAAGCTATCGCGTAGTTATCGGCGGAGAGAGGGATGTTCTTGACGACGTTCAGCGCTTCTCCTTTCAAGCAGGATATCAGATATTGATACTTCTCTATGGTAGGGACGTTCCGGTTCTCGTGAATAGAGATGTTGTATAACGCGATGAACGAGGGCCAAAGCGTGAGATCTCCCGAAAATTGTGGAAGTGAGATCTTGGGCAATTTGACCGATGACGTCTGGGCCGGGGCCTGCGGGGCCGGAGCGGCTACTTGGTCGGCGCCCACAAATTTCTCGTAACGCCCGATTACCGCGAAGCGCATCTCGTCAAAGTCCCGGCGAATCGAATCCTCCGTTTTGAACTCTTCATCTGAGGCGTTTTGTATTATCTTGAGGTGGGCTGCCTCAAAGTCTTCGACCAATTTGGTCACGATGGGATGTCGCACGAGAAAGTTCGGTCTCTGACTTACATTGTCCGCGGCGAGCATCGACAGCTCATGAATCTCCCGCATACGTTTCACGCATAACTCGCGTTTGGTTACATTCCCTCGACTCATGATGCCCGGAATACAATCACTAGGTCAACCAAGATGACGATAGCAGCTCACTTCGATGTGAGAATATCAACAATGCCGGGAGCTAACGGTCTTCAAGTTCCGAAATGTTTGCAAAACAATACAACTATCTCCTTGTTATGATGACGAGTCGGCTCGGCTCGAATTTCTGTTCGAAGGCACGACGGATATTTTCGAAAGGCTATAATAACGATTCGTACAATTTCAAAACGACGGTAGGTTGATGCAAAATAATAGGGTGCGAGCACTGGCGGTAGAGGGGGATCAAGTAGGATGATTAACGAGGAAGATGGTTGCAAAGGATACAAAATAATATAATAGTTAGACCAATAATAAATCAACAATCAGTAATCAATAATCATCAAAATCAAAATTATCAATTAAATTGGCACAGGTACCCGGTTACGACGAAGAAATTGCAGTCAGGTACTTATCTGATCGAGCCTCGGTAATACGCGTTGCGCGCGGTCTTACTACATAAGCGGAATATACGACATGATCACACGACATGAGCGGTATACCACATGAGCAATCCACGCCACAAGCATTAATTTATTTGGCTCAATTACAATCACAATCTCCAATGACTAATTGAAATATCATATGAGTGCTGCAATATATTCTATACCGGGGACCAGTGCCGACGATAACGGTATATTCGATCGGTGGCAAGTATGTTTGCGAAAATTCCAACGATCGGAATAATAGTTTCAGTATGTATTTTCAATATGTATTTTGAGTCTGGCCGAAACACACCCAGCAACAACGAAAATAATGTAGCGCGTTATTATGGAACGCGAGCTTATGTAGAAAAAATGTGTATATACGCTGCCGGCCCGTGACCGAGCGTCAAGGCCGTCGACGGCGCGGCGAAAACGTATGGCTTAACCGAGAATATTCCAATGTTGAATATTTCGGTTAACGACAATATTCAATAACGAATGACAAAAGCAATTAACCACAAAGCGATCAAACGACAAGTTTCCCGCGCGTATTCTCGTCGCGAAGCAATGTTGCGGCCGAGAGATATCGCGGCGGGTGTAGAATACGCGACTGATTAATTGTAATGCAATCGCGATCAAAACTACTAAGAAATGCTATCCACGAGCGAGAGGTCGGCGTTATTGCTTTAGAGCGCGGATCCGGCTCGAAGGACCAATGCACGGGGGGGTATGAGGCGCTCCCCGGATTTGCGATTGGTCAACAAAATTTCTCGAAGGACCAGAGGGCCCGTGCTTTCGCGAAAGCGAATAAAGCGAAGCAAGCAAGCGAATATCAAAAATGCGAGGCGACTCACCGTGTCGTTGCCCGGCGCCTCCTGGGTGTCGACGTCGTCCTCCCGTTGGCGAGATCTCTGGCGTGCAAGGCGAAAGCATGCAACAGTCCGGTATAGCAAGCGGGCACGGACAGGCAGGTATAGCAAGCAGGCACAGATAGGCAGGATAGCAAGCAGTCACAGATAGGCAGGATATCAAGCGATTAGGCCTTCGTGGTCTGCGATAGGCGACCGAGCACTCCGAGTTTGCACATGCAAAAACGGTAACGTGTGAACGGCTGAAAGCTCAGCCGTTGAAGTCGGAGTCGGCCGTCCCCCTGCGCACGCTGTTGAGCACCTTCACCGAGAACACGCGAGCATTGAATCTATTAGGATTTCCTACAGACGCTTGGGATTATCTCCTTCTCAAATTCTTGCTGGAGAAGCTCCCTCGTTCGCTCCGCGAGAAGTTCGAATCTGAACACCGGGCGGAGGAAATACCAAAATTCACGCAACTCACAAAGTTCCTCTCTGATCACTGCCGAGTTCTCGCGTCGGTATCGGGCTCACAAAATACGTCACAAAAGTCTCAGTCGACTTCGTCAGAGAATTCCGCGTCGGCTTCGTCGCTCGCAACTCGAACCGCCGAGTGTCCGGTATGTAAAGAACAACACCTCGTTGCAGAATGTTCTCGGTTCTTAAAGTTAGCACCCAGAGAGAGGCATTCGAAGGCTAAAACTTCGAACTTGTACTACAACTGCCTCCGCGCGGGCCACAGCGTTAACGACTGTCCATCGTCGTGGACATGTCGGTCGTGTAAGGCCCAAACATCACACGCTCCTGCATTTTGAGCAGAACTCGGGCTCGGCGAATGCACCCACAGACGCCGAGCCACCCTCCGAATCAGGGGCAACGTCATAGCAGGAAAGCGAACCCCTCGTTAGCATGGCTAGTGTCGCGCGGTCGAACCCGATCGTATTGTCGTCGACATGGCGGCACCGGCGAATACAGGCGAAAACTAATCGCATTACATCGAGACATAATCGCGCGCCCTTCGTCACGCGTGATGTCTCTCGTCCGCTCGTCACGTGGGCAAGTTCACGACGACAATATTCGTGTACCTATAATTTGTTGGACGAGGTCGAGCCTTACACCCTCACCCCGTGCGCCTCATACCCCCCCCCGTCCAAGAAGCATTTCAGAAAAAGAGAGATTTCTGAGATGTTTTTCATAAAAAAGAGTAAGCACACTGTCAACCTTCAGAAGGATACCGAGAATTTGCCTGCGATATATGATCGAATTATTGAGGCTGTATAACATGTAATTGAGTTCGGTCTGTGTATGTAGTATTTCGGAACACGTTAATTAGTTTATGATTTGGTTATTTTCGGAACACATCTTATGTATTTAGTTATTGTGTATTATATGTCATTGTGACTTTGAATATGGCACGGTACGGAGCTAGTGGAGAAAATGAGCCGCCTTATTTTCCTAAAACTTACATTGCGACACTCGGATGCTTTTATTTTATTTTTTTGACGCACATTACATTTAAGTTTTTACGATTTACCACTGATATGGCTTCCACCTTTATATCGACATATTTATATGTACATATTCGTTCTAGCGTGGCGTTCGCACAATGTGGCTTGGACGCAGCATTTGGCGACGCATGATATTGTTGCGTAAGCTATGTATTTCTCACTTGAAAAGGACCTAATTAAGGTCGAAACGTAGTGAGTCAATATATAAATTGATACTGGCCAAATGGGTCGCTTAATTTCGCACTTATTTTTAACTACGCACTGGCGGATCTAACAATTATCCAATTTTTTATTTAATATTCTTATAGCTGACATCGAGAGCTTTTTAAAACACTATCAAGAAACTTTTTTCGGTTGAATACTTTTCGAGATATGAGTTGACAAAGTTCAAGTACCGCCGGCATTAGCATTAGCCAAATTGTGCCGCGTGGAGGTTGCACGGTCGGATTTACATCTCATTGTGTATATGTGTGTGTGTGTGTGTGTGTGTGTGTGCGCGTGCGTGCGTGCGTGCGTGCGTGTGTGCGTGTGTGTGTTATATCAACATATCAACGGTTATTAAACTACAAAAGCTTGAAAGAGAAAAAGCCCCTGACCGTGTGGAGTTCAGCTGCTTATCGCCAGAAATGCCGAGCGACGTTTGCTAGCGTATCCCTATCAACAGTGTGTTGCCGGCGCTGGCTAGCGTATCCCTGTCAACAGCGTGTTGCCGGCGCTTACTAGCGTGAGTTTATGGGATTTCTTAAAAGATCATGTTTATAAAGCAAAACCTGCGAGCGTTGAAGAATTGAGAAACAGAGAATAACTGATGAAATGAGTTCAATAACCATTGATATGTTGATATAACACGCGCGCGCGCGCGCGCGCGCGCGCACACACACACACACACACACACACACACACACACACACACACACACACACACACACACACAACGGGGTGTAAATCTGACTGAGGCTGCAACCTCCACGTGGTACACCTTGGCTAATGCTAATGCCGACGGTACTTAAACTTTGTCAACATATCTCAAAAAGTACTCAACCAAAAGAAGTTTATTGACAATGTTTTGAAAAGCTCTCGACGTCAGAGCTATAAGAATAATATTAAATAAAAAGTAGAAGTTTCCATTAAAAATTTTAAAGTTGATCTTGAAAGCTCCTCCATACACGCTTAAGGTCAAATAAGTACCACCGTTTGATGCATTTGTTGAAGCCCTATATACAACTTATGTATAAAACATTTTTTCTTAATTAAAATGTCTTGTTTTCGAGATATTTCACCGATTCCACACTTTTTCCTCATCCTGTATAAGCAGACTCTCTGCGAGGCGAAAAGCAGATAAATCCAGTATCATAACTGAAGGGATCTCTTTCTATAAGGACCTCCTGGCAGTAGCCGCCCCGAACACCGAACACCGAGCCCAGCGGCCTCCGACTCCTGGCGCTATAGTTGCCCCGTTCCCGGCGTTCTTCAAAACGATAAAAACCGATTGAAATAAATGAATCGGTATGAATCTGATTCCTTAATTCACGGATTTGTAACGATTAAAATGGATTGACTAAAACCGATTCAAACGATTCATTAACCATATTAAAAACAATAGAAACTGATGTGCAGTTGATAAGACATTTACGATAGGATCCCAAGTATTTTGTACTGTGAGTTTCTGAGGGAGTGTCGTAAATAAACGATTCACTATATAACCATATATTAAAAACGATAGAAACTTATGTGCAGCTGATAAGACATTTACAATAGAATCCCAAGTATTTTGTAACGTGAATTTCTGATAGAGTATCGTAAATAAACGATTCACTAACCGTATTAAAAACGATAAGAAATTTTTTATTGTTTTCTATCGTTGGTGGTTATCAGGGATAAGATCCGACTAATGAATACTGGCCTATTAAGAAAGAAAACATCTACCGTGGGAAAAGGAACACTAGCATAACAAACATGGCTGCCACGTCGACATGCAGTATTGACATTAGCTGTATATGGATAATGATGTGAAAAAATTATTATTTTGTTAATTTTACATGAGAAATGTTGACATTTGCGTGAATATATCTATGCATCACTATCAAGAAACATGATCATGTTTTTTGACGATATAGTGATGCATAAACATGTTTACACAAATTGTCCAAATGAAGTGTCAACATTTCTCATGTAAAATTAGCAAAATAATAATTGTTTACATCATTACCCATATAAAGCTAATGCTAAGACCGATATTTTATGTGTGTACGACAAATTTTTTAAGCATGTTAATTGGCTGCAAGATAGAGAATTTCTAGAAACTCAAGAACTTCTCTATCTTAGTCACTTAAAGTCACTAGATTTATAAAGTACCGCAATCCACATTGACTACGTTTAAGGTGCAATTTCAAGGACGCTAGAAACCAGCGGCGACGTCAAAAAAATGTAGTGGGGGAAAAAGTTCAGACCGTCTCAGCTTTTTCAGCGTGCCGCGAAATTCAATAATCAACGATGAATGCCAATCGCAAGCGACGATTTCACGACGCGCACGTTTTGCTGCTTACTTCTTCCTCCATTAGACGAGCGGCAATTTGTCACGTGACTATATTTGCCGCTGGTTTCTAGCGTCCATGAAATTGCAACTTTATTTACTAAAATGAGCGTCGAACGTCAAAGCTAAACACAGTTTAGTTTTTTCCATTCGACGCGGGAATTCAAAAATCTATCACGTGACCAGATTTCCATGAAATTGCACCTTGACCAATGAAATACGGACACATATTATAATGGCTTCTGCACACAGGACGCGGAAACGTTTGCCGCGCGGCAAAAAGTGACGCGATAGTCAATAAACTTTTGGTTCTTACGGAAAAACAACACGTTGATTGGCTACCGCGTTGCTCCTTGCCGCGCGACAAGCGTTTCCGGGTCCTGTGTGCATAAAGGTGCCTTTTCATGCTGACGCTCGACGCTCATTTTCAGCGGCAAGAAGATCGCATGACCACACGTGACGTCGGCGTCAATTGAAATTCATGAAAAGGAAAACAGCGTCAAAATTTCGGCGTCTTCGCGCTGCTTTGGCTTTGACGCTAAAGCTGAAAAAATCCAGCTTTCTTTGCTTGACGCTAGCGTCAGCGCGAAATCACGTGATTTTGCGATACGCTGAAACGAGCGTCCCATGAATTTGCACCTTAAGCCATAACTCCGTAGACGTTCAAACGAGCATGGATGCTGGCTGTTTGATGCTATTGCCCCCTTCACAGATAGAGCGTCAAACGTAGTCACGTGACCAGATTTGACGCTCGAATCCAACGTCATCATGAAATTGTACCCGTATATATATACGCTTTTTATGTGATGGAGCCAAAATGGCGGATGATTATGAAACTTTATAAATCTAGTGACTTTACACAAAGCGCTGCGCGAGCGCGCTCCTGGTGGCAAAATCTAAACTAGTGTAAAGTAGACACAATGGCCGCGTTCAGCAGACACAACTGTTGAATTCGTCTTATCAACACTCTGCGCTGATTGGTTGGTTCTAAAAGTAAGAGCCAATCACGTTCGACTGCTACTGAGCGGCTTGATCTGCTGAACGCGCCCATTGGCTGCGTTTTGCCGAACCTCTGCTAACGTTAGTGCAAAGTAGCAATTGAATATGATTGGTTCTTACCTTTGGATCCAACCAATCACACTTAATTGCTACGCTTTGCTAAATTAGCAAAGGTTCGGCAAAACGCAGCCATTGGTCGCGTTCAGCAGATATAACTGTTGAATTCGTTTTATCAACACTGCGTTGATTGGTTAGTTCTAAAAGTAAGAGCTAATCACGTTCGACTGCTAATGAGCTGCTTGGTCTGCTGAACACGCCTATTGGAGCCGATTGGAGAGACGTATGTACATTGAGGAGCAAAAATGGGTTCTTTTTTAATATAGATAAGTGTAAATAAGCGCATCATTTTTAGACACGTAATTGGCTGAAAGGTAGCTCATCTACATTGAAAAAGGAACTCATTTTTGGTCCTCATTGTACTTAAGACTCAGTATCGGTCTACAATAGGTGTTTTAATCTCTAAGCCTTAAGAAATTGTTCAATTACAGTTAAATTTGAGAAGAATAATTGACTTTGATTGGTCAATTTCTTCGGGCTTGAGGCTTAAAACACCTATTGTAGACTGGGACTTATGGAAGTTAAGTCTCTCCAATCAGCTCCAGTGTATCAACTTTAAGCTAGTTCAAATTTTGCCACCAGGAGCGCTCGCGCATGCTTTGCATCATCAATAGAATGTTTAAACCATCGAATTATATAGATAGACCGGCCCATGAAGAATAGAGAGAAGGAAACCAAACTGCAGCAGAATTCGTTTTTTAAGTGTCGGAGTCACATTGTGTCTACTCCATTTCATTATAGCGAGACTAAAAGGCGTATTGACGTATACAAAAACATATAACCTTTCGCACATACGCACACATGCGGTTGGCACCAAAATGGCGGACGACGTGTATATACTGATTTTTATAGAGTTTTATTAGTGTAGACTTCTATCCCTACCAAGCAATCAGAAGAAAGAAAAATAACTACAATTGAGGCTATGTCTGCCGTCATGTTCCCACGCTGCCTCTTACGGCAGAAGCCGGTTTATATCTATATAAGTCTATGGTTCAAACTCCCAATACCAGACATTATTAAGGCCGGTATTCATAGTCGGATCTTATTTCCAGACCGTCTTAAGTAATGTCTTAAAACGCGAATGCGGTTCTGTGATTAGTTAATAACATCTTAGGATTGTACTTAAGACGCTGGTCTTAAATATAAAAACCGACTAATTCTTATTTTAAGACCGTCTTAAGTAATGTCTTAAGATGCTAATACGGCTCTGTGATTGGTTCATAACATCTTCAGATCGTACTTAAGATGGGATTAAATATAAAATTCAACTATGAATACCAACCTATGAAAACCGGCCTAAAACGTCTTAAAGACGTTATATCATAAGACGTCTTGAACATGTCTTTATGATGTCTTTATGACGTCATTTGTCCAGATTTGCATTGAGACATGCATGTTGTCTAGAATACCACATTATCTAAAAATCAAAAGTTATAATATTATATATATTATAATATTATAATATTATAATATTATAATATTATAATAAAAAAAGGAGTCAGCATATATAAAATCTGTTTTAAGTCATCTAAAATCAAGATTTCAATCGTGATGAAAAGTCATTAGTTTGGTCAATATGACATCACAGTGACATTATTTTAACTTTTCCATTCTCCTTAAGACTTGGGATGAACATGTGTGCAATGTGTATGTGCGCAATAACGTTATGTGTGCAATGTGCTAATATGATTTTCTTATTTTATGTGCGCAATAATATTATGTGTGCAATGTGTATGTGCGCAATAAAGTCATGTGTGTAATGTGTATGTGCTCAATAATATCATGTGTGTAAAGGGTATGTATGGAATAACGTTATGTGTGCAATGTGCTAATATGATTTTCTTATTTTATATGCGCAATGATATTATGTGTGCAATGTGTATGTGCGCAATAATGTCATGTGTGCAAAGTGTATGTGTACAATACGTCATGTGTGCAATGTGTTAATATAATTTTTTATTTTATGTATGCAATATAGCCATGTGTGCAATGTGTATGTGCGCAATACGTCATGTGTGCAATGTGTTAAAATGATTTTTTATTTTATGTGTGCAATATAGCCATGTGTGCAATGTGTATGTGCGCAATAATGTCATGTGTGCAAAGTGTATGTGCGCAATAATGTCATGTGTGCAAAGTGTACGTGTGCAATACGTCATGTGTGCAATGTGTTAATATGATTTTCTATTTTATGTGTGCAATATAGCCATGTGTGCAATGTGTATGTGCGCAATAATGTCATGTGTGCAAAATGTATGTGTGCAATAATATTATGTGTGCAAAGTGTTGTTGTGCAATACGTCATGTGTGCAATGTGTTAATATGATTTTTTATTTTACGTGTGCAATATAGCCATGTGTGCAATGTGTATGTGCGCAATAATGTCATGTGTGCAAAATGTATGTGCGCAATAATGTTATGTGTGCAAAGTGTACGTGTGCAATATGTTATGTGTGCAATGTGTATGTGCGCAATAATGTTATGTGTGCAAAGAGTATGTGCGCAATAATGTCATGTGTGCAAAGTGTTAAGATGATTGTTTTATTTCATGTGTGCAATATAACCATGTGTGCAATGTGTACGCGCGCAATTAAGTCATGTGTGCAATGTATGTGTGCTCAATAATGTCATGTGTGCAATCTGCTTGTGTGCAATAAAGTCATGTGTGCAATGTGTTTGGCCATGTGTGCAAACGTACGTTCATATTTTTAACTGTAACATGTGTGCAATAATGCTTGTAGGCAATCGCTCTGTAGGCAATCGGGAATGTCGGCAAACGAAGCTGTAGGCAAAATGTTGTGGGCAAACGAAGCTGTTGGCAATCGGGATTGTAGGCAAACGGAACCCCCCACAAAAAATTTTAAATTTTTTGAGTTAATTAATGAAATAGTATTTCACGGTATTAAAAAATCATCATACAGTCTTCGTGCAATAATTTTAAAAGAAATATTTGAAAACAAAATATTACCAAATAATTGTATTTTTATTGGTTGTGAAGTAACAATTGGATTTTTTTGTAGAAATTTGTTTCAGAATTATCTATCATTTAAGGAAATATCCAAATGTGAAAAAGGTTGTCCTCAGGGAGTAAAAACATTACCACTGGTGTTGGTTAAACTGGAAACATTATTAGAAAATAATATCAATCAAATCGAAGAGGATATTACAATTCAATGATTTCGTTTATGTATTCAACCGAATTGTAACGGATTGGAAAGCACTACAATATCCGAAACAGGTATGTATTCATGTTTATTATGTAAAATTATTAGAATAAAATACAGGATGAGACATTTAAAACAGGCTATCTGAATAACTTGCTTGCTTTTGGTGAAACAGAAATAAATGCATCAGACTAATTTTACTTGGTTTCAAGAGAGACATAATCTGAGGTCAATAGTTTCCTTGTGAGTGGAGATGTGGAGGAGATGCAAAGGTCAACTTCGTTTTTTTAATGGAATTGTATGATTTTTTTACATAATATGATTTTTCTAATTATTCTGCATATAAAAGTACTAAGGTAAAGTTATAAGAAAATGAATAGTTTACAAGATGCTTTAAATTTTATTCTGACACATTTTGATGTAAAATATAAAATATCTCATAAATTACTTATTTTTTCGGTAACTGTACCTCAACACTTTTATGTTCAGATTAATAAGATAAATCAATTAGTGTAAAGAAAATACATTGTTGGTTTGCAAAAAATATATGTTGCATATTACAAATTGCATAATTTTTTTTACAAAGCAACAATATATTTTCTTTACACCAATTGATTCATCTTATTATTCCGAACATAAAAGTGTTAAGGTACAGTTACCAAAAAATAAATAATTTATGAGATATTTTATATTTTACATCAAAATTTGTTAGAATAAAATTTAAAATGTCTCGTAAACTATTAATTTTTTAATAATTCTACCTTAATACTTTTATATGCAGAAGAACTAGAAGAATCATATTATGTAAAAAAATTATACAATTTTATTAAAAAAACGAAGTTGATCTTTGCATATTCTCCACAACTCTACCTACAAAAAACTATTTACCTCAGATTATGTCCCTCTTGATACCAAGCAAAATTAGTCTGATACATTTATTTCTGTTTCACCAAAAGCAAGCAAGTTATTCAGGTAACCTGTTTTAGATGCCTCACTCTGTATAAAATACAATTTTTTAAATTATTTAATGATATCTGAGAAACATTTTTTATTACATTTGGAATTTATTATTACTTAACAAAAATGTTTTTTAAATAAATACATCTACACGATGTAAAGATTCAGTTTGCACCCTAACTCTTTCTTCAAATTAAGTTTAAAATAAAAGTGGTCTTTTAAATTAATGAAATTTAATAAAAAATAAAATTACTGCTTTAAATTTCGATTATTAATTTAAGTTCTTTAATGTGAAAACAACACAATACAGAGTATAATTAAAAAATATAATAAAATTAAATAATAGAAAAGAACAGATACAAATTTAAACTTAAAATTGATATTATTAAATTTATTTCTTTAATTTTCAGGACAATTTATCTTAATGGAGACATATTCTACTTCTGGTGCGGGAGAACAGTATGCTGTACAACTGATGCTGCGTTCCCACTATACGCGTCGCGCGTCGCGCGTCGCGTCACGACGCCGCGTCATGAATTATCCAATCAAAACGTTTTATTTTATGACGTCATTTCCGACGCAAGATCTTGTCGGAAATGACGTCGTAAAATGAAACGTTTTGATTGGATAACTCTTGACGCGGCGTCGTGACGCGACGCGCGACGCGTATAGTGGGAACGCAGCATGACAGATATACCAAAGAAAGTTAAATTTTCTTTCATGACGGATAAATATAGTCTCGCTGGAATGGTCAATTTTAAAGCACCTGCAAAGCAAACCACACATTCAACGGATCAAGATATTGGACACTACACCGCTATTAGTTATCGACATAATAAATGGATACAGTATGACGACTGTAAAGATGCAGAAAAAGTTTTAAATGAGTATTATGTTGCTAGTCCATATGTTATTTTGTATACTGCATAGTAATTTTATAGAAAAGTACATTAATATGTTTAATAATTTCTGTGGAACTTTTGATATAATTTTTTAGAAGTAATATATAACATGAAAATTTTACAAATTGCTTGTTAACAATATTATATATATACAGGGTGCCCCAGAATTCTTAGTACTTTTCTCATATTTAGATAGAGCGAGCCAAACTGAGTCGAAAAGTCATGTACCATTTTGCAATTTTCGCAATAGTTGACGTGTTATTAATTGTTCGGGCGTCGCTTTCCGACGGTCGCCCTGAATCTGGATTCCGCTCAGAGTTGAGCAAGAAGCGTGTGTAACGCGAGTCGTAAATTCGCGGGAGGAATGAGGATTAAAGCACTCGGAACACAGATTGCACAAAGAAATATATAGTCTTTATTTCAAGAACGGAAAAGACGCGAGGGAGAACAACGGATCGTGCGCCGCGGATTCGGAAATCTTCTGAGTCGTTCGTACTTTTCTGCCAGGTATCGCGAACGGAAATCTTGTCTCAGCTTCTCGCATCGAAGCCTCTCGCGGAGCGGATATCTTGTACGCGTCGAACGAAAATCTTGAGCGCGCGGCAGAAGAACGATCGCGAGCGGAGCACGACCGGAAGTATTCGGACCCCTTGCTAAGTAGCACACTTAATGAAAAAATATAAGTAACTTTGATCCGCACTTTAAGACGAAACGAGCGAGTAGCGATTCAAGCAGCGATTTAAGAGGGAAAGAGCCGTGCTGTCTTTAGACGAGGATTGATTCGCGACGACTTTCGGCTATGAGTTCTGGCCCACGACTTGAGGCTAGGAATCCTCAGCAACGACTGAATGCCCGGCGAGCGAGTTCGCCGTTTACTCAAGAGGGTGGTTTTTCAGGAACGAGCGATGAGAGCTGAATCGCTATTCGTCCGTATGGTCACATCACGCGTCACAACAGATGTTTCCGTGCTTCGACAAATAAGGGAGCACTCTCGTAACGCGTGATCGCGATCGATGGGCTTCGAGGGCGCGAGGATCGCGGGGTACGTATGTTTTGATCAAGTTCGACAGAGCTCGAACCACAAACATCGGTATTTCTCGATGTTAAATATAATAATGTTTTCGAGCCGATGTTTCGCGTAGGACAGTTCGACGGATCTCGAACATTAGTAATTAAAAATCGACGTATTAGCCCGCCCTCTGCCAAATCCAAGCGCGCGGCGAGATGCGGCCGCCCCGCGGTCGGCGCGCGAGCAATTGTTTACTACAAGCGGCGATGATTACGCACGAGCGGCGCGTAACGCCGGGCCCCTGTCCAAAGCGATGATAGTTTCTCGCCTTTTTTAAATAGAAATAAAATTTTCTAACAACAGAAAATTTTTTTGTGTGTACGTATGTACATATGTGTGCACATGCATACACAGGAAAACATCAATTCTACTGCTTAAAAAAGCGATTACTCAATTTACCTTTTTTTTTTTAGTAAGTAACGGTTGTCTTTAAGCAAGAATATTTTCTTGATAATAGTCTTAAAATGTACAAATTTTAGAAAGAGTTTTTATTATGTATTCGAAAGAAGAATTTATATTTTTTCAAAGAACATAATAAAATTTTATCAAAGAAAAGTCAAAATAATAAATAAAATAATATGAGGATCCTCAAGATTAAAATAGGAGAAGGCTATGAGGGTCAGACGCAGATCACAGTGCGTAATATCAGAAATAAGTGATTTATTCGTCGTTTTGATACATTACATCGATCCGTATGTTTCGGCTCAGTTTTGAGCCATCTTCAGCGATAGTTACAGAAATTAAGTTACACGTTCTCCGTACCGTATGGTGAGTTTACTGATTCAAAGTATCAGAAACATAGACCAATTGATCCATATCTGTAAATTTGTTCAATTAATGTTGAGATATTAAAAAGATCCCTTAGGAAACTCACCATTCGGTCTGAAAAACGTGGAATACAGAGCCATGTATAGATAATGAATACTCTCTGCGAGAAGACTTGACGATCTTTATCGACACGACACATGCACAGCAATGATATGAAAGGTCCTGCAAGAAGAGGCGTGTCGTAGGTCAACACACCGGCGAGGATTATAACAAAGCACGAATTGACACCGTCTCAAAATGACACGGATTTTTTGCATCATGCATATGTCACGATTTTGAGCAAATTGTAATCCATGCTCATGAACTTTGGTCGTTGGCAAATCGGGGTTTTACTATTGGTACATGCAATATTGTGACGGTGTCAAATCGTGTTTTGTTATAATCTTCGCCGGTGTGTTGACCTACGACATGCCTCTTCTTGCAAGACCTTTCATATTATTGTGTGTCGTGTCGACAAGATCGTCAAGTCTTCTCGCAGAGAGTAGATATTCATTATGTACGCATGGCTCTGTATTCCATGTTTTTCAGACCGAATGGTGAGTTTCCTAAGGGATCTTTTCAATATCTCAACATTAATTAAACAAATTTACAGATATGGATCAATTGGTCTATTTTTTTAACTTTGAATCAGTTAACTCACCATACGGTACGAAGAACGTGTAACTTAACTTCTGTAACTACTGCTGAAGATGGCTCAAAGCTGAGCCGAAACATACGGATCGATGTAATGTATCAAAACGACGAATAAATCAGTTATTTCTGATATTACGCACTGTGATCTGCGTCTGACCCTCATAGCCTTGACTTCTATCAAAACAATTAGCAAATTAAATTTTTGTTTTAATTTTGTATTCTTAACTAAAGAACTGAATAATTAGAATGTAGAATATTTTTTATTTTAAGTAATATTATCAAGAAAACATTTTTTGTAAAGATCATCGTTACTTAAAAGAAGAGAAAACTGAGTAATTGGTTTTCTTAGCACTAGAATAATATTTTTTTACGTGTGCGTATACAGCACGCCATTTTACTATTTAATATCATCATAAAAATTCTATCAAATTAAATCGATATTTAAAGAAAAGAAATTATTATTATGTCTAGACATACTTATAATTTATCGAATTATTATTAAGCTATAATTGAAAATGCAGAATTACATTTATGTCTAGACAAAATATTAATTCTGAATTTATTTTACGTTATGACATAAAAAATTTTCGAGAATTAAAAGTATGTACATAATTGTAATTCCCGAATTTTACTTATGTACGCAATTTTAATACTTGAATTTCTATTATGTACACACAATCGTAATTCTGGAATTACTTTTTTTCTTTTGGTTAGTAACGGGGTTCTTTAAGAAAGAATATTTTTTTGATAATAATCTTAAAATGTATTCATCACAAATTTTAGAAAAAGTCTTTATCATGTACTAGAAAAAAGAATTTATATTCCTTCAAAAAACATTATACCATTTTATCAAAGAAAAGTCAAAATAATAAGCGAATCAAATTTTTGTTTTAATTTTATATTTTTAATTAAAAATAGTTAAACAATTAGAATTTAGAATATTATTTGTTTTAAGTAAAGAGAGTAATGAATGTATTTTAAAATTATTATAAAAATGAAATATTTTTTGCAAAGATGACCGTTAAAAGAAGGGAAATGGAGTAATTGGTTTTCTTAGCACTGGAATGATATTTTTTGCGTGTGAATTGTGCATGAATAGCAATCGCGATATAAGATCGCAAGCCAAAAAATAATTTTTTTTTCTGTGGCAAGAAAATGATAGAGCGCTATCATTTCCACACCACCTTGCGGTAGATAGCATAGCGCATTTTTTTTTAAGTGGTGTCTCCAGTAGGTTTAATCTACTTTGCATTAAAATATTTTCATATTTTAATGCAAGAAGTGTTCGAAGTGCCTTCCTCCTTCTCGTATACAGAGTTCGGCCTTTTGAGTGATATTGCGCGTCGAGCGGTGCGCCATTTCCGGCGTGATGGTACCGAAAGCTGCGAGAATTTCTTCTCGTACCTCAGCTTCTGTACCACCACGCCTGTGCTTGACTAAATCTTTGATGTAACCCCAAACAAAATAAACGAGCACGTTAAGATCCGGCGACTGCGCCGGCCAAATTATTGGGCCACCTCGACCCATCCATCTATCCGGATGTCGCGCGTCTAAAACATTTCGCGCCTGTCGCGAAAAATGCGCCGGAGCCCCGTCGTGCTAGAAAATGAGCTCTTCCCGTTCACGAAGGGAAACGTCTTCGAGAAGACCGGGCAACTCATTTCCAGAAACCGCGCGTAAATTTCCCCGGTTAAACGTGGCGGGAGAATGTAGGGACCGATCTGAAAATCATAGAAAGAGTGTAATTTGAAAAGACTGTGAAGGATACAAAGACGGACTTTTTTAACTCATAAACTTACTACTTACAATTCGGTTTGCTTTTATTCCTGCCCATACATTTATCGACCAGCGATATTGGAACGCGTCTTGGCGAATGGCGTGCGGATTTTCACCTCTCCATAATAAAAAATTATGAGAGTTAAACACGCCATTTGGTGTGAAGGTCGCTTCATCCGTCCACAGGATGCGGTCGGGGAAAAGAGCGTTCCGTCGACACTGCGCGAGAAACCCTGTGTATTTCGCCGATAATTAATATTTGTTAAAAGCAGCGTAAACATTAAAGAAAGATGATAAAAGTACCTTCACAATAATAGATGCGCTGCTCTGCATCTCTTGCAAGAAGTTGCTGCACCCGTTGATAATGATACGGGTGCAATCCGTCCTGACGTAGAACCCGATTTACGGGTTTGCACGACAAACCACGTTAAAACAAAAAAAAATATTATTAACTGCAAACGTACTTAAAGTGATGCGCGAAAGTAATTTTACGACGTGAACTGTGAATAGTGGCAGAAGGCCAACGAAGATAATTAAACATTGGCAGAGGGCCGACAAAGACAATTAAGGATAGGCTGCGGGCCGATAACAACAATTAAACATAGGCTGAGGGCCGAGACCGACAATCAAACAATCGTGAATGTCGAGTGGCTCACGCATCCGTCGGCGGCGGCTGGTCCTTGATCCAGGGAAGTAGCACGAGCTTGCACAGCGGGCGCACGAGCTCTGAGGTGGCTGTCCGAATCTTTGCAACGCGGACCACGCCGTCGTCCCCTGGGTGCAGTCTCACGATCCGGGCGAGAGGCCATCGACTCGGCGGAGTGTTCTCGGAGCGTACGAGGCACAAGGCTCCCACGTCCGGGACGTCCTCGGTTTTGTGCCACTTCGGCCGGGCTGTCATCCCGTGGATATATTCCCGTGACCATCGAGACCAGAAGTGATCGCGCATTTTCTGAATGTGCTGCCACCGGGATAGCGTGCCGTCGGCAGTCTCTTCGAGTGAAGGCTCGGGCACGGCCAGCAGCGGGGAGCCGATCAGGAAATGCCCCGGTGTGAGTGCGGAAATATCGTCCGGGTCGTCAGATAAAGCCTGCAGCGGTCGTGAATTCAGGCAGGCTTCGACTTGTGCGAGGAACGTGGACATTTCCTCGAAAGTGAGTGTGCTCTCTCCGATCACTTATCGCAGGTGATGTTTCGTGGATTTCACCGCTGCCTCCCAAAGTCCGCCGAAGTGTGGTGCGGCAGGCGGATTAAAGTGCCATTTCACACCTTCGGAGGTGACAGAATGGGCGATGCGACGGCCGTCGGCGGATGACGCGCGGAACATGTTATGGAGAACTCGGTCAGCGCCGTCTAAATTGGTGCCGCAGTCCGAGTAAATCTCCTCTCAGAGGCCTCGACGTGCTGTGAAGCGACGGAATGCAGCTAGAAATGCATCCGTCGTATAGTCGGAGACCACGTCGAGATGCACTGCCTTGGAGCTGAGGCAGACGAACACGGCGATGAAGGCCTTGTGGGCCTTGTGCCCTCGTCCCCGGCTCGTGCGGATGAGAATGGGGCCGGCGTAGTCCAAGCCGGTCCGGAGGAACGGGCGCGCTGGTGTGACTCGTCCTCGAGGAAGATTTCCCATGGGCGGCTGCGGTGTGGCCGCTCGCCATCGCGTGCACGTGATGCACCGATGCAGCATCTGTTTGACCACGGTCCGACCTCGAGGGATCCAGAATCGAAGGCGGAGGAGCCCGAGAGTGAGCTGCACTCCCCCGTGCAGCGTTCGACGGTGGCAGGAGTCGATCAGTAATCGAGTGAGCCATGAAGATGGTGGGACGATCATTGGGTGCTTCTCATCGTGAGGTAGCGGAGCGTGCTTCAGGCGTCCTCCTGCTCGTAACACGCCGTGGTCGTCCAGGAATGGATTTAAGTGCACCAGTGAGCTCCTCAGTGGTACAGTGCGGTTGAAGGCGACTGCGGTAACTTCGGCGGCGTAGTGCAACCCTTGCACCACGCGGAGCCACAGAAACAGTGCCTCATCTATCTCGTCAGGTTGAAGCGTGAGCGTCGTGCGGGCGACGGAGTGTCGCCATCGAGAGCACCAGGCCGTGACTCTCAGTAGCCGGTGCAGGGATGAGAACCTGAGTAGCATGTCAGGCTCGACTTCAACCTTCTCAGTGGCGGCTTGCACCACGGCCAGTGAGAGGGGTCCTCCTGGAGCCAGGCTGGACCCGTCCACCACAAGGGATGGTGCAGTAGCTCACTTGGTGCGATCCCCCTCGAGGCGCAGTCGGCTGGATTGTCCCGCCCTGGGACGTGTCGCCATTGAGCGTCGGGAATCTGCGTCTGGATGTGAGCCACGCGGTTTGCGACGAAGGTCTTCCAGCGGGAAGAGTGCCCTCGGATCCACTGCAGTGTGGTCTTAGAGTCTGACCAGAGGAAGACAGGTGCTGTGGACAGACTTAAAGTGTTGCGATAGTGCTTTGCGAGATTCGAAAGTGACGCGGCGGCACACAGTTCGAGGCGCGCCAGTGTCACTTGCTTCACCGGTGCCACTTTGCTCTTGGCGGCCAGGATGTGTACAGCCTGGAAGTTGTCTGAGGAGACGCGGAGGTACACGACTGCGGCATATCCTCGTTCGGATGCGTCGGCGAAGCCGTGTATTTCCAAGTGCTGGTTCTCGGTGCCAGTGCCGAGCCAGCGATTCACGCGGAGGCTTTCGAGCAAAGGGAGTTCCTTGAAGAGGAGCTCCCAGCGGTGAGCGTCGGCGGAAGGGAGCGGAGTATCCCAATCCAGCTGCTGCAGCCATGCAGACTGAATTAATATCTTGGCGCGGATTATGACCGGAGCGAGCCATCCCAGTGGGTCGAAGAGACGTGCGGTTTCCGCGAGGACGTGTCGTTTCGTGTACTGAGTTATCGTGCGCGGGTGTATCGCGAACGCGAAGCTGTCCTCGCTCGGGTACCAAAGGAGACCTAACGTGGTCTGAATTTCGTTCTGCCAAGAGTGCGGTTCTTGAAACAGACGGTGTTCCCGGGGAATGCCTTCTAAAGCTTCCTCGCAATTGGACGACCACTTCCGAAGCGGAAACCCGCCCGCCATGCAAAGTTCGCGAAGTTCAGTTTGCAACGCGATCGCGCCGGGTATTGTGTCCGTCCCTGTCTGGACGTCGTCGACGTAACGGTCCTCGAGCAGTGCGACGGCGCCCTGCGGATATCGCGCTTTTTCGTCGTTAGCCAATTGAATAAGTGACCGGATCGCGAGAAACGGTGAACACGCGAGGCCGTACGTCACCGTGTTCAGGAGTAGTTTGCGCAGTAGCTCGGTCACCTTTCGTCTCCATAGGATTCGCTGGAATCCGCGGTCTTCAGGGTGCACGAGGATTTGGCGATACATCTGTTTGATGTCCGACACGAGTGCTACGCGGTACCGGCGCCAACGCGAGATCACGTCGGCGAGCGCGGGCAAGAGATTAGCTCCAACGTGTAAGTGAGCGTTCAACGATTCACCGGACCTCGTGCGTTGCGACCCGTTGAACACCACTCTGAGCTTGGTGGTGGAGCTGGCCTCCTTGAATACTCCGTGGTATGGTAAGTAGCACTTCCCGGTGGTGTTGTCTTCGGTGGTGCTCACCTCCGTCATATGTTGCAGGTCTTCATACTCCTGCATGAAGGCTCGGTAGAGCTCACCGAACCGCGAGTCCTGGTCGCATCGTCGTTCCATGGTGGACAGCAGGCGCTCCGCCGGCTTGCGAGTCTCAGCCAGGCTCGTTGGAATTTTCCGGAACGGGAGTCTCACGACGTACCGTCCGGTGGCCGTACGTTCGTGGGTGCGCACGAAGATCTCCTCGCATTCTTCCTTTTTGGGCGTGAGAGCGGCGGGAGCGGAGACGTCGGTTGCCTGCTCCCAGAAGCGGCGCACTAGATCGACTAGCTCGTGGTCGGCAGTGCATTGAAGTGAACTGCGGTGCCCTTCTGTTGCACCACAGCCCCCCGAGAGGATCCACCCGAGGACCGTCTTCTGCGCTATGGGCGCTTCAGGCCCGCCTTTGCGGATACCGTCCTCGAAGATGATGGAGCAGACTTCCGCTCCAAGGAGTATCTCGACTGGATCGTTATCCAGGAACTGCGGGTCGGCCAGAGGAAGTCCCTGAATGTGTGGCCACGCTGGAGCGCGCCTCGTAGTCGAGCCCTGATACAGCGAAAGACGCGGCAGAACGAACGCGACGGCGGAGATTGTGGACCCGGTCGTGATGGAGGTGATGCTCACCGTCACCTTCCCGCGGGTCGATCCCGATTTTGAGCCGCCGATCCCGAAGATTGACACGGCGGAGTACGATCGTTTAAGGCGGAGCTGCTGAGCCAGAGATTCGGAGATAATCGATACTTCAGATCCCTGATCGATTAGAGCTCTCACGGCGTGAGGATCTCCAAGGCGGTCGGCGACCATCACCCGCGCGGTTGCCAGAAGAACGGCCTTGCTATCTTCGTCTTGACGCACTGCGGATAGTGCGCTGACTTCTGCGGGTGTCGGCTCCACGGGTTTCGGTGCGGGGACTTGAGCCTCGTGGAGCATTGTGTGGTGCCTAGATTTGCACGTCAGGCACGTTTTTGACGATTGGCACTTCGCGATCATGTGATTACCGAGGCAGTTGTAGCACAGCCGATTAGTCTCGACGAAAAATTTACGCTCGTTGGCCGGCTTGGCCTTGAAATCATTGCACGTCATTAGGGTGTGCCTTCCCTTGCACAACGCGCACTGTGGATCGAAGCTACGTTTCGCGGCGTGAGTTTTCGCGGATCGTGTCTCTGTGGCTTTCGACGCGGGTTTCGATTTCGCGGCATTAAGTGTTAGTATGCGCTTGGTCATAAAGTCTGTGAGTGCCGTGTGATCCGGTGGATTGATGGAGTCGCAGATGGAGGACTCCCACTCGAGACGCGTACGCGGATCAAAGAGCTCGATTACGAGGTGGTTGAAGAGGTCCATCCCGTGGGACTCGATAGGCCGGCCGATGCTCTCCTGCGCGTTAACAGCGGCCGTCGCGGCGTTGGAAATTCGGCTAAGTTCATCGGCGGTATCTCCCTTCATCTTTGCGACGGCGGTGAACGTTGCAAAGTTGGAGCGTATCAACTCCCTTTTGTTTTCGTAATGCTTGTCTAAGATTGCCCATGCGCGTTCGTAATTATCTCCGGTTACGTTTAACGATCGAATTAATTTTTCAGCTGTGCCTTTCACGCACGACCGAAGGTAGTGGAAGCGCTCGACGTTTGAGATGGCGGAGTTTTTGCCGATGACCGACTGGAAGAGATCACGAAACGACGGCCAGTCTTCGTACGCGCCTGAGAAATCGCGCAGCGTAATGCGGGGCAACGAGGTCTTAGGAGAGTGTTCGTTGTTCTGCACCGGCCCAGCTGGCACTCTGGGCGTCGCGGGTTTCAGTTTGTTCGCGAGACCGGTAAGCAGACTATGCTGATGCACGTAAGTGTTCTCAACAGTGTCGACAAAATCTGTTTTTGCGTACTCACTCTCGTTGTAGAGTTGCCCGTAACATGCCCGAATGAGGTCATGGTTTGACTCGAATTTTGCCCACAGGTCGTCGAGAATGCGAATGCGGGTGCTCACAGCGTCGAGGGTGACCTTATCTGCACCCAGCTTCCGGAGGTTGTCCATGGAACGGGAGATGCGGCCGTGGATGTCGTGCTGGCTGCTCAGCAAGGCCCTCTGGTCCATGCTCATGGCTGCGGTCGTTCTTTGCGGAAGCACTCCCGAATTCGCGGGTGCCGGTATGATCCGGCTCGAAGGACCAAAATGTTCGAGAGCGCTCGGTAGCGCGAGATAGCGCGCGGTAGAGGACGACCACAAAAGAAACGGAGAGGAACAGCAAGTACAGAAATACAAAGTTTAATGTTCAATATATGTACAGTTATTTACACGAGTTTCCCTTTCAGGCAAAATACCGTGAGCGCGCACAGAGTTTAGCTCGGCGAAAGCGGCGATATAGCAATTAAGCTAACGAAAAGCGGTGATGAGCGGTAAAGCAAGGCGGTTGCATAAAAATACTAGCGGTGATCTGCGAGCGAAATCGATTCCGCGGCGCAGCGGCGGTCTTTTTAACTCATTTCTTTTAACTTTTTAACTTTTTAACTCATTTCTCAGAATTTCGGGAGGGTGATTGGCCGTCGGAGTCTCGCGTCATGGAGCTGACGTCACCGTCTGCGTGGTGACCCGACGGGGTCGTCACTTGTTTTCGAGTGCTTTGTGTATAGCATGTATCATTCCTTTGTTCTAGCATTGTTGTTTGACTTTATTATTGATAACAAAGTTAAAGTTTCTGGAAAGTTGATCCCGAAAGATCCATGCTATACCGAATATTTCCGTGACAATTCTTGAACGGCATTTCACGCGAATATTACTTTACTGAATTTACTGCAGGCATGCATGTGCAGACATGCAGCCGAACGCGACTTCGTCGCGATGCTAAAGTTTGCGATCTTAAACAGTAAAAATTTATTTTTATTTCAGAAACATGCTTCTTTGAGCTTTATGTCGAATGCAATGTCAGTAAGTATTGTGTATTTTTATATTTTGTAAAAATACAAGAATGCAGTTCAATAACATTCCTAGCAATATTCGAAGAAGTATTAGATTCCTTATTTTCAGTGATGAATCAGATTCTATATTGTTGTATAATGTATACGGCGAAACGTTAGAAAAATAATATCACATGGCAGCGCATTATACATTTATACATATACTTATGTATCTATACATAGGAAGACTATCAAATTATCTTTGGTCATGTATCTCTTGCACAAAAGGTAAAATGTATGTATTTAATTACAATGAGCTGCATATATTACGCATAAACAACTTTAGGAACTAGAATCTTCATTTACATTTTGAAAGGTACTTAATCGTTATAAAAATAAAATAGAAAAAGATGAAAAAAATGTCTTCCGCTCTGAACTAACTTACAGGAAAATAAAAATAATTTTAAACAAAAGATCTGCATTTCTGTCGCACTGACAACGAATCTACATTTATAACGTCGTTAGTTTTCGTCTCTTTGTAGACTATTTGATAAGGACAATTACATATAAAAAAAATTGGTTTAAACTCATGTGGACACCGCCATAGTACATAACTGTGCTTATAATAAAGACAAAACTGAAATATATAAGTGTAATTGCAAAAATATGAATGTCACAATAAAAACAATACCAATATAAAAAATGCTTTCTTATGCTAAGACATTTCAGAAGCAGACAGCTTCTTACGGGTTTTCTAACTCTAAAATACTTTTCACAAATATAATATTGCATACCGGACATCGATAACGTTCCAAACGTTCGATGCATTAAACGCAACAGCAAAATGACCACGGAGTACAAAAATACAAGAGAGTTTTTATTAAACTTGACAGTTTAAATTATCCAGCTTTTGTAATGCTTGCCGTCCATTTGTCTGCAGCTGTTGATCAATTCTAGGTAAAACCAATTTTGGAAACTTCGTCATATCAATACTCCGCTCAGGTATGTTTCCGTGTTCATTGTAAGAGTTTTCTATAAGTAAGAAATAATGCAACAATTAGTATACAAAATTTTGTCTAATGCAATAGCATAATGAATTTGAAAGAAAAGTGGAATTTGAAAATTAAGTTGTAAAAAAATTAAAAATGAAAATATCTATAAAAATAAAAAAATAAAATTATGTAGTCGACCACACAAAGGTATTTGCGTGTGTTCTTTATTAAACAATTTTAATATTCTATAAAATATATTAAAGAGAAGAAAAAGAAAAGTTATGGCATAAGTAAGCTTTTGTGTTTGACCTGCTTCGCACTATTTAAGAGTATAATTTTTTTCAAGTTATTGCAGAAAAAGAAGGGCCATGTATTTTACAAGTTTCCTATCTGCACGTCTCAAAAAATTGAAGATACGTATAAAAAATTTGGAAACTTATATCTTCTATTGTATAAACTGATTCTACACTTTAATATATATTGAATCAATAGTATAAAAACTTTGTCCTTTTTCAACAAATAATTCCACTAATATTTAGGAAATTAGTTTTTATTTATATGTACAAAGACTAAATTTAATTATAAATACAGACTTAATTTGTGAGATTGAAAATTACTTGACGTTTTCGGATATTCGACTTTTTTTTTACAAGAACTATGTACTAGTAATAATGAAGAAAATGATTTAAGAAAAACTTAATAATGCGTGCTACGTAATTTCACTAGATTTAAAATATCTGAAATTTGTGTATGCTAAGACATTTCAGAAACAGACAGCTTCTTACAGTTTTCTATCTATAAGACAAGTTTCATAAGTAGTATTGCATATCGGACATCACTTATGTTCCAAACGTTCGATACATTCAATGCAACAGGCAAGATGACCACAGGGTACAAAAATATGTGTTCGCGCATTTGTAGTACACAGCGTGCAGATATCTTTGGTAGACTTCTCTGTTGATACATTCTGACTGTTTTGAAGATCCCAATTTACAATGTGGAATGGAAGTTCTTCACAGGCATTACTGTCATCCGAATACCAATATCTATAATCGTTACCTGGCACCTCATATATCGTTTCATCTGTGAAGAGAAAACGGAAATAAAATTTTTAATATTGCTTATATGTCTCTGTGCAAAAAGAAATAACTTTAATTTTATAATTTACAGCAGTACTGTGTACTACTAAATGGTGATAAGATTACCTCGTATTTGAGTTTCAAGTCTTCAGCTTTTGTAATGCTTGCCGTCCATTTGTCTCCAGCTGTCGATTAATTTTACGTAAAACCAATTTTGGTAACTTCGTCACATCAATGTTCCGTACATGCATGTTTCCGTGTTTATTGTAAGAGTTTTCTATTAATAAGAAATAATGCAATAATTAGTATAAAACATTTTTTCATGCAATAGTATAATAGACTTTTACAAAAGTGAAATTACATAACTGAGATGTTAAAAACTAAAAAATGTATCTGTAAAAATGAAAAAAACAGATTTATGTAATCGACCACGAAGATATTCGTGTCCTTTATTAAACAATACAATATTCCATGAAATACAATAAAGAAAAAAAAAGTTATGGCATAACAGTGTGTGTGTGTGTGTGTGTGTGTGTGTGTGTGTGTGTGTGTGTGTGTGTGTGTGTGTGGTCCGCGCTAATTAAAAAAGTATAATTTAGAAAGCAAGTTATAATTGAGCTATTATATGACATGTAATTTCTATATATATATATATATATATATATAATATTTTCTCCCCCCCCCTCAACATTCTTGAAGCAATCTGTAAAAGAATAATATACATTTATGCAATATACAATATGTTTATACATAATATAACCAAGTGATTCGCGTTACGTTAAACAGCTCCTAGACGATCAATATTATTGTACAATTATATTGTACAATATTTCTAGATTGTGCAATAATATTCATTATCTAGGAGCTGCTTTAGTCGGATGTTTTAAAATATTTGGGCTATTTTTAAATAAAATATTCTCTTATTAACTAACTGTAATATATACATACAGATAATACAACACTCGTCTCCGTTCTGCTTGACTATGTGTTGCACATGAAACATTAAATAACTAAACTCGAATCACTTGAGATAAAACATAAAAGAAAGTAATACATTACTCACAGATTTTGCCTAAGAAAACAGTATAAACGGATGGTTGAAAAACACCGATAAATGATCGATTAAAATCCACTTTAACCAATCCGTTTGTTCAAAAAGCAAGCTGCAATTGAAAGACATGCTTCTAACACGCTTATTTAAATAATTAGAATATTTTGATGAACGTAATGAGCAAGGGCCCGCAATCAAAGATTGAATATTGAAATAATTTTACTAGCAATTGTTAAAACGTCTTAATGACGTCTTTAAAACGTTATGTGTCGCGATTTGAAATATTATGTTTACTGGATTAAGAAATATACCTATATACACATACATGTAACGTTAACATATATATAATTATTTTTTAAATCATAATTTTTTAAACTATTACAGATAGATTAATTTTGTTTGAGGCATTTGAAAACACATAAAAAGTACATAATTCTAAAATATTGAGTTTTTTATTTTATTTATATGTAATTTTAATAAATGGGGGTACTAGCTTACGTTAAGCTAGCACCCCTACTTTCAATTGATGCAATCCCACAAAACTGCTCGAGCACAAAAATTTTGAATAGAGCACATAATTAACATATAAAGAGCACTTAATTTCTACATATGTGTTATTCCGGTTTTTGTGGAGAAAGGATGCTAACTTAACAGACATCAAATTATCAATTTTTTTAGCAATGTGTAATTTACTTTTACTTAAATATTATTAATTTTTACGTAATTAGTAATTTTTTGCGACTAATTACTTATAATTTGATAATTCAATACAAATTTAAGTAAATATGTAGTATAACAGCATTCTTTCTGATTCCTTTGAAATTTTCAAATTTTGTGTATTTTGGGTAATAAAAGATTCTCGGAAAGAAAATTGTCGCTCATTTTGTTTGTTTATAATTAATACTTAAAACATCACGATGTCGATAAGTATAAAGAAATAATAATTATGGATATATATTTTTCTTCTTATTATTACATCATATGGAGGAGTAAAAGTCATAATGGTGTAAGTCAAAAATTTTTTTAAATTTTTTCTTACGTGGATAGATGCAATCTATATAACATATAAATTGCATATATGCACACGAAAAACTATAATCTTTGTTAAAGCAGACAATAGTAAAAAGCATAAATACAGAGTATTCTTTGCTTTAACCGAGGCTTTAACCAAAAGCACTGTTATCTGTTTTAATTGTAATCTTTTAAATTATCCCAGAACATTTTTCAAATTAAAAGTTTTAAAGAAATCTGAGAGAATGCCGTTATTATACTACATATTTACCAAAATTTATTTTGTTGTTATTGCTAATAATTTCGTGAATATGTTATATGATACAAATGTTATAATCATATAATGTATATATGTATCATATAAAATGTTGCAACATAAATACAGTACCACTTCCGGTCCCATATAGCAATTGCAAAACATCTTCATAAACGTTCAGAGATTCATCAAACTAAATAATGTTTCTTAGTTCATACATGTATATTTCCACATGTGTATTTCCACATAAATATCAATTATTTATGTCTATTAGTACTCAAAATAACTGCTATATTTTTCAAACTTTTTTGTTTATAACTTTTTAATAAACAATGACCGCCAGCTAAAACCTTCTGAAGGTTATTCAGGACGATGACCTTGACGACATATGTCAAGGTCAAGGTCATCGGTGAGGTTTGACCTAAACTAATATTCATATTTACCTATAATAGCTTTAATAGTCTTTTTTTAAACATTTAAATTTATATTGCACTAATTATTGCACAAAATAAATTATTTTATCTATGCACATATATCAACTTATTTACTTAAATTAATTTTGTCCTACCAGTCTTAATCTATTTGTCATCGGACAAATCTGAGCTTAAAAAACTTCCAACAGTTGCAAAATAAACGTTCTGCTGTATTAAAAAAACGTTTATATGTTTGTTTTATTTTGAAGAACTTCCTAAACTGGTGCACATCAGTAGGGGAGATCGGGACTCGTTGGCACAGTTTTCACAATTTCAGCATTTAATTTTTTAAACAACTAATTATCATGATTAAACAGTACTAATAAAAAAAATATAGTAACAGAAACTTTTCTTTTAACTAACAATAATACATCACTTTGATTTACTTCTCAAGCTGAAGAACAAATACGATATTTTGAAACGCTCGAAAATTTGCTTGCCACCTCTTGAATCAGAGTTTTCTCTTTTTTTATTGTAATACTTGTTTGATTTAAATAAAACGTTGGGAAAAGTACCTATGTCATAAGAGAGATATTTTGAGTCTGTTTTCTATTGCTGAACTGGCTGAACTTCAGAGTTTATCTTTTTCCTTCTAATGTCACAATGTGGAGTAACAAAGATAAACTCTGAACTAGGCAGTTCAGCAATTGTGATAACTTTTCCACATTGTTTCTTTCCATAAATACATAAACGGAACGCATTGCTAATTTGACTCTTGTGCCAACGAGCTCCGATCTTCTCTAAGTTAGAGTGAAACAAGTATATTTTGTTTCACTTTAACTTAACTTATTGCACGAATGTGTACCAGTGCAGGAAATTTCTTCGAAAAAGAATAGACGCCATAGATGGTATAATGCATAAAGTTCCTAGAACATTCTCACGCATGTCTTAAAGACGTCATGAACACGTTCAAAAGACGTAAAAAGTAGGAATTTTAAAACTTCTTTATTATTAAAAAAAACGTTTTTATAATAGTTTCTTAAACGTTATTTTATGGAAAAAGAAAGTTTCGTCAAACGTTTTTCGAATGGACATTTTTACTCATGAGAAATGTTTCTAGAAATCGGTTATAAAACGTTTCGGAAAAACGCTTGTAAAATATTTTTGAAACGTGTATGTGCTACCTGGGAAAGGTATTTTATTCTAGAACTCGGTAAATTTATGATTTGCATACTTAAAA
The DNA here is from genome assembly GCF_048541705.1 of Temnothorax americanus. Taxonomy (NCBI): domain Eukaryota; kingdom Metazoa; phylum Arthropoda; class Insecta; order Hymenoptera; family Formicidae; genus Temnothorax; species Temnothorax americanus. Next base: position 1,359,734 of record NW_027509526.1, on the reverse strand, counting down.
ATTATGGGGAAGCAATGTGCAAGTCTCTATACTTGCCCACTTAAAAGCTATGAGGAAGCAATATACAGGTTTCTACTTGCACTCTTAAAAACTATGAAGGTGCTTTTTTATGCTGACGCTCGACGCTCGATTTGAGCGTCAAAATTTATCACGTGATAGTCTTTTTAAGTTCAACGGCAAATGACAAAAGCTCAACTGTGTTCAGCTTTGACGCTTGACGCTGGTTTCACTTAATTGCTTGTGAATTGCAAATTGTTGACTGTAAATAAAGTGTGTATCGTTAAAATAACAGATATTAATATGACAGATATTAGTTGCAATAAAGCTTTATCACAATAAAAAAAGTGTGTAAGTAGAAATTTGCACATTGCTTCCTCATAATTTTTAAGTGTGCAAGTAGAAACCTGCACATTGCTTTCTCAAGGTGTCAATTCATGAGACGCTGAAAATGAGCGTCATCAACAAGGTGAATGTGGTGGTTCCGCTTTGACGCTAGCATCAAAGAAATAAAATTGAATTTGTTTAATGTTTAGCGTCGTCGCTGAATCATCGTTAATCGTCCCAATACAATCAAACATATACTACGTTTACGCGAGCGTTACTTCTGTAGTAACTTACGAGATATATCACTCGTTTACACGGAGTAAATTATCGTAAGTTACTACAAAATCCCGTTTACGCGAAGGAATTATCGTAAGTTACTACAGAAGGAACGCTCGCGTAAACGTAGTAATAGATTTCGAAATACAAGAAAATAGTTACTTTTTGTTATGGGCCGCGCGGGTACAGATAAAATAATCAGGGGCGGTGCCGACGCAACTCACCGTCCGCTGGATGTAACCTGTTATCAAACAATTCACTCACTCACAGAAAGAGATATTGTCTCAGAGATATCGAAATATATCAACAATATAACCTTCACTCACTCACAGATATGATGAGATGATGTCACGCAATAATTTCTGGTCGCAGCTATCGCCAGATAATTGGTGATAGTTGCGATTAGCTGATCGCTACACACACCTTACGCAAAATACAACTGGTAATGAATTTCGAGACGCTGCCCGCTGGGCACGTGTTCTGTAACTAACTAATTACCGACAATTATCGGTGTCGGTAAGTGTGATTATGAAATACGCGCGTAGCATCCCAAACACCACGCCTGTCCAAAAACGGGATATCTTTTAGATATCTTTTATCCCGCTTTTGGACATGGTACTGTCTGGGATCTTGAAATTGGCATTATCTATATTTTGCACTGTAGAGATTTATATTTATTCCATCATGATCGTGATCATGAAATTTAATAATTATGGTAAAGAATATCTATCAAGCCTACTTAGAACTTGACTCGTTCACTCGTTATCGAGATCTCATCTCGGGTACTCGCAACCCGTCGCGTCGCGTAAAAGAGTCACGGTCGGTCTCGCTCCGCGTATACTTGGCGCGAGACACTACCGTGTCTCTTGATATTTTAAAAAAGTAACAAAAAATTTAAATATATATATACAATATATATATGTACAATCTCTATCAAATTACCTAAATATTAGTTTTTTAGATAAAGTGCGAATTATGCGGGAGATGTGACCCGAAACGGAGATAGAGAGGATACAGTCGGAATATGACGCTCAATTAAATTGGATTTTTCATAAAAACTTTAAATACACATATTTTATATTTAATTAATAGATCCGAGATACCTTTTACATTAGCGATATACATTAACAATAAAACTTACATTTAACGAATATAATTAATGGATCTGAGATATACATTTTACACTAGCGATATAAATTTGCGATATTTTGACCTAATAAAAAAAAAATATGTGCTGCATATATAACATGCAATTTATTCTCGCTCCTGTACAAAGTTACGCGTGGGCCACTTAGAAATTATAGATAATGACAGTACGGGTACAAAATCGAGACTATATTGTTTTTTATAGTCTTTTTTTATTACAAAACTTACAAAATAGTACAATTTCTGAACCTTAAAACTGAAAAGATAGCGATAATTAACGTCAGGAACATTTCTTTACAATTACACATACAATGTAATGATTATGTTCGACAAGAATAAAAAATATTTCAACACAAATCTACCCGACCTCACTTGCGCGTTGCAAATCAGATGATTTCTGAATCACGAACTAAAAAAATATCTATTACGAACGATGTCAATTACTACGAAAACGAAATAAACCTATATATATGACTCTTCCACAGTACCGTGTGATAATAACACAAACTAAAAAAATAAAATATCTATAGGGAAATATCCTCCCCCTTTCACGTGGAAAAATAGAAGAGTTATTATTATTATTATTATTATTATTATTATTATTATTATTATTTTTTTTTTTTTTTTTAAATAAAGGAAAGACCGTGGGGGTAACCCATGTGGCCATAATAGAGAAACCGAAACTATAAGCTGTATCACATCCAAAGTAAGACTTATGACTGGATTAACATGAACGCCTCAATAAAAGCGTCCCAAACAGAAGTTAAACTGCGCAGTATAGACTCATTCACTCGTAATTCCTCACACTCTAGACTGTGTACGTGTATAAGTGTATGTATAATTGTTCGTGTATGTCCGCGGTGTTTTGAACTCGGTAATGCCGTGGGTGCGTTAGGCCCAAGGAACTGCGCGGATCACTTCCCCCTGCGGCCAGTTATTATCTTGAGATTATCTTGAAGAGTAAATATCTTGCTACTTTGCTTTTGAGCGTCGGATGATCTGAAACAGTAAAGTTGTGTGTGTCACAATAAGTTTTTGATTTGAATATATACCAAATATTGAGCATTTGTATAAAATATCTTGCACATACGTATACCTTGTATATGCTGCTGTATATGCTACTTAATCTCCTTGACTTCTTCCTCTGCCTCTTCCTCTTCCTCCATCTCCTCTTCCTCTTCCTCTTCCTCTTCCATCTCCTCTTCCTCTTCCTCTTTCTCCGCCATAATAGTGGTTGCTGTATGTGTCGCTCATGTGAAACAAGAACTGGAAGAATGTTTTTGCCTTACGATGTTTACCAGCTTTCGTGCCCCTTCCTCTTCGTGCTATGATAAAAAAGTAAGTCATTAATATTCATAAATATATATATAACCAATTATATATGTGTAAATATAAATAAAATAATCAATATGTACAATTCACCTAAATCAACAAGGCCGGCAGCAGCGGCGGTACTAGAAGGGCCGGCAGTAGCGGCGGTACTAGAAGAGCCGGCAGCAGCGGTGGTACTAGAAGGGCCGGCAGCAGCGGCGGTATTCGAAGGACCGGCAGCGGTGGGGATACTCGAAGGACGGGTAACAGTAAAGATACCAGGATTGGCTGCAGCGGCAGCACTCGAAGGGCCGGCAGCAGCGACGGATCTCGAAGAGCCGACAACAGGAGCGATACACGTAAAATCAGAGGAATCTTTGAACAGGAGTTCCATATTTTCCATATCAATCTGAAATATTTTTAATGTATTAAAATTAAAAATAAACATGTTATAAATATGCATTTTTTATACTTACGTCATCTTCAGCTTCGAGAGACGGAATCTTTTTTTTTTGTCCAGAAGAAATCATTGTCTGCGCGACGAGTGACGAGCATGCGATGAACAACGATGCGACGAGCGACGAGCGACGAGCGACGATGCCAAGAGCAATGAAAAATCTGAAAACGAGACGTTTGTCGTAAAAACGAGACGTTTGTCATGGACGTAATACATGCACTATAAAAATCGCAGATTCAGTTAAGAAAGCATTAATGACCGTATATATGACTCTCATATAACGTAACGTGCAGTGTCAATGCATAAGAAACCGTAACCGATACGTTTTTTATGCGTTAACCCATGTTACGTTATACTACGCTATCACACGAGTCTTGCGCAGAAACTCTTACGTTTGTCTCTGCTAATTTCATAACTACAATAGACATAAGCACTTACATGTCTCTCTGCTTTTTCCTTGTTTCGGAATGGCACTTGATCCGGGCTGGATTTTCCGAGAAACGACGCGACGAGCGACGATGCGACAGGCGACGACGCGATGAGCAATCTAATGGCAAAGAACGAGACATTTGTCGTAGTCATGAACGTGATATTTTTACGACTTACAATTAGAGCCTTTGCACAAGATTCTCGTATAGTAACGTAGCGTAACGTAACATGCAGTGTCAACGTATAAGAAACGTATCGGTTACGGCGTTATACGTGAGAGACTGCATGTGAAAGAATCGATCTCGATCCGAGGCATCTATTAAGTAAGCTTATAACCGATGCGTTTTTTGTGCGTTAACCCTTGTTACGTTATACTACGCTATCACACGAATCGTTTTTTACGTCCACAACTACAATAAACGTATGTACTTACGTGTCTCTCTGCTTATTCGTCTTTGCTGCAAATACGACGATTAGCACTCGATCCGGGCTGGATTCAATCGATAATTTTAAGTATAACGACGCACGTGTCGACCGACCATCAACAATCGCGAAACCAGCGCGAAACGCAACTTTTGTGTGTGGCGCCTTCGCTTTTGTGGTGCAAAGCATTGATTGGTTGATCAGAAAATTTTTATAAGATGGTAACATTGATAAAATGGTAACATTGAGCACGTTCAGCAGACAAAAGAGACCAGTAAGCGCTCAGTGATTCTGTAACATGATTGGTTCTTGCCTTTAGTTCTTCACTGGATTTAAGGCTGGTATTCATAGTCAAATCTTATATTTACGACCGTTTTAAATACAATCTTAAGATGTCATTAACCAATCACAAAGCCGTATTAGCATCTTAAGACATTACTTAAGACGGTCTTAAAATAAGAACCGACTATGAATACCGACCTAAAGGCTTTCGCACATGAATTGCCATAATAACCATAAACATAAAACGTAAACATAAGTTGAAGAACCAATCAGTATATTGTTATTGTTTTAACTTTATGTATTCTAGAAGACGATAGAAATGATCCGTAAACAGAAGTAAAGTAAAACTGGTTGAAATCGTACTTACTCCTGCTTACGGCCAACTCGTATCATCAATTCTATCGTCTTCTAAAATACATAAAGTTAAAGCAATATACTAATTGATTCTTCAGCTTATGTTTACGTTTTACGTTTTTTATAGTTACGGCAATCTAGTGAAAAACTAAAACAGTGAGACACGTAAAAGGCTATTGTATTGTAAACAGGGCACACACGCTTTTCGTAGAACGTAACATAACGTTTCGACCAATCGCGTTGCTCGATTCTTACTTCTACAGTTACAAACGGCCGAATCGAGTAAGTCGAAACCTTACTGTTATGTTCTACTACGGAAAAGTGTGTGTGCCCTGCTTTATACATCATCCAATTTTTATTAGACATAATTTTAATTCGTCCAATTTTTATTATGTCTAGACATAATTTTAATTCTGCCACTAGGGAATTTGTAAGTCGTTTCTTATGAATCAAGCTTGAATTCGATGTCTAGGGCTGCGTTCGGGGAGGCGGCCGGGGGAACGCGCTATTGCATTATAGAACAAGGATAGAATAAACATAATTTTTCGGTGTCCAGGTGTAATAATACGTTGAATTCGATGTCTACGTATCCCAGGTTGCCGATGACGAGGTCCACATGGTGCGCTCCGTAGTTTTCGGTGTCTACGTGTATTTATATCTTGAATTCGATGTCCACGAGTCCCAGGTTGCCGATGACGGGATCCAGATAATGCGCTTCATAATTTTTGGTGTCCAGGTGTAATCGTACGTTGAATGCCATGTCTAGGTGTCCCAGGTTGCCGATGACGAGGTCCACATAGTGCGCTCCGTAGTTTTCGGTGTCTACGTGTATTAATACCTTGAATTTGATGTTCACGTGTCCCAGGTTGCCGATGACGGGATCCAGATAGTGCGCTTCATAGTTTTCGGTGTCCAGGTGTAATCGTACGTTGAATTCGATGTCTAGGTGTCCCAGGTTGCCGATGACGAGGTCCACATAGTGCGCTTCGTAGTTTTCGGTGTCCAGGTGTAATAATACGTTGAATGCAATGTCTAGGTGTCCCAGGTTGCCGATGACGATGTCTAGATAGTGAGCTCTGTAGTTTTCGGTGTTTACGTGTATTAATACCTTGAATTCGATGTCTACGTGTCCCACGTTGCCGATGACGAGGACCACATAGTGCGCTCCGTAGTTTTTGGTGTTTACGTGTATTAATACCTCGAATTTGATATCTACGTGTCCTACAGTTAGATTTAAAGTTATTAATACACCTAGACACCAAAAACTACGAAGCGCAGAATGTGGACCTCGTCATCGGCAACCTGGGACACGTAGACATCAAATTCGAAGTATTATTACACCTAGACACCGAAAACTACGGAGCGCGCTATCTGGACCTTGTCATCAGCAACCTGGGACACCTAGATATCAATTTCAAGGTATTAATACACGTAAACACCGAAAATTACGGAGCGCACTATGTGGACTCGTCATCGGCAACCTGGGACACCTAGACATCGAATTCAAGGTATTAATACACGTAAACACCGAAAACTACGGAGCTCACTATCTAGACATCGTCATCGGCAACCTGAGACACCTAGACATCGCATTTAACGTATTATTACACCTGGACACCAAAAACTACGAAGCGCACTATGTGGACCTCGTCATCGGCAATCTGGGACACCTAGACATCGAATTCAACGTATTATTACACCTGGACACCGAAAACTATGAAGCGCATTATCTGGATCCCGTCATCGGCAACCTGGGACACGTGGACATCGAATTCAAAATATTAATACACGTAAACACCAAAAACTACGGAGCGCACTATGTGGACCTCGTCATCGGCAACCTGGGACACGTAGACATCGAATTCAACGTATTATTACACCTGGACACCGAAAACTATAAAGCGCACTATCTGGACCTCGTCATCGGCAACCTGGGATACATAGACATCAAATTCAAGCTTGATTCATAAGAACTGACTTAAAAATTCCCTAGCGGCACTTTCTGCCAAGCGTAGAGAACCTTCTTTTCCGTTGACTCAATATTTATTATATATATACCGAATTTACACCTAAATATAGAAATCTTCCTCCTGACCGATAAGTCTATCGACCTAATTTCGAAATACGCGCGCGATATCGAAACTGGCGATACCTGCGCCGCCAGCGTCGAAAAAGTGAAAGGGACGTTTCTCTGATAATCATAATAATATTGAGACGTCGGCGTTAGGAGGAGGAGGAGTATCTTAAAAATAAATTTTCGCATTTGGACTTTGCGTCGCAATATCTCCACTCGTAGGGCACGTAGCGGAATATTATGAGAGAAACCCCCCCCTAATTGGACCCCAAGCTACTGATCAAGCCTACTTAGAACTTGATTCGTTCACTCGTTATCGAGATCTCAACATCTCGGGTACTCGCAACCCGTCGCGTCGCGTAAAAGAGTCACGGTCGGTCTCGCTCCGCGTGTACTTGGCGCGAGACACTACCGTGTCTCTTGATTTCTTCATCATCTATAAAAAAAATATTAAATTATTTATTAAGAAATAAACAAAACGAGTTATTTTTATGCGAGTATAATTGTGAGTAAATATTATTTATATTTAATAAAAATAAGTTATTTATACTTTATAAAAATGAGTAGCATATATCAATTTTTAAATATTTTTCTAAAAAGAATCTCGGGAAAAGTATTATACATACATAATTAAATACAAATATATATAATTATATATATTCACATACAATTCATGTTCATGTTATATACGAATCAAATTATTTTTTTCTATTATAATATTTAAGTTCACTTTACTTTAATTTATAATAAATGCCAAATGAGATATACAGTGCTAAAGAATATCTTTTAAATTAAATATGTTGTAAAAAGTTTTTTCTATTTATATTATAATTTACTTTAACAGTAAAAAATATTATTTACTCGCTTGAAAAAATTACAAAATTAAGTTATGACAATTATAATGCAAGTAAAATGCAATTTTACCTGAGATTTCAATGGATGGAAAAATATCTTTTTGTCTGGGTAAACTATTAGGAGAACGATGCCGTCTTTGATTTTGAGTATATGTTGTTTCAGCTAAACATAGAATAAATAATAAAAATATAGTAATTTTACTCATTTAGAATTTAATTTCTTAATTACAAAAATGTAAAAAATCTATATTTGAATAGAAATAGCACTCAAATATAGCTATAAAAATTATTTTTTTACTATTAAAATATTTAGATGTTTATTTTAACAATTTATAATAAATGTAAAATGAGATATACAACGTCAAAGAATCTTTTAAATTAAATATTTTGTTGTTTTTTTATTTATATTATAATTGACTTTAGCAATCAAAGTATCACTCACTTGCTTGAAAAAAATTAAATGCAGTTTTACCTGATAATTCAATGGATGGAAAAATATCTTCTTGTCTCGGTGAACTATTAGAACAAGAACGATGCCGTCTTTGATTTTGAGTATATGTGGTTTCAGCTAAACATGGGATAAATAAGAGAAAAGATAGTAATTTCACTCATTTAGAATTTAATTTCTTAATTGCAAAAATGTACAAATTCTCTATATTTGAATATAAATAGTGCTAAGATATAGCTTTAAAAATTATTTTTTATGTGCTGTTAAAATATTTAAGGAGGTTGGCGTGTTGGACGAAATATAAGAAAAGTCAATAATCTATACAAACATGATACGAAAGTTAATTATATCAACAATATATATAAAAAATTGTACTGACTTCTATCGTTCCGTTTTAAAAATATTAGTTTTAAAAATTACAGAAATGTGTATATAGATATATCCTTTATGTAAATATCATATTATGTATTTCTTTATCCTATACGGTAAAAATAAATGAAATTTGTATGTTACACTTCTGCGACATTGAGAATTGCAATCACGGTTTTTTAATTTTTTAAGCTTAATATTTTTAATTTTTAAATAAATTATTTAAACAATATATCATAGTATAAAAATGTATAAAAAAAAGGATAAAATTGCAATTTTACGTTTTTTCTTGTCTCAATGATAACATGTTTATGAATCATTTCTGAGATCAGCTTTATACTGTTTAATCATAAAACAAAATTATATATATATAGGCGACCGCGCCAACCTCCTTAACGTGTTATATAAAATATGACTTTGTAGAAAGTTCTTTTTATTTATAATTTACTTTAACAGTCAAAATTATTATTTACTTTATTAAAAAAATTTCAAAATTAAGTTGACAAATGTAATGCAAGTAAATAGACCTAGCATAAGTTCCATTGAAATTTAATCAATCAGAATAAAGGAAACTAACTTCAAGTTTAGTGAACGTTGCTCTAATTAGTTAAATTTCAATCCAATCTCAATCCCAATTCGTAATCTGATCACGGCTTAACGCGAATCGCATAACCAATCAAAGACGTTCCGCGTTTTCTGTTACGCGGAACTGAATGTCTTTAATGCTAGGTCTACAATGGGAGTCGCAAAGTCGCGAGTCGCAAAATTGACAGTCGATTATTCTCCTCAAATTCGATTGTGATTGGTCAATTCTTGCGACTCACGACTTTACGACTCGCAGACCTAGCATTAGATGTCACAGTTGATTGGTCACGCAAATATTTATTACGTAAATTTTGTCACGATGAAATCAGAATATCACGTAACATACGCGATACGTATAGGTTGGAGTCCCATGGCAGGTATTTTCCGCGTAACGCGTAACCGCGTAACCAATCACAAGCGTTTCGCATTTTCTGTTACGCATATGCACGCTTCTTATTGCTTACGCGGTTAAGGTCTATCCAAACAAACTTGCATAGGTGCATAACCATATGCATAAAGAAACGAATTGGTCTACTTCCTTATGCACATGCATATGGACCAATCAATTCTCTTATGCTTATGTTTATGCGCTATGCAAGTTTGTCTGGATCAACCTTTACGCGGAAAATACCTGCCATGGGACTTCAGCCTTAGGCTGAAGTCACATAGCATGCATTTTCCGCGTTACGCGTAACCGCGTAACCAATTAGAAGCGTTTTGCATTTTCGGTTACGCATATTCGCTTTTGATTAGTTACGCGGTTACACGTTACGCAAAAAATATCAGTCCATGTGACCGCACCCTTAAGCTGGTTTCACATGGGGCGTAACTTGCGTCAGCCAATCAAATTGTTTCATACGCGTATAGTAGCTGAGACGATTTGATTGGCGCGAGAAGAATAATCGACTGTGATTGGTCTATTTCCTTACGGCCTTACGATTACAACTAAAACTTTGTTACGTTGTGACCGGAACAACGAATGATGTTAATTATATTGAATTATAGCCACTTACTACTTGGCTGAATAATACGGTCGCCACTGTATTTTAAGGCTCATATACAGAAACCATGCGTTGTTGCTATGTGCCTTTTGTCCTTCCAGCTCGTTGGCCGCCGTCTTCTGCGCCGCTGCGACGTGTTCAAGGCCGTCAGCCACGCCCTGTTTATGCGTCGCGCAATATACGGTAATTCGGATAGGAACACTTCTCGGTATTGAGATTTAATTACTCTCTTTTTTATTATAAACAAATAATAACTTATTATTCCTTCACTTCTACAAACTTCTCCCTGAACCGGGCTTGATCGTCCGTTTGCGGGTGTATTCTTCTAAACGTCGACTTACACGAATGGATCATTATCCCGTATAGCGTATCGAATTGTTATTAATCACGCTATTCTTATAAAACACACTAATTACGCTAGCGGTCAACGGGATAAGCTACGCCGGCTTCGAATTGTTGCGCGATCACCGTAACGTGTTACCGCTTCGAAGTTCCACGACGAACTGTCCAGGAGGAACGGGTCGAGTCTCCCCACTTTGAGGCAACGCATGCGCCGGAATGCCTATTGAGGCGCGAAGTTCTCCTATTGGTTAGTCGTACCTACGGGTGTAACGCAGTACGACTCCTTCGACACTTTGAGTGTAACCGGCGCGTAGAGTCAATTTTCCTGTCCTCGACATCTACACCCTCGGGAGGAACTCTTCTCCTAAAATGCAGCGTCGCGAATGGCTATCGCCGTGGCGTGAACCGGTTTGCGTCGCTGCACCGCGACGATTCGCACGAGCGAATCAAGAGTCACTCGAACGGAATCGAGTGACTCGGTAAAAGTCACATGAACAAATCCTATGGAATCCAGGTAAGTACTAACGGTCTTTAAATCCGTCATTAATAATATTTTTCTTTTACAGGTACCCAGGTTCATCGAAGGAATCGTCACAACGAAACGCATCGGCGATGCACAAGGTTGCACCTTTCGGTGTAAACACGGTAAGTATATAAAGTAAATATCGCGTCGACTTAATTCTATCGCACGTACATAAAATAATAATGGTAATCAAACTTAAAATCGGCAGGGAATATCAAATTAATAATGAAATCATGCAAATAAAGCTAATTCGGCTCTAAGCCTGACAAAAGTGTAGAGAAAACACTAAAGTGTAGAAAAGTGTAAGTTAATACATACGAAAATAACATTAAGTGTAATAAGTAATAAATTTTTGCCTGGAATAATTCCATTTTGGCCGTTCTCTCTCTAATTTACTGAAATTAATAAAATTATGTTAAAATATAAAGGTTTCACCCTAAAGTATATAAAAGTGTATCAAAAGTGTACTAAAAGTGTCGAGCTCACGCTGGCTTGTTCCGCAGACCTATAACTAAGTTGTTTGCACGGAAAGTGTAGTAAAGTGTAAAGAGTGTAATACAAAGTGTATAGCTCACGCTGGCTCGTTCCGCAGACCTATAAGTAAGTCGTTTGTACGGAAAGTGTAGTAAAGTGTATAAAGTGTAGCACTCTTTTGTCGTGAGTGAGTTTATAAGTTCGAAAGTGTAAAAAGTGTAACATTATGAGTGTAAGTGCTTCAATTCTCTTTGGGATCCTCCGGATTGTTTAATGGCGTTTTCGATTTAACAACCCAGTTCCAACCTGGGTCAGATTAAATAAAACACAAGTTCGATTCGTAACTGCAACTGTCATGGCGGAAGCACGAGACGACGATATACGAATAGTCAATGTTAGAAACGTAAAAAGAGGAAAAGAAGGAACGGAAGAAATAAGAATATCTGAAAAAATGAGTGAATTGAGGCATTCAGGTAAGTAATCTGCAAATAGCAATATTACGATAAATCTAGCCCACGATAGCGTTTTGTCGGTGTTTCCTGTCGACTTAACCTAATGTAACATTAATATGATAGATTAGCGGCATAAACCGCACAAGCTTTGCTCTTGCACGTATATAGAAATAATTACAAAAAACTTTATTATATATCGTTGCAGATGTCTGTCAGTAAAATTATCATTGCAGAAATTATCACTTAGCAGATGCGTAACACGCATTTAAAAAAAAATTTAATTTGACATGTTATAACAGTTTTGATGCTAAAAATTATAATAAACTCCAATTATTGATTATTTTTACAGATTATAGTAACCAGGCAAATATAAAAATAGTTCGGGATGAACATGGAGAAATGATAAAAACAGCCCAAGGTATTTTATGCGAGGAAGTAGATAGAGATGGTAAGTATTTTATAAAAATACTTACTATATTTAAAAATGGAAAAGAATAATTTAATGCTAATGAGTCATTATTTACATTATTTTATATCAATGATATAAAATTGATCTTTTCAGGAAACACTACTTTAAAATTTCTACAGACAACGAGCAATGCATCATCTTCAGCTGCTGATAATAGTAAACTATTTTTGTACATGTTTTATATGAAAATCTTTAAACTCTACAGAAATTGTACAGAAAATTAATTAATTAATTTTATTTTTAAGATTTGATGCCACGTAGTACAGCATTTCGCAATGAGAAAACTATAGGCAAAGAAAACGAGTCAAATATATGGTCAGATGGTGATTGCAAGGAATTGCTACAATTATATTACGAAAATATAGGACAAGTTGGTCCATTCGCCAAATTCAAAAATAAGAAACAAATGTGGGAATTTATAAGTAATAAGATTACAACAAAATGCAGCAGTTCATATTCGCCGACGCAATGTGAAAATAAATACAAAAATATGCTTAAAAAAAGAAATGCTGCAAAGAAGAGGAACAGAATATCTGGAAGTGAGAAAGCTGACATAGATTTCGAAGATGAATTCGAATTGATAAGCAGCATCGATGGTAACATCGAACCCGAGGTCTGTTTTGGCATAGGACAACACACCATAAAAAAGAAAAAGTTAAGTTCTCCCAGTGACGAAGAAGAAGGAAAAATACAGAAATCTCAAAACATGTTCGTATTATTAGAAAATATGAATAAGAAAAAAGAAGCAGAAAAAGAGCGTCGACACCAAGAAAAACTACAGGTTCTTCGAGATTTATTATCTAAAAATAAGTAAATATCACGTTTTTAAAGATATATTTAAGTATGTATAATCGAGAAATATTCAAGATATTCAAGAAAAGTATTTTTTTACATAGATATAGGATTAATAATAGAAATGTTGACTATTTCATAAATGTTTTTTAGTTTGCAATTTATAAATTTTAAGAGTTCGAAAACTAACTAAACTTACAAAGTATTGATATGTAAGAATGTTATAATATAAGAATATTTTATTTTAATTCTTACAACATGTAATAGTTACAACGTGTTTTGTTTTTGCAAGTTACCTTTTTTCAAGTATTACAAAAAATAAGACTGTTAAATATAACAGAAATATTAACATATTAAGTTTATTTTACCACAATATTTAAGAAATGTATATGAAAGTATATGAGATATACATTATGTGATGAAGTTGTGATAAATAAAATAAGAAATATGCTAGTGAAACAATCATTTTATTACCATCGTCAGTAATTATATAATATTATATATTATTATAACAAAAATTAAATACATGTAACGCAATAATAAAGTTAATTATGTTTAGTAAGTAATTATGTTTAAGAAGTAATTATGTTTAAAAGATATACAGATCGGCGTTTATGCACTTCCTATGCTCTAGATATTGTAACATCGAAAATATAGAACGTTTTCCATTTAGCGATCCAATCCGAACCTGAGTCAGACTAAATGAATCGGAGTTTCTTATTTCCATTCACAGATCATTTATTTTAATCGCTAAATACGTTATTATATAGTCAAATACATCATGTCGTACATTCGTATGTGTATCATGACTGTGATTATTCAAGAAATCAGCAACATAATCAACACTTATGATGCACAAGTATATTATATTTAATGTCTCTCATCGAACATTTAAAATGTTACTCTGACAGAGAATGGAAATACATTAACATTGATCTGAGTACTTTATATAAATTGCAATGTCTTATGCTGGGTCTACAATGCGAGTCGTAAAGTCGTAAGTCGTAAGAACTGACCTATCACAATCGATTATTCTCTTCAAATTTGTTATGCCGCGTTGCCGATTGGTGACGGCTTACGGAAAAACGTTTATTATTTTTGGGATCTCTTGACCTTACGAGTTGGGACTCGGTAGGCACAGGCGGGCAGATTAGGAAGCGGTCGGGTTCGCAGGTGAAACAAGGTGTAGGCGTCGTTAAATGAACTTCACTTCGTTTTACTTCATATTGGAGCTTTATTTCAGCGCTCCTGTTACACTCACTAACTTACACTTGTAGTTGCCTTTCACAATTATTATATCTCGCACGCGCTTTGTTATAATGTAGAACTTCGCGACACGGCTTACGGGAACGGTCACGGGCAGAGTCTCTGGTGTATTACTCTCTCTCGCGGCTTCTTCGACGGTCCCTTATATTGCTTTGAGTTATGCCCTGTCGGCACTTTTCCGCCGGGTTTGACGGTCCCCCGAATGAGGTCGGTCAGTGACCGAGCGCATTCGCAATCTCGCTGTACTTCCGCGGTTCCGCGAATGTCAAAATGCGTTGTCGCACATTCTTATGCATATCGCAATAGTTCGATTGACGCGGAAGCTTGATGAACTTCCGCGTCCGCGTCAGCGTAAATTGAGGAGTCTTTCGAAAGACAATTTCCTCGAAGTCTTTCGAAAGACTATTCTATAATTTTATTATAAATAATTTAATAATTACCCGTTGTAATTTTAGATTACAACATCCCTCCCCCGTTAAAAAGAGAAAACGAGGTTCGCGAGTTTTCGCTATATTCTTTAATTTATACTTTGTTGTATACCCATTTCTATATTTTTTCCTTATATATATTTTACATTTTATAATACCCGTGTACAATATTTTGGTATAATCGTTTACTATTCTATTAGAACCTAGTACTTACACTACGTTTTAAAATTGGTTTCGGAAATCCGTATGGTCGAAATGATCTTTCTTCGTCGTATAATGTAAGTGGTGATCGTGGGTTCTTTTTCTTTTTTATTAATACGTATATTACAGTGCTTACTATGGCTAATGTAATTATACCGCTCGCTGTCATTGGGTATATGAATTGTTTTCGGACGTAAAAATTTCGGTCGTCGTCCTCTAGGTCAGTATTCATTTTTTGTATTTGTGTTTTTAATTCTGTCAGTTCAGCTCGATGCTGAGTTAAATCGTCCGTTGTCTCGTTCCGTAATGTGATCGTTTCATGGTCATATGTAAGCGAAATATTTACTTCGGGTAAATATGTCTCTATATCTGTCTCGTATATTGTCTCTTCAGCTTGTACTGTCATATCGGTTGTCATTAGCTTACACTCCTTTTCCAGCGTAATTTTGCCAGTGTTGTTGATTATCTGCTTCTCCTCGTGTTCATTACATTGTATAAGTATTGGCTGTTCAGTTACTGTTGAATACAGCCAATCGTGTGGTCGTCGTAATGAAATCCACTTTGTTTGTGTTGTAACAGTGTGTCTGAATTTGCACATTTTGTAGTAATGTTGCTGTTGAACATACATTTGTATCTCGCACGGTGCGTTTCCATCTATACGATATACCGGTGTATTTTGTGTGCATACGTACTGTAGATTGGTAGAAGTACACTTTGCCAGATAATCTTCATCTAAAAGCATGTAGTTCACTCTTTCTTTGTCTACTGCTATTATTTTATTGTCGACTCTTACTGATGTAAGTATATTCTTGCGCGTGAGCACAGGAAATTCAATAACGCTCATTATATCGTAGAGCGGTGGTGTGATTAGGGGAAAAAGTAAGACGGTATATATTTGATTATTCTTGTAGAATGCCTTTATTGTCGTGTGTTTTTCAATCGTAAACCAATCTTCGAGGTGGACTCTAAACGGGAAATATGATCCCGGTGGCAATTGCTTCCTTCAATTGCCAGGTGATATCCTCTACTGGCATTAATTTCGGATGCATTGTTCCCTTTCTTATGCATGCCAAATATTCAAGTATGTTCTCGACGTCGCGGATTAGATCTGTGATTACCGCTATGCCAATTTCAAAGTGTTCTTTTATTTCGTCCTTATTAAGGTAATCTGTAAATCGTTTTTCTAATAGATTACGATTTCGTTCCATTATGCTTTCTAATTTCTCTATATGCCCTATGGTGGCATTCATCACCATTATCTGATTCTGCATTGTGTGGTGTAACGTTTGTTGGTTGTTTCCCAACAGTTGCAATTGCTCGTTGATGCGCTTTTCATCGTTTGCATCCATCGTTCCGAACAGCGATTTTGCTATTGAACCTATTCCGTCCATTAATCCCCTCCTTGAGTCTGTCGACGTTTTGTATATTGTGTTGATCTGCGTGAGGATTTTTGTTAAATAGTCTAATTCTCTTCTTGCGATATTTTCAAAGGTGAGGCACGTTTCCTTATGCAGTAATTGTAAAATCTTATTATCGCATGTAATTCTTGCTTCCTGTAGATATTTTTCAATTTGCTCGTGTCTTCGATTTAGCGTTGTTAAATCAAATTTAACGACTAACTTCCATGTCTTCCGGGAATAGTGCATTCTTCCAAGCTTCTCGTAATACATCCCTGGGTGATTTTGGAATTGTTGGATTTTATAATGTGATTCCGTTTTTTCTGCTTGGGCTAATGCTTGCCCTCTCCAGCACGCGAGTATTCTGTAACAGAGACATTCTGTTTCAAGGTGTATTTCTTTCTCTCTTTCCCCTTTTTTATGTTATTCTTCTATAAAAAGTTTTAATTTGTTTACATGTAGGCGCATTATTTTTCTTCCTTTCTTTATAGTATAATTAACATCTGAATTCTTTTCGATAATTGTGTACGGTCCTGTCCATAGGGATTCAAGTTTCTTTGAACGTCCTCGTCGTAACGTTTCATCGTGCATGAGTACTCTGTCACCTACACGAAAACTGGTTTCTTTAGTCTTTGTATCATACTGTTTTTTCGCTTTAATCTTTTCTTCTTGTACGTGTTCCCTGGCAACTTTGTTGGTCGCTCTTAATCTTTCCCGTAACTCTTGTGCGTAATCATCATAGTTATACGTGAGTTTAGGTGGTTTTGTCAGTGCTGTTGGTAATTCAGCTTGGTGACCGTATACTAGCTCAAACGGTGTATACCCCGTCGCTGTGTGCGGCGTTGTATTATATGCGAATATCGCAAACGGTATCCACTCATCCCAATCCGTTTGGTCCTCGTTTATGTAGTGTCGCAGGTATTCTGCTAATGTTCGGTGGGATCTTTCGAGTGCTCCGTTGCTTTCGGGATGATACGCGGTAGTTTGAATTTTGTTTATCTTCAAAAGTTTACAGGTGTTTTTGAATACCTCGCTCAAAAAATTCGTGCCTTGATCGGTCAGAATTTTTTCTGGAATTCCATGCTCTAAGACAATTTTTGTCACAAATTGCTTACTTACTGTACTTGCTTCTTGGTTTGGAATTGGTATCGCTTTACTATATTTCGTTAAATTATCTTGAAATGTTAACAAATATTTATTTCCATTCGTTGTAATTGTAAGTGGCCCTACAATATCCAAAGCACATTTCTCGAACGGCTTGGTAGGTGTGTCCGTAATTACCAACGGTACTTTATTTTTCCGCGATAACTTATTTCTTTGACATAGCTCGCATTTAGCTATATATTTTTCGACGTCTTTCGTCAATCCGCGCCAGTTATGATTTAACCGGATTCTATTTACTGTTCGTTCGACGCCTTGGTGCCCTCCTATAGGTGCATCATGGTACTCATGTAATATCTGCTTCTTTTCTTCTTCTGTATATATTCTTGCTTCCTCTTCGTTGGAATTATCCTCGTTTATCGTGTGGATTTTCGGTTCTTCTTCTGCGGCAACTTCGTCTCGTTTTACATTGCGGCTCAGTGCGTCGGCGTTTACATTCGCCTTTCCGGCTTTGTGTATAATTTCGTAATTGTGTTCTTCCAGCTGTAATCTCCATCGAATCAATCTTGAGCCTGGATCGTTAACGTTAAATAACCATGTTAACGGCTTGTGGTCGGTCACAATTTTAAATTTGGTGCCGTACACGTAAGGTCGGAAGTGTTTGACCGCCCATACAATGGCTAACAACTCTTTCTCTGTAGTGTTATAATTTTGTTCTGCTCGTGATAGAATTCGACTGGCATAAGCTATTGGCTGGTCTTCACCTATCTTTCCTTGAGATAGTATTGCTCCGATGGCATGGTCGGATGCGTCAGTAGTTATAATAAACTCTTGCGTAAAATCCGGATACTTAAGCACAGGTGCCGTTGTTAGTTTTTCCTTTAAATTATTGAAAGCATTTTCTTGCTCTGAAGTCCATTCAAATTTTTCCGTTTTCTTTGTTAACTTTGTTAACGGTTTGGCTGTCTTCGAGAAATCTTTTATGAATTTTCTATAGTAACCGGCTAAGCCGATAAATGATTGCACGTCCTTAACTCTTTTTGGCGTAGGAAATTCTTTTATCGCTACTAGTTTTGACGGGTCTGGAGAAATTCCATTCTCCGAAATAATGTGGCCTAGGTAGATCACTTCCTTGCGCAAGAATTCACACTTCTCCGGTTGTAATTTTAAACAGTTTTTTCGGAGTCTTTGTAGCACCTCTCTTAATCGTTTGTTGTGGTCCTCCAGGCTAGGTCCATACACTACTATGTCATCTAGATACACAAGACATTTAATTCCCTGTAGGCCAGTTAGTACAGAAGTCATTAACCGCTGAAACGTTGCGGGTGCGCTCTTTAGCCCGAACGGCATGCGATTAAATTCGTAGTGGCCGTAAGGTGTCGAAAATGCCGTCTTGTGTTTATCTCGTTCGGCCATCGGTATCTGGTGATACCCAGATGCCAGATCTAGCGTAGTAAAATACTTGGCGTTCCCCAACTGATCAAGTATATCAGTGATATTTGGCAGTGGGAATGAGTCGCCTATCGTTAGATCGTTTAGCTTCCGAAAGTCTACAACTACTCGGAGCCTTGGATTTCCGGCTGCGTCAGCTTTTTTAGGTACCACTAACAACGGTGCATTCCATTGGCTAGTACTGCTTTGAATTATTTTGTTTTCTAACATTTCTTGTACTTGCCGATTTACTTCCGCTTTATGCTTGTTTGGAAGTCGGTATGGTCTTACATTCACAGGCGCAGCGTCAGCGCGTGTGTTTATTTCGTGTTTTACTGCTGCAGTACACGATAATGGCTCTCCTTCTAAATGAAATAAATCGCCGTATTCTTCGCATATGTGTTGGAGTGATCGTTTTTCCTCGGCGTTTAAGTGCTGCGTACGCAATGCTAGTCAGATGCGTTCGTTTCGAGATACAGCAGGTTTAGTTTCCTTTCCCGTCATTGTTGCATGTATTTTTGTATGAGTATCTGTTTCTAGTTTTTCCAGCGTAACTTGTGGAATCGGTATTTCAATTTCCTTGTCTGTAGTATTTATTATGCTTACAATGCAAATATGATTCTCCGGTTTCACTAGGCAGTTTCCAATATAAACTCCTGGTTTCATCTCTCTTGCTTGTACGATACCTTCTTCATTTTTATCCGTAATTGCCTCTATTATAGTCTCGCTGCGAGGCTTTAGTGTGACCTTTCCATACGGGTGCAATTTGAAAGTTTCTTCCTTTATTTTTAATTGCATTTGCTCGTAATCGCAAGATGCGGCGTGTGTCCGTAGGAAATCTATTCCTAGGATTCCATCGTATTCTATGGCCATGTCTTCTCCTACCACATAAAATGCGTGTTTAATTTTTAATTTATTTGTTTCAATGGTCGCATACACTTTTCCGATTGTGTGTATTTTGTGTCCCGTGATTCCGGTGAGAGCTATGCGATCTTCATAGACTGGGGCGTCATCTTTTAACGCGTTTAGCTTTATTAATGAAATTGTTGAACCAGAGTCATATAGCATATTCGATGCTCCGGGTTTTACCTCTCGTATGGGTAATCTTGTTAATAACAGTTCTGGCTTCGTACGGCCGTATGGCACACTTTCGATATGTGTAACCCGATATTCTGAGGCAGGTCGTGGTTGTTTTCCTCTCGCCTCCTCTTGTTCGTCTTCGCTGCTTGCAGAGTCAGCGTTCTTCCTTCGGTTCGGCACTTTCAATTGTTGTCTTTTTTCGTTTTCTCTAGATTTGTTGGTGTTGGGGGTGTAGCTTCGCCCTTTTAATGTCCAACACTCATCTCGATTGTGCCCCGATTTTTTGCAATAATTGCAATATTTCTGCAGTGCATTTACTTGTGCAGGTTTACTAGGTTTAGGTAATGCGTTTCCTTGGCTTCGGCATTCCCGTCCATAATGACCAGTTTTTCCGCATTTAAAACATTGTACGCTCTGATTTTGGGGCTGTCTCGTATATCCTGGCTTATTTTTGTATAGCGAGGCGCCCGTTTTTGTCGCGGTCGGCCCTATGAGCTTTTCTTCCGCGCTTGCTCCCGTTATGGCTTCTTGTAACGTCGCATATCGCTGCGAACGTACAAGTATTTTTAATTCGTCGCGCAATCCTATTTGAAAATTAATTAAAGCTTGTTTTTGTATCGTTTGCTGGATCGCGCGTTTAAACATACTGGAGTGATCTTCTCCTTCTATCATAGCGTCATATAGCTTCATGGCTAGTAGATCGACTCGTTGCCCAAAAGCATGTGCGCTTTCGTTTGGCTTTTGCTTGAGAGTATTAAACTCAATCTGCAAATGGGTAGTGCTCTGCTTGGCTTGATAGCAATCTTCTAATTGTTGCTTTAATTGAGCGAATGTTTGTATATCTCGCGTTTCAAAATCTTGCATCGCTTTTCCTTTTAATTTTGTATATAAAATCGCCTGTACTAATGATTCTTCGTCTGTAGGCTGTATATTATGTACCGCATATGTGCACGCGTTTATAAATTCTTGTAATTTCTGTCGCGACGTCCCATCGAACTCAGGGATCATGCTTCGTGCTTCCTTTAACGTTATAGCATTCGGTATGGAACTACGCCGATTTCTTATATCGTGTTCCGTCCGTCCGTAATTTTCGCTCGAATATCTTTCGTTTCCGGCTCCTACTTGGTCGCCGTTTCGTGCACTATTTTCTAGTGTTATTAACCGTTCTCGTAATTCGCGCGTTTCGTCACGCATTTCTATACGCGATTCCTCTTGCATTTTCTGCATTTCCCGTAATAAATTGTATATTTCTCTTACGTCGTGCGTTTCCGTAGATAGCGGTGCGTACTGTGCGTCAGATTGTGACTGTGCCATTTCGGTTTCCTTAACTTGCGCTTGTGGCTGGTTTGTGTGAGTGCGTTCTTCTAATAGGGGTTTTTCCGTTCGCGTCTCTTCGCCGTTTTCCCGATAGTATTCGCTAGGGTCGAATATATCGCTCTCGTAAGAGGTCAATGAAAATTCTCGTCGCAAGGATACTCTGCTAGGGGTTCGGCTAACGTATGGTCTGCTTCTACGCGGTTTTTCGTCCGTCCGGTCAATGGGGTCGGTTGAGAATAAACTCTCGTCAATCTCACCAAACGGAAACTCGCGCTCAGTAACAACGTTTTCCGGTAACTCGGTTTCGCTGTCCGAGTGTCGCGTTTCTAATGCTACACGAACGTTATCTAAAGTCGCTTGTGTTGTCGCGCGCGGACTATTCACCCGTGGTGAAAATTCGTTGATTAACCACGACGCATTGGCTATCGGCGTTCGGGGAGGACTATTTTCTCCCGACATTCACGCGTAGTACAATTTTAAATTTTCTCGACTTACATTAGAAGTACGGCTCGCATGGTCGCTCGCAGGCTCCGTTGTTTGCGGCTGGCCCTGGCGTGAAGATGCTGGTTGTCGAACGCAGTTGCTGCTTCTCGTTGTTCGCTGCTTCTGCGTTGTCCGCTGCGTTGGCGTTGTCCGCTGCTTGGCGTCGTCCGCTGCTTTGGCGTTGTCCGCTGCTTTGCACTTGGCCTTGGGTGTTGGCCTTTTATTTTCTTTTCGCCCTTTGGTGTCCTTGAGGATGCCTTGATCGATCCCTTTTGGCTCAGTACCGTTGTGGATACCTTGGTCGCTCAGTACCTCGGTTATTTCAGCCGGTCGATCTGATTCTTGGTCAATCCACAGATGTTCCACCGTACTTATTTCCTTCCTGGTTAGTCGTATTCAGCGCTAACTGATAGACTTTATTTGCGTACCTTAGGCAGGCTTGCTGTTGTCTTTCCTAGTTGTCCTGGTGCTTTGGTCAATCCCACCGCTGCCACCAAATTATGTTATGCCGCGTTGCCGATTGGTGACGGCTTACGGCAAAACGTTTATTATTTTTGGGATCTCTTGACCTTACGAGTTGGGACTCGGTAAGCACAGGCGGGCAGATTAGGAAGCGGTCGGGTTCGCAGGTGAAACAAGGTGTAGGCGTCGTTAAATGAACTTCACTTCGTTTTACTTTATATTGGAGCTATATTTCAGCGCTCCTGTTACACTCACTAACTTACACTTGTAGTTGCCTTTCACAATTATTATATCTCGCACGCGCTTTGTTATAATGTAGAACTTCGCGACACGGCTTACGGGAACGGTCACGGGCAGAGTCTCTGGTGTATTACTCTCTCTCGCGGCTTCTTCGACGGTCCCTTATATTGCTTTGAGTCATGCCCTGTCGGCACTTTTCCGCCGGGTTCGACGGTCCCCCGAATGAGGTCGGTCAGTGACCGAGCGCATTCGCAATCTCGCTGTACTTCCGCGGTTCCGCGAATGTCAAAATGCGTTGTCGCACATTCTTATGCATATCGCAATAGTTCGATTGACGCGGAAGCTTGATGAACTTCCGCGTCCGCGTCAGCGTAAATTGAGGAGTCTTTCGAAAGACAATTTCCTCGAAGTCTTTCGAAAGACTATTCTATAATTTTATTATAAATAATTTAATAATTACCCGTTGTAATTTTAGATTACAACAAATTCGACTGTGATTGGCCAATTCTTACGACTCTGCGACTCGCATTGTAGACCCAGCATTAATGGTTTTAATACGAATGCATGCACATTAAAACACAAATTTAAATCAAATCAAGTGCTAAACGATCACGTTTCATCTGTCCTAACAATCTTGTTCTGTTAACATTGTCAATACATTGCTCAATTGGAAATAATACTTCTTCGTAATCATAATAATCGAGTACATCATTTCTGTCTATACACAAATTGTGCAATACGCAGCAAGATATAATGAACTTAGCCATAGATATCACAGACCACATATCTAGTCTCGTCAATTGTCGAAACCTGCCTTTTAAGAGCCCAAATGTATTCTCAATCCTAACTCGCGCACGACAAAAATTATGATTAAAATTAGCTTGCACGGGTGTCAAATGTCCATTGTAAGGTGTCAATAGATTTACAGATATCGGATACGCTGCATCACCAATGACATGATATTCATCACCCATTGTACATATTTTATCCTTAATGAACGACATATCATATACGCGAGCATCATGCATTTTACTACTTATTCCAGTAAAGGCATCTATAAATCGTCCTTTTGCATCACATATACCTTGTAGAGTGAGAGCAGTTTCGTCGTGTCTATTAACATATGTGTGACGAATTTTTTTTGCAGGCGTTCGAATCGGGATATATGTGCCATCTATGCACCCTATAATTCCATTAATTTCACATATATTTCGAAATTCTCGTGCATTTTCTTCACGTTCTTGTCTTGTAGCAGGAAATCGGATTATATTTGGAGCTAAGTTAATTAAAAAGTTTACAACTCTTTTTATTACAAAATGTACTGTAGCAATTTGCATATCAAAGCGCTCTGCTACACTCCTTATTGTTGTTTTATTTGCTGCAAACCTATACATGATAAAGTGATTTATTAAACAGTATTAGTTAAGATGTTATGTATTTAAAATATACAAATACATCTCAGAAATGTAATGTACCATAAGAAAACTAAAATATGTTCTTTTGGTGTTTTCTTCTTCCTTCCATGAAGATTCTTAGGATAATATTCACTTCTTTTAAATAAGTAAATAATATGTTCACATGTTTCTCGTGATAATCTGAAATGGGCTACAAACTAAAACATTTCATGAAATACTTATTATTTACATTAGAGACTTCAACAAATTTTATATATAAATACCTCTTCCTCACTTAATTGATCAACAACATTGGTAATATAGTGCTTTATCCGAGGTTTTTTTCGGCCTTTTAATAACGATATATATTGTATTTCTTCATCAGAACTATCTGATGAAGAAAATGCTAATTCACATGCTGCAAGTAGTCTTCCTAAACCTTCACTCCAATTATCTTGCGTAGTAGTTGTTGCTGTATTACATGGCATTTGATCTTGTAAAATAAAATAATTTGATTATTTCTATGTACAATTTCTCTAGAGATTAAAGATTTTTATATAAAACATCCTAATTGACACAGAGCATCAGTTACATATATTACACATGACATTATATTGCACTTAGACATTGTTGAGTACGAAATTTTTACATAGATGCAATGTAACTAATTCTTTCTGTTGACTAGAATGTATATAAATATAAATAGTTTACCATTATCAAGAGCTGAGGATGATGCATTGCTCGTTGTCTGTAGAAATTTTAAAGTAGTGTTTCCTGAGAAGAAAATCAATTTATACTATCACTGATAGTACATAATGACTCATTGGCATTAAATCATTCTTTTCCATTTTTTAAATATTTTTATAAAATACTTACCATCTCTATCTACTTCCTCGCATAAAATACCTTGGGTTGTTTTTATCATTTCTCCATGTTCATCCCGAACTATTTTTATATTTGCCTGGTTACTATAATCTGTAAAAATGATCAATAGTTGAAGTTTATTATAATTTTTAGCATCAAAACTGTTATAACATGTCAAATTAAATATTTTTTAAAATGCGTGTTACGCATATGCTAAGTGATAATTTCTGCAATTTTACTGACAGAATATCTGCAACGATACATAATAAAGTTTTTTGCAACTATTTCTATATACGTGCAATAGCAAAGCTTGTGCGGTTTATGTCGCTAATCCATCTTATTAATGTTACATTAGGTTAAGTCGACAGGAAACACCGACAAAACGCTATCGTGGGCTAGATTTATCGTAATATTGCTATTTGCAGATTACTTACCTGAATGCCTCAATTCACTCATTTTTTCAGATATTCTTATTTCTTCCGTTCCTTCTTTTCCTCTTTTTACGTTTTTAACCTTGACTATTCGTATATCGTCGTCTCGTGCTTCCACCATGACAGTTGAAGTTATGAATCGAACTTGTGTTTTATTTAATCTGACCCAGGTTGGAACTGGGTTGCTAAATCGAAAACGCTATAAGATTACAATGTAAAGTGTAAAAAGTGTAAACAGTGTACATATTAAGTTCGGATCGGGGAAATTGAATATTATGGGTAGAAATATTATTATGCAATCTATCGCGTATGATGTAAATTTCATTGTGTACGTTTATTTATTCTATGGCGTGTAATAAGGTTCATTAATTGACTTCTGTGAATAAATCAGCAACAAAGGCTAAACTAAACTAAGGCTATTGAAAAAACTACAAATATAAAGGCTAAAACTATTATGCGAAACTTGTCCGAATCCATTTTGGATCGATAGATTTGGTAATCGGATAATTGTGAAATGACTTTTATTAAAGTATGTTTTTATTATTCAATGTCGGGTGTTTTTGTGTGTATGTAGTGTAAGATCTTAACGTGTACTTATAGTGTACGGGGTGTAACGCATAGGCACTTTGCCTCGCCGCTATTCATCTGTAACCTTTGACAAGGTGTCGCACTTTGTGTGCTTAAACGCTTATAATTATTATGAAATAAAATAAAATAAAATTGTGTCGTATAATTGACTCGCACTGCATACTCATAAGTCCTTAAAATAATCATCAACTTAAAATTATTAAAAATACAAAAATAAAATATTATATATGGTTCTTTATCAAACGCTCATGTTACTTCAATTCGGTGTACGTTTGCGAACACTGCGCGTCATTCATGTCCGCCGTCAGGTTCTCGTCCACGGGCTCGATCTCCTGCTGCACCTGCTGCTCCTCGGTGGAGAAGATCTGCGACCCGGGCGATGTCGTCTCTCGTATGGGCGTTATGCCCCTGGTAAGTAATCTGGCTACCTCCTCGGGTGCGGTCCGGTCAGCGCTACAAATGCTTCGTATTGTTTGGAGCGTGGTTTTAACCAATCCACTTGGCACTTTGAAGTGTTCCAGCAGCACGTATGACGTCATTAATACGTCATAGATTTTCACTTCCAACTCGCTTTCAATGCTGCTGCTCTCCGAGGTAGTACGACTGAAGCGTGTAGTTTGAATGTCCAAAACGCGGGAAAGCAACGCTGTAAAGTTTGGTTAAGTTCACGTATTGCTGTATGTATGTCGTGCTATATACCGTGCTATATGTGTATATGGTGTACAAATTATAAAAGAAATTGAAAAAGAAATAAAATTGAACAGAAAATGCCGATCTTAAAGTTATTTGAAGGAGATACAGGAATGATTTATAACCTAGAAGTTTCTGAAGAAGATGCTATTGAGGCTAACAAAAGTAATAGTGCTATATGATCTGGCTATATTTAGCCAGATAGCACAAACGTCCTTAAGTCATCTTCAATTCATCCAGAGTGTCTTTAGGATGTCCTCACGCAGGACTTCTGGATGTGTCGAAAATGACTTGAGGACAACTTGTGCTATCTAGATATATGTAATTTTAGTTTGTAACTTAAAAAAGAGAAGTAAATGGCCTTTGAATTTTAATTTTTCTTTTCAAACAGATACGCTATTTGCAACGCAACTGTTACATAAATATAAGGCTGCTAGAGACCAACAAATTGCCAAGAGTGCCAAAAAGACAACTATCAAAAATGCTGAAAGGATGAATTGTCAAAGTCAATCAGTTACTGAAGCAGGTAAATTTGTTCATTTGAAATATGTATATAATATATATATGCACATATATACATATACATATATATGTCATGTTTTGTATATTTATAAGTTGTCTATTAATAGGATCATCCATGTTTTTTGAAGATGATACGGAGGAAATAACGGAAGAGTTTTCTCATGAATCTTCTCAAGAAACCTTTGATTTTCAAGAAAAAGGTATTTATGTTAATAATAATTAATATGAAGGACATAAAAAAAAGTAGATTTTATGTTATTTTGTAGATAGCTTTCGATGGCCACATGAAGCAGTTATTTTATTACTTGCACTATATAAAGAACACGAAGATGAAATCAAGCTTGGAAAAATGACTATGAAGAAATTTTGGAACATGATTGCCTCTCACTTAAATAAAAAAGAGTATAATGTCACAGTCTCTCAATGCAAAAGCAAAATGGCAGGTCTAAAAAATACGTACAAAAATGTTAAAGATCATAATGCAAAAAGTGGCAATAACCATAAAACATGGAGATATTTTGACGTAAATACAGAGGAAACAAATACTGTAACGTATATCAATTATACATGAGATGTTAATACCAATTTTCTTTGTATTACAGATAATGGACGAAATGTTTAATAAAAAGCCGTGGATGAATCCAATCCTTACATTGGACAGTAGCAATCCTACTACTGTACCATCTCCTGAATGCGATACTGAGAATAACAGTGACACTAGCAATCAAAAAGATCCATCTTCATCTAAAACTACAGTGCGTTCTACACGTAAGTATTTGTATCAATACTTTATAACATTTTGTGCAAAATAATGTGGACAAGAGGTAATTTTAAAATTTATATACATTTATTGCATAAAAAGGATTTATAGTGTTTTTTATAATACAACAATGGAAATATTAATCGACTCTACTGGCCATTATAATCGCGAAGACAATATGACCACTATTTGGTTCGATTATCATCATGTAATCTTTGATACTTACATATAAGCATATCATTTAAATAATTAAAATTTATTGCAAAAAATATTACCTCAGCCAGGGTAACATATTTCGCAATTGTCTTCGCGATTATAATGGCTAGTAGAGTCGATTAATATTTACATTGTTGTTTTATTATTTAACTGGCGAAGTAAAAAGTGATTTACTCTGTTTATTATAATATTTGTCTAGTATTTATAAATAATAAAAGAAACATTATGTGTAAATTCTTTGTATGTAATAAATCTAAAAATTACCTTTTGTTTACATTAATTTTCACAAAACTAATTATATTCTTGTTTTATTGTGAATGTAATGTATTACAATTTTATGTATATGTATGTCATTATAATAAATACATACACTTTATTGATTATTGTATTATAATTTTTACGAAATATTAAGCAAAACAAATAAGTAATATTGATAAATTAACATTTTGTATTAATATTACAATATTAAAATTACAGGCTTCAAACAGAGTGTCTTATTACAAAAAATACTTACTAATGCAGAAGAGAATGCCAATGAACGAAAGAGGATGCATGATGAAGCGATGTCTCGCCAAGACCAATTACTTGATATTCTAGCAAAGATAATTAAAAAATAGTTGCATATAAGCATATCCAAAGAGCTCTGTGATATTTCAGAGTACGAAGAGTACAAAGAGGATATTTTTTTCTTTTTCTTTTCATTTCAAGTTTAATTTTGTTTTAACTTTTGCCAAACATTAAAAAATAGTTGCATACCTAGCATATAAACATATCCAAAAAGCTCTGTGATATTTTAGAGTACAAAAAATACAATAAGGATATTTTTTTTCTTTTCTTTTAAGTTTAATTTTGTTTTAACTGTTGCCAAACATTAACAAATAGTTGTAGACATAGTATGTAAACATACCCAAAGAGCTTTGTGATATTGTCGAGTATAAAGAGTAGAAATGATGACAGAGTGAACAGTAAGATTATATATTGAATAATTGGCAAAATGTTTTTAGTTTTCTTCAACTAATGTTGTTCCTTAAGCAAAATGTTGAAACAGATTTGTTGTACTGTAATGTAGAAACGGTTCTTTTCTAAGTAGGATAGGGAAGACGAACTTATTTACTTGATATACCTTAAAGTACTTTATGTTTTATTTTAATAATGTATTACAAAAGTAAATTATTATATTTAACAAGAAAATGTTACAAAAATTATTACATACTATATCTGACGAATAAATACCTATGCAATATATCTGTTATATATTTCTTACACATAAATTAGCACATATGTTATTTCTTTTTGCTTCCGCAACAGCTTTATCATAATTCTGTTCAACTCTTCTTTCGCGCATTTCTATTTCCTCCACATCTCCAACAATGGCTTCATCTTGCAATTGCAATTTATCTTTTCTTAATAAGCAAATATTGTGCAACACACAACATGCTAATATGTGATAGGGTGTGAAATCCATGCGATTAATTGCCAAATTATTTAATAAACTTCTCCACCGTCCTTTCAGAAGACCAAATGCTTTTTCAATAACCATTCGAGTAGAAGAATGACAATAATTATAATTCTTCTGATGTCTTGTAAGGTGTCCGTTATCCGAATATGGGACTAACAGATGCTGATGCAATTTATAAGCAGCATCTCCAATTAAATGCGTGTTATTCGGAAATTTAGTCGGATCATGAATATATTCCTGAAGAGCTGATAGACGAAAAACACGTGCGTCATGAACGGAACCCACGTTTCCAACATAAATATGCGTAAATTGTCTCGTGTGATCACAAACAGCCTGCAAAAAGACAAATTATATTTATATTAATTATTTACACACGCACACACAAACACACACGTAGTTTGATTATTATATATATATATATATATATATATATATGTAATTATATAATAATAAAACTATTATCATTATATAGACTGTGTTCCAATATTCACTACCAGTATTTAACATCTATAATGTACGTAACGTAAACAATAGATTTTAAGTACTGGCAATAAAAGTTGTTTATTAGAACATAATTATAATATGTATAAGATCTTATATATATGTATAATTAATTATTGAAATCTTACTTGTACATGAATTGAATGATGACCTTTCCGATTTATGTAAGCTTCTGCATTTTTACTAGGTGCAGGAATATTAATGTGAGTCCCATCTATAGCGCCGATGGTGTCAGGAAAATCATTTACAGAAGAGAAGCCATCTACAATAGCTTGTATTTTATCTCCTGCAGGCCATTTTATATAAGTTGGCGAAACTTCAGACAATGCCTTGGCAACTCGGCGCACTGTTCGTATGGCAGTGGCTTTACCAACATTGAATCGTTGAATTATCGATCTGAAAAACAAATATTGTTTATATCAAAATTTAGCATATAATTCATAGTTGACAGTTAAAATATGTTCAATATTTATATCAATTGTATTTACAATACTTGCCTATATGAATCTGGAGTTGCAAAACGCCAAAGACTTAGTAAAAGTTGTTTATCAGGAGATATCATTTGATTTCCATCTGTAGTGCGAATCAATTTATGCCCAATTTCGCTCAAAATAAACTCAAATGTAGAAGGCAGCATTCTGATTATTAATCATATTAAGTATTACATAATATAAATAATTAGACATTTCAAATCTTTAAGTTTATACATAGGTAAGCATTTAATGCAAATGTGTCGTATAATACATACCGAAAGTGAGATTTAAATTCCATACCGCTAAGCGATGGAATTATGTGTTCGACATATTCCTCTATTTTAGGAATTTTTCGGCGATTTTCTATAGCATCCATCTCATGTATAATTAAATTTAATATGTCTGCATCGCCATCTTCATAAATGTAAGCAGATGGTTCCAGGAAAATCTTTACAATACACGTTAACGCAATGTCGACTTCCATGTTTATACAAATGTAATGTCCCTCGTTGTCAATTATAAAATCGGTATTTTTTTGAACACTTTTTCAATAGATAAAAGTAGTAAACGTGTTATTGTTACTCAGGCAAAAATAATAAACAATAAAATTGTATATAAAGAAACTCACCGTTGACAATGTATTTTCTTCGCTACTCGATGTCCTTTATCTATTTATTATACGATATCCTTCAGATATTTATCCAAATATTTTAGATTTCGAGAATAAAGTCCCAGTTGACACAAGAATACAGAATAGGTCAGATAGGTGTTTCGCCGTGTCACGGTATCTCCAATTGTGGTATTTCAATATGATAGGTTAAGAAAAGTGAATACCGGTCCACTTAACACTACAAATGCTTCGAAGCATTAAGGCGGCGATCCACTTGCGTAGCATTCGGTGCGTTGGTAGCGCTAGTGGAACGTTCTATGGTAGCGTTGGAAGTGAAACATTTGGAAGCATTTGTAGCGCTGACCGGACCGCACCCCTCGTCTACCAACTGATCATAAATCGGCGGTATCGATTGGTCTACCAATACGTCAGTAGAACTGGGCTGTTTCGGGTCCGGCAGTTGTCCTGCTCGTTCGGGTTGCCCCTTCTGCACCATCTGCTCCCTGTCAGCTCGTACAGGTTCCTGGGACATCTCGCTGGTCTCCACGGAAGATTCCCGACTCGCCTGGGGAACGGGCACTTTAGTGTACGGTCCCAACGTGCAATGGCCTTAACAGTAAGGTTTTGATCTATCGCGTTGCTCGATTCAGCCGTCCGTAATCGTAACTGGCCGAATCGAGCAACGCAATTAGTCGAAAACTTATGGCTTAATCGACTGTTGTCCGTGCATACTAACACAACCTTAACAGCCAATCGGAACGTCCGACAAAGCTTTGTTTTAAGAAGTCAACGGTATGGATTTGCTACCGCTTAGGGTTGATTTATAATAGCTGTAACCGTTGATTTAAGCCGTAATCTTTAAAAAATTGACTAATCACAGTCGAATGTGAGAAGAATAATCGACTGTGATTGGTCAATTTCTTAAAGATTACGGCTTAAATCAACGGTTACGGCTATTATAAACTAACCCTTAAGGCCGTGCCTTAAGTTCTTGGCTGTGATTGGCTGATTTGCTTACTGCTTGAGTTTTAGGCTGGTTTCACATGGGGCGTAAGATGCATATGCGTAACTTGCGTTAGCCAATCAAATCGTCTCAGCTACTATACGCGTGTGATACGATTAAATACTGAGACGATTTGATTGGCTGACGCAAGTTACGCATACGCATCTTACGCCCCATG
The DNA here is from genome assembly GCF_048541705.1 of Temnothorax americanus. Classification (NCBI taxonomy): domain Eukaryota; kingdom Metazoa; phylum Arthropoda; class Insecta; order Hymenoptera; family Formicidae; genus Temnothorax; species Temnothorax americanus. The sequence goes on along the minus strand of NW_027509526.1, from coordinate 1,327,254 downwards.
TGAAACCAGCCTTACTGCTTAAGTTTTTCTATGTGCCACGGCCTTAAGAGTCTGGCAACTGAGTGAACTCACGTGTATTGGCTTTGGAATAAAATGGCGAGAGCCAATAGAAATATTCTAAGCTTTAGGTTAAGGCCAGTTAAGGCATAAGTTCGTGCATACGACGATACGACCCATTCATGCCCCACCATGTTCCTAATCACTCCAACGCACTCCAAAAACTTATAAGCCATTTTATTATTCAGCTTAAAGGCCATTGCACGTAACAAAGTTTTAGTCATAATCGTAAGGCCGTAAGAAAATAGAGCAATCACACTTGACTATTCTTCAAGCGCGAGGAGAATAATCGACTATGATTGGTATATTTTCTTACAGCCTTACGATTATGACTAAAACTTCGTTACGTGCAATGGCCTTAAGGCCATTGCGCACAAAATGCATAGCTTAGCATAAGCGTAGCGTAAGACCGTTAACCAATGAGCATCCAGCATAAAGTCGCCATATTAATTTACATAAGATGCTCATTGGTTCAGCGGTCTTATGCTATGCTTATGCAACCTATGGAATTTTGTGTGCGATGGCCATTATAAGCGGGGAGCACATACTTCTGCACAACGGATAATGCGTAAGCATAACAAAATTGATTAGTCTATTTTCTTATGCACATGTGTATGGACCAATCAATTTTCTTATTCTTACGTATTATGCGTTGTGCAGAAGTGTGTGTTCCCCGCTTTATTCTGCATCTTTGCTTGCCTTGTACATCATTGTTGTGACAGATTGCCTAACCTCTCGTAAAATTATTGTGTTGTAAATACTGTGATATTACTTATATCTCAGTGGTTGTACATACATAATAATGTTATCCTTCCTCTCGCAGGATTTGGACAAAATCAATTATGGCCAGACTCAGAGGGTCTGTAAACATGTTAAATTGACGGAATAAAATCATTGCATCGCAGTCGTTGTGACAATTTAATTAAACGCCCGTCACGCCGTAACGAAGCGTCGTTGACCCATGGTTTCTATACTTAAAGTTGGTGTATTTATTCTTTCTTTCATTACACAAATTTACGAAACTTAGTTTTTCTGCACCTTGTATATATATCTCAGGAACTACTTAATATTGTAACTCGTGCTCAATCGTGGTCAATCGGGACGGTGGTCAATCGAGACGGTAGTCAATCGGGACCGTAGCCAATCGGGACGGTGGTCAATCGGAACCGTGGTCAATATCAACGTGGTCAATCGAAACGGTGGTCAATCGGGATGGTGGTCATTCGGAACGGTGGTCAATCGGGACCGTGGCCAATCGGGACCGTGGCCAATCGGGACGGTGGTTAATTAGGACTGTGGCCAATCGGGACCGTGGCCAATATCAACGTGGTTAATTAGGACTGTGGTCGATATCAACGTGGTCAATCGGGACCGTGATTAAGAGGGACTGTGGGCAATCAGGACCGTAGTCAATCGCAACGTGATCAATATTAACGTGGTCAAACACAACGTGGTCAATCTCAACGTGGTCAATTTCAACGTGGTCAATTTTAACGTGGTCAATCTCAACGTGGTCAACTGGGACCGTAGTCAATCGGGACGGTGGTTAATTGGGACGGTGGTCAATCGAGACCGTGGTCAATCACAACGTGGTCAATTGCAACGTGGTCAATTGCAACGTGTTCAATATTAACGTGGTCAATAAAGACCGTAGTAAATATTAATGTGGTCAAACGGGACGCTCCCGTCGTCTCGGCGCTGAGCGCGGCGACCAAGGAAATTGACGCGAAGTGTTTGCGCTATCGAGAGATAGTCGCCAACGCGATCAAGACGGGAACTTCAGCTAAAACTGCGATACTGAAAAGCGAATTCTTCGATCCTAACAATATCGTTGATTGCGAGATTACTGCGCTCTGTTTCCGATTCTAATGTCACGACGCATATTTACAAATATATGTATTCGTACACAAAACAATGTAAATGCGTATCGACTTTTGTAAATATATTTTATTTTTTCAAAATAAACAAAACTACCGCTCTTACGCGGATATCTCATATATGTGTTTTCTCTCTTTCTTTTCCCTCCTTCCAGATCCGTACCTATCTCGATACGATCCCGGGCTCCCTAGATCCCCCGACTCCTCTTATTCCACAATCACCGCGATTGGGTCATCTACGATACGTAGTAGAGAAGAACGACCTTGAACACGTTCGAACGCGTTTTCACGCGCTTATCCACACCACCACCGCGCGGGACGTCGAGCAGAGCAACCTTGAACGAGTTCGAACGAGTTTGAACACGTCCGAACGAGTTTGAACGCGATCGATAACGCGGTAACGAATCGAGCCGGATTTCCGCGCGCGACCGATAACGCGGTCGATAACGCGGATCCGCTGATCCGAGCGCCCTTTCGGAGCGTCCGCGTTTGACGATCCCCCCACCCCGGTGCCAACGTTGCGGCGCGAAATTTCCCATCACCCGCCTAGGGAATTTACGTCTTACCACACAATACTGTCATCTGATTGGACAGCCTCGAGTTTGTTCTCAAATCTGATTGGACAGCGATAAGAACTTGTCCAGTTACTAATAAATCGCGTGGGGAATTTTCCTCCCGCAGTTCCCCCCTCCAATGAACCTATACCCTTCCCCTCGACTCCCTTGCCCATCTCTTATGGCGTTCCCCTGCGTGCGCGCGGCCCGCCTCGCTTCCCCGCGGAGGTACCCGATCGCCGATGTATAGACTCTTCAGCTACTACAACAGAATATCTGTTACTGAACCGATCGGTAGAAGAAGAGAAAGCAATTGTTGCAGAGCGATATGAGGCGGGCAAGGATAATCTAACTCATACTGAATGGAATTTAGTAAAAGGTAATTTCTTATTTTTTTCTATTTTGCTCCTTCTATAGTCATTATTGAGAAATTTTACTTTTTATTTGGTTTTTCAATAATTTTTAACAGTTTGTGATAAAAAGAAATAAAAAATAAAAAAACACTTTGGGATTGTTGCACGGCATTATTTGGGGCTTGCGGCAATTGAAGTTTCGAGTAAAAGGCTTTTTTCACATGTAGGTGCAATAGTAACTAATCGTAGAAAAAATTTGACAACAGAGCATGTTGAGCAGTTGGTATTTCTTCATGACAATCTTTAATCTCTGATTCTAACTGTTTAGCTGGTTTAACATTCTTTTTTTTTTTTACTTAAGATTAATATAAGTTACATGTGGTTTTTGGTATTCTTGGCTTTGATCCTTATTTGACTAATTTCTGACCTTACTTCTTATTTCTTAATTCTTATTTAATAATTTTTAGATTGTACTTTATGTGTGTATGTGTAGGCGATTTAAAAAGATTTATATTTTTTTATACTATTCCTCTCTTCCTTATAATTTCTAATTTTAAGAGACAGTAAATTTGCGCAATTATTGTATATTTACTAAAGTCTTTTAATTAACGTCACAATTTTAAGTCGTAACATTAATTTATTTTACATGTATTTTTTGTTTTAAAAAAGCTTCTTTATGATTTTTTGTGAAATTTCAAGCAATAAACATGTACATCTTTTATTGTAATTTTATTCATTTTGCTGTTTTTGGTTTCAAATTTAGAAAAACGTAAAATCAAAGCATTGTAAAAGTAAGAGCGTTTGAGTTTTAATAAAATTCTATTTGTATTATCAAGAGACACGGTAGTGTCTCGCGCCAAATACACGCGGAGCGAGACCGACCGTGACTCTTTTACGCGACGCGACGGGTTGCGCATACCCGAGATGTTGAGATCTCAATAACGAGTGAACGGATCAAGTTCTAAGTAGGCTTGATCGATAGCTTGGGGTCCAATTAGGGGGGGGGGGATTCATAATATTCCGCTACGTGCCCTACGAGCGGAGATACTGCGACGCAAAGTCCAAATGTGAAAATTTATTTTTAAGATACTCCTCCTCCTCCCCCTCCTCCTAACGCCGACATCTCAATATTGTTATGATTAGCAGAGAAACGTCCCTTTCACTTTTTTGACGCTGGCGGCGCAGGTATCGCCAGTTTCGATATCGCGCGCGTATTTCGAAATTAGGTCAACAGACTTATCGGTCAGGAGGAAGATTTCTATTTAGGTAAATTAGGTAATAATATATATTGAGTCAACGGAAAAGAAGGTTTTCTACACTTGGCAAAAAGTGCCGCTAGGGAATTTTTAAGTCGATTCTTATGAATCAAGCTTGAATTCGATGTCTAGGTATCCCAGGTTGCCGATGACGAGGTCCAGATAGTGCGCTTCATAGTTTTCGGTGTCCAGGTGTAATAATACGTTGAATTCGATGTCCATCTGTCCCAGGTGGCTGATGACGAGGTCCTCATAGTGCGCTCCGTAGTTTTCGGTGTCTACGTGTATTAATACTTTGAATTCGATGTCCACGTGTCCCAGGTTGCCGATGACGGGATCCAGATAGTGCGTCATAGTTTTCGGTGTCCATGTGTAATCGTACGTTGAATTCGATGTCTAGGTGTCCCAGGTTGCCGATGACGAGGTCCACATAGTGCGCTCCGTAGTTTTCGGTGCCTACGTGTATTAATATCTTGAATTCGATGTCCACGTGTCCCAGGTTGCCGATGACAAGATCCACATAGTGCGCTCTGTAGTTTTCGGTGTCTACGTGTATTAATACTTTGAATTTGATGTCTAGGTGTCCCAGGTTGCCGATGACGAGTCCACATAGTGCGCTCCGTAGTTTTCGGTGTCTACGTGTATTAATGCTTTGAAATTGATGTCTAGGTGTCTCAGGTTGCTGATGACGAAGTCCAGATAGCGCTCTCCGTAGTTTTCGGTGTCTAGGTGTAATAATACTTCGAATTCGATGTCTACGTGTCCCAGGTTGCCGAGTCCACATAGTGCGCTCCGTAGTTTTCGGTGTCTACGTGTATTAATACTTTGAAATTGATGTCTACGTGTCCCAGGTTGCCGATGACGAGGTCCACATAGTGCGCTTCGTAGTTTTTGGTGTCTAGGTGTATTAATAATTTTAAATCTGAATGTAGGACACGTAGATATCGAATTCGAGGTATTAATACACGTAAACACCGAAAACTACGAAGCGCACTATGTAGACCTCGTCATCGGCAACGTGGGACACCTAGACATTAAATTCAACGTATTATTAAATCTGGACACCGAAAACTATAAAGCGCACTATCTGGAATCCGTCATCGGCAACCTGGAACACGTGGACATTAAATTCAAGGTATATTAGTACACCTGGATACCAAAAACTATGAAGCGCACTATGTGGACCTCGTCATCGGCAACCTGGGACACCTAGACATCAAACTCAAGCTTGATTCATAAGAATCAACTTACAAATTCCCTAGTGGCAAAATTAAAATTATGTCATGACATAATAAAAATTCGCTGAATTAAAATTATGTCTAAACATAATAAAAATTAGACGAATTAAAATTATGTCTAATAAAAATTGGATGATGTATAAAGCAGGACACACACACTTTTCCGTAGTAGAACATAACAGTAAGGTTTCGACTCGCGTTACTCGATTCGGCCGTCTGTAACTGTAGAAGTAAGAATCGAGCAACGCGATTGGTCGAAACGTTACTGTTACGTTCTACGAAAAGCGTGTGTGCCCTGTTTACAATACAATAGCCTTTTACGTGTCTCACTGTTTTAGTTTTTCACTAGATTGCCGTAACTATAAAAAACGTAAAACGTAAACATAAGCTGAAGAATCAATTAGTATATTGCTTTAACTTTATGTATTTTAGAAGACGATAGAAATGATGATACGAGTTGGCCGTAAGCAGGAGTAAGTACGATTTCAACCGGTTTTACTTTACTTCTGCTTACGGCTCATTTCTATCGTCTTCTAGAATACATAAAGTTAAAGCAATAACAATATACTGATTGGTTCTTCAGTTTATGTTTACGTTTTATGTTTATGGTTATTATGACAATTCATGTGCGAAAGCCTTTAGGTCGGTATTCATAGTCGGTTCTTATTTTAAGACCGTCTTAAGTAATGTCTTAAGATGCTAATACGGCTTTGTGATTGGTTAATGACATCTTAAGATTGTATTTAAAACGGTCATAAATATAAGATTTGACTATGAATACCAGCCTTAAATCCAATGAAGAATTAAAGGCAAGAACCAATCATGTTACAGAATCACTAAGCGCTTACTGGTCTCTTTTGTCTGCTGAACGTGCCCAATGTTACCGTTTTATCAATGTTAACATCTTATAAAAATTTTTTGATCAACCAATCAATGCTTTGCACCACAAAAGCGAAGGTGCCACACACAAAAGTTGCGTTTCGCGATTGTTAATGGTTGGTCGACACGAGTAGTCAGACAGAACGTCCAAAAAAAATTTCCCACGACAGAACATAACACGACATTATTTCCAAAAAAATAATATCCCCGTTACAAAATTTCCTGCGACAGAACGTCCACGCAAAACCAGGAGCCACATGGGTTCATAAATTTCCACGCGTGGAAAGCCTACGCATGTACTTTGAAGGCATACTATGTGTGTAGTTTAACCATAGTGGAGCGGAACCTACCACCTCCATGCATACGCTATCCACGCGAAACGAGGTGTCACATGGGTTTACATTCTCTTTATTTTACAACTTTTTTTATTTATTACACACCTATATTCGAATATGTGGCGATTGTAAGGAACTTGTGAATCCGATAAGGATACATTAGTAAGAGATGTTGTGCGAAATATTTGTTAGGTAATTCAATGCTCCGGCAGGATTATACGTATTTACAACGTTGCGGAGGCGAGCGTCTAAGCGCGCCTGTTTTATTCTCTTTGGGCGAGTCTCTCCCGCTTGGAATTGTGCTATTTGACGCTCTTGATCACTTTATTCCATTTGTAGGCCCTCGATGAATTTCCAGATTGTAACATGATGTGCCTGCAAACGTACCGCGAATCCATGATGCCACCCTTCAACTGCGTTGTTGGTACGCGGTAGGTTTTCCTGAGTTCTGTTGTAGACATTCCAGAGTGCAATTGGAAAGCGTGCATCTCGTCGTTTTCCTCTTCGATTCTGTTTTCCGATCCATGTTTCCTCATAATAATCAAGTAGAGGTTGTAATATTACCTCGTTGCAAGTATAAAGATCGGTGTCAATGAGTTGTTCGTATGTGGAAATGATATAATTGACTGGAACAAATGCCAGTGCAATTAATTTTTTTAGCTGCTGTGCAAATTCCTTGTCCTGCGCATATCTTGTTTGTAATCCATTCGTCTGAATATGTTTCCAAATGCACTGCGAAAAATGAAAATAGCATCCATGCACTGTGCTTGTCTGAAACACCTCTTGGAACGCCTGTATGAAACTGAGTTCGTAATCCGTTGTTACGGCGGTTGGTTTAAGTTTCCGTTGCAGATTTTTTAATGCGCCCAAAAATTCGATGTAAGTTTCTCGCGATTTTTTTGTTGTAAGTACATATACCAAGGGAATTGTTGTATTCTCGTGAAACCCGTGAATCGTGTATAATTGGGTAAATATGTTTGGTACCGTCTTGAATGTGCCATCAGCGTGCCATTGGTTGCAATTTTGTAGAAATTTTAAATTCTGCTTTGTGGTGAAAATAATTATGTGGTCCTGTCGTTTATTGTTGTAGTAGATAAATTTAGTACCTGCTTTTGTTTTACAATAATCACCCGTTATAATCAGATTCTCTGCAGTAGACGGATTTAGTGGTGGTGCATTTGCTCGTAATCGTGTCCTTTGAACCGTGCGGCAGAGTGAATGTGTAGGTGGCAACTGTGCTGCTACGGATGCAGTGATACCGGTACACGCAGCAGAAACAATGTTTTTTGTTGGATCATTAGATTCGATCGCTTTTCGTTTCATGTGGTTTGTAACTGCAATTTGCTTGACGTGCAATATATCCGGAGCGTGATTATGCGTCGTTTCGCTCACAACGGATCCTGGAAATTTATATCGGTGATGACGTCGTGAATATTTAATATAATATGTAATGTATAGGTGACACGTGAGGGGTGATTTTCGAATACATGTTGATGTTACCTGTCTCTTCCTCGGTTGTCGTTTGGCAACGCCCGGGACACTTTATCTCCTGCGCGTAGCGAGTGCATCGCCAAAACACTGTTGTTGTAGTTGCACGGTGCTTGTAGTAAATGAAACTTTGGTGCTGTAACAATTTCCCACCTTTTTGACTAGTTAGAAATGTAAGTGGCATTGCTTCTTGCCGCAGTACAAGCTGAGTTGAAACTGCTGTTAGTGTTTACAAGCCGTTAATATGTACGCACGTGCTATTGTAAACAGATTCAAACATCTCTACAGTCGATGAAAAATATAACTGTCTTATAACTTTCCACGCGTGGAAATGGTCATATATTAATATGAACGCATGTACTAATGTAATACCGTAATAAAACCGATAATGACATGATTCATGTGCCGATTGTGTCGTGGGTGTTTTGTCGTGGGAAGTTTTGTCACGGGGATATTATTTTTTTGGACATATTGTCGCGGGATGTTCTGTCGTGGGATATTTTTTTTGGACGTTCTGTCATGGATCCGTCGACACGTGCGTCGTTATAAAATTATTATTGATTAAATCTAGCCCGGATCGAGTGCTGTTCGTTGTATTTGCAGCAAAGAAGAATAAGCAGAGAGACACGTAAGTGCATACGTTTATTGTAATTGTAAAGGTAACAAACGTAAGTTTCGGCACAAGATTCGTGTGATAGCGTTACAGTATAACGTTAGTATAACGTTACATGGGTTAACGCACAAGAAACGCATCGGTTACGGCGTTATAAGCTTACTTAATAGATGCCTCGGATCGAGATCGATTCTTTCACATGCAGTCTCTCACGTATAATGCCGTAACCGATACGTTTCTTATACATTGACACTGCATGTTACGTTACGCTACGTTACTATACGAGAATCTTGTGCAAAGGCTCTAATTGTAAGTCGTAAAAATATCACGTTCATGACTACGATAAATGTCTCGTTCTCTGCCATTAGATTGCTCATCGCGTCGTCGCCTGTCGCATCATCGCTCGTCGCGTCGTTTCTCGGAAAGCCCGGATCAAGTGCCATTCCGAAACAAGGAAGAAGCAGAGAGACATGTAAGTGCTTATGTCTATTGTAGTTGTGAAATTAGCAGAGACAAACGTAAGAGTTTCTGCACAAGACTCGTGTGATAGCGTAGTATAACGTAACATGGGTTAACGCATAAGAAACGTATCGGTTACGGTTTCTTATGCGTTGACACTGCACGTTACGTTATATGAGAGTCTTGGGCAAAGGCTTTATAAGTCGTCAAAGACTATTTTGTGTGTACCACGCGGTCATTAATGCTTTTTCAACTGAATCTGCGATTTTTATAGTGCATGTATTACGTCCATGACAAACGTCTCATTTTCAGATTTTTCATTGCTCTTGGCATCGTCGCTCGTCGCTCGTCGCATCGTTGTTCATCGCATGCTCGTCGCTTGTCGCGCAGAAAATGATTTCTTCTAGGCAAAAAAAGATTCCGTCTCTCGAAGCTGAAGATGACGTAAGTATAAAAAATGCATATTTATAACATGTTTATTTTTAATTTTAATACATTAAAAATATTTCAGATTGATATGGAAGATATGGAACTCCTGTTCAAGGAATTTTCTGATTTTTCGTGTACCGCTCCTGCTGTCGGCTCTTCGAGATCCGTCGCTGCTGCCGGCCCTTCGAGTGCTACCGCTGCAGCCAATAATCCTAGTATCCCTGTTACTGCCGGCCCTTCGAGTGCTGCCGCTGTAACCAATCCTAGCATCCCTGTTGCTGCCGGTCTTTCGAGTGCTGCTGCTGCAGCCAATCCTTTTGGTGTTTTCACTGTTACCCGTCCTTCGAGTATCCCCACGCTGCCGATCCTTCTAGTACCTCTGTTTCTGCCGGCCTTTCGAGTATCCCCGCTGTTGCCGTCCCTTCGAATACCGCCGCTGCTGCCGGTCCTTCTAGTACCACCGCTGCTGCCGGCCCTTCTAGTACCGCCGCTACTGCCGGCCCTTCTAGTACCGCCGCTGCTGCCGGCTTTGTTGATTTAGGTGAATTATACATATTGATTATTTTATTTATATTTACACATATATAATTGGTTATATTTATATTTATGAATATTAATGACTTACTTTTTTATCATAGCACGAAAAGGAAGGGGCACGAAAGCTGGTAAACATTGTAAGGCAAAAACATTCTTCCAGTTCTTGTTTCACATGAGCGACACATACAGCAACCACTATTATGGCGGAGAAAGAGGAAGAGGAAGAGGAGATGGAAGAGGAAGAGAAAGAGAAAGAGGAGATGGAGGAAGAGGAAGAGGCAGAGGAAGAAGTCAAGGAGATTAAGTAGCATATACGGCAGCATATACAAGGTATACGTATGTGCAAGATATTTTATACAAATGCTTAATATTTGGTATATATTCAAATCAAAAATTTATTGTGACACACGCAACTTTTCTATTTCAGATCATCCGACGCTCAAAAGCAGAGTAGCAAGATATTTGTAATAACTCTTTTATTTAGATTCCATGTGAAAGGGGAAAAATATTTTCCTATAGATATTTTATTTTTTTAGTTTTTATCACACGGTACTGTGGAACAGTCATATATAGGTTTATTTCGTAGTGATCGACATCGTTCGTAATAGATATTTTTTTAGTTCGTGATTTAGAAATCATCTGATTTGCAACGCGCAAGTGAGGTCGGGTAGATTTGTGTTGAAATATTTTTTGAGATCTTTTGTTCTGCAAATAAAAAAATATTTGTAGCTTTTGTATTTTTCTTAAATTGCTCGACTAATGTTTACTTTGCTAGATCCAAGTTTTTACGCACTATTGAAAGAAACATTTTGTTCGTGCATATTATTAACGTCTTTATCCTTTTATTATTTTTTTACAAATAATTCATTATATATTAACATTTATTATAACTGACAAAAGTTCAAGTTGCGGAGACATGTATTATGACAAAGCTATGTTTTACTTAAAAAATGATATTGATTGATTGAGAACTTCGCATAATTACATTTCACACAAATGGCAATAAAATATGACAAAGATGGTAACGCTTTCACCAATAATACACAAATTGCATATCTATTTTAGTAATTGTCAGAATTCTTTTTGCTTCTTTACACACGTTCATTATTCATGTTGAACATGATCATTACATTGTATGTGTAATTGTAAAGAAATGTTCCTGACGTTAATTATCGCTATTTTTTAAATTCTAAGGTTCAGGGATTGTACTATTTTTATTTTCGTGTAAGTTTTGTAATAAAAAAAAGACTATAAAAAACAATATGGTCTCGATTTTGTACCCGTACTGTCATTATCTATAATTTCTACGTTGCCCACGTAACTTTGTACATGAGCGAGAATAAATTGCATGTTATATATGCAGCACATATTTTTATTAGGTCTAAATATCGCAAATTTATATCGCTAGTGTAAATGTATATTTCAGATCTATTAATTATATTCGCTAAATGTTAGTTTTATTGTTAATGTATATCGCTAATGTAAAAGGTTATCTCAGATCTATTAATTAAATATAAAATATGTGTATTTAAAGTTTTTATAAAAAATCCAATTTAATTGAGCGTCATATTCCGACTGTATCTTCTCTATCTCCGTTTCGGGACACATCTCCCGCATAATTCGAACCTTATCTAAAAAATTAATATTTAGGTAATTTGTTAAAGATTGTAGATATATATATTGTATATATATATTTAAATTTTTTGTTACCTTTTTAAAATATTCTTTACCATAATTATTAAATCTCATGATCATGATCATGATGGAATAAATATAAATCTCTACAATGCAAAATATAGATAATGCCAATTTCAAGATCCCAGACAGTACCATGTCCAAAAGCGGGACAAAAGATATCTAAAAGATATCCCGTTTTTGGACATGCGTGGTGTTTGGGATGCTACGTGTGTATTCCATAATCACACTTACCGACACCGATAATTGTCGGTAATTAGTTACAGAACACGTGCCCAGCGGGCAGCGTCTCGAAATTCATTACCAGTTGTATTTTGCGTAAGGTGTGTGTAGCGATCAGCTAATCGCAACTATCACCAATTATCTGGCGATAGCTGCGACCAGAAATTATTGCGTGACATTATCTCATCATATCTGTGAGTGAGTGAAGGTTATATTGTTGATATATTGCGATATCTCTGAAACAATATCTCTTTCTGTGAGTGAGTGAATTGTTTGATAACAGGTTACATCCAGCGGACGGTGAGTTGCGTCGGCACCGCCCCTGATTATTTTATCTGTACCCGCGCGGCCCATAACAAAAAGCAACTATTTTCTTGTATTTCGAAGTCTATTACTAGCAATGTGCAAATTTCTACTTGCACATTTTTTTTATTATGATAAAGCTTTATTGCAACTAATATCTGTTATACTAATATCTGTTATTTTAACGATACACACTTTATTTACAGTCAATAATTTGCAATTCACAAGCAATTAAGAGAAACCAGCGTCAAGCGTCAAAGCTGAACACAGTTGAGCTTTTGCCATTTGCCGTTGAAATTAAAAAGACTATCACGTGATAAATTTTGACAAATCAAGCGTCGAGCGTCAGCATGAAAAAGCACCTTCATAGTTTTTAAGAGTGCAATTAGAAACCTGTACATTGCTTCTTCATAGCTTTTAAGTGGGCAAGTATAGAGACTTGCACATTGCTTCCCCATAATTTTTAAGTATGCAAATCATAAATTTTACCGAGTTCTAGAATAAAATACCTTTCCCAGGTAGCACATACACGTTTCAAAAATGTTTTACAAGCGTTTTTCCGAAACGTTTTATAACCAATTTCTAGAAACATTTCTCATGAGTAAAAATGTCCATTTGAAAAACGTTCGACGAAACTTTCTTTTTCCATAAAATAACGTTTAAAAAACTATTATAGAAACGTTTTTTTAATAATAAAGAAGTTTTAAAATTCCTACTTTTTACGTCTTTTGAACGTGTTTATGACGTTTTTAAGACATGCGTGAGAATGTTCTAGGAGCTTTATGCATTATACCATCTATGGCGTCTATTCTTTTTGGAAGAAATTTCCTGCACTGGTACACATTCGTGCAATAAGTTAAGTTAAAGTAAAACAAAATATACTTGTTTCACTCTAACTTAGAGAAGATCGGAGCTCGTTGGCACAAGAGGCAAATTAGCAATGCGTTCCGTTTATGTATTTATGGAAAGAAACAATGTGGAAAAGTTATCACAATTGCTGAACTGCCTAGTTCAGAGTTTATCTTTGTTACTCCACATTGTGACATTAGAAGGAAAAAGATAAACTCTGAAGTTCAGCCAGTTCAGCAATAGAAAACAGACTCAAAATATCTCTCTTATGATATAGGTACTTTTCCCAAAGTTTTATTTAAATCAAACAAGTATTACAATAAAAAAAGAGGAAACTCTGATTCAAGAGATGGCAAGTAAATTTTCGAACGTTTCAAAATGTCGTATTTGTTCTTCAGCTTGAGAAGTAAATCAAAATGACGTATTATTGTTAATTAAAAGAAAAGTTTCTGTTACTATATTTGACTGTTATTTTTTTTATTAGTACTGTTTAATCATGATAATTAGTTGTTTAAAAAATTAAATTCTGAAATTGTGAAAACTGTGCCAACGAGTCCCGATCTCCCCTACTGATGTGCACCAGTTTAGGAAGTTCTTCAAAATAAAACAATCTTATAAACGTTTTTTTAATACAACAGAACGTTTATTTTGCAACTGTTGGAAGTTTTTTAAGCTCAGATTTGTCCGATGACAAATAGATTAAGACTGGCAGGACAAAATTAATTTAAGTAAATAAGTGGATATATATGCATGGATAAAATAATTTATTTTGTGCAATAATTAGTGCAATATAAATTTAAATGTTAAAAAAAGACTATTAAAGCTATTATAGGTAAATATGAATATTAGGTCAAACCTCACCGATGACCTTGACCTTGACATATGTCGTCAAGGTCATCGTCCTGAATAACCTTCAGAAGGTTTTAGCTGGCGGTCATTGTTTATTAAAAAGTTATAAACAAAAAAGTTTGAAAAATATAGCAGTTATTTTGAGTACTAATAGACATAAATAATTAATATTTTTGTGGAAATAGTACATGTATGAACGAAGAAACATTATTTAGTTTGATGAATCTCTGAACGTTTATGAAGATGTTTTGCAATTGCTATATGGGACCGGAAGTGGTACTGTATTTGTGTTGCAACATTTTATATGATACATATATATATTATATAATTATAACATTTGTACCATATAACATATTCACGAAATTATTAGCAATAACAACAAAAAAAATTTTGCTAAATATGTATTATAATAACGGCATTCTCTCAGATTTTTTTGAAACTTTTAATTTGAAAAATGTACTGGAATAATTTAAAGGATTACAATTAAAACAGATAACAGTGCTTTTGGTTAAAACCTCGGTTAAAGCAGATAATACTCTGTATTTATGCTTTCTACTATTCTCTGCTTTAACAAAAATTATAGTTTTTCGTGTGCATATATGCAATTTATATATTGTATAGATTGCATCCATTCACGTGAGAAAAAATTTAATAAAATTTGACTTACACCATTATGACTTTTACCCCTCTATATGATCTAATAATAAGAAGCAAAATATATATTCATAATTATTATTTCTTTATACTTATCGACATCGTGATGTTTTAAGTATTAATTATAAACAAACAAAATAAGCGACACTTTTCTTTCCGAGAATCTTTTATTACCCAAAATACACAAAATTTGAAAATTTCAAAGGAATAAAAAAGAATGCTGTTATACTACATATTTATTTAAATTTATATTGAATTATCAAATTATAAGTAATTAGTCGCAAAAAATTACTAATTACGTAAAAATTAATTTCAAAAAAAGGTAAAAAAATTCGCCAAGTACACGCATAGTAGTATATATGTATTATGTTACCTCGAAAAAAACAAAGTGGTAGTATTATACCTCGAAATAACACTCTGTACATATTGTTTATACAATGCGTAATACTACAAAAAGGCGTGATATATCTGTACAAAATTACCTTTTTAAAAAAAAAAGGTAAAGAAAGGCGCCAAGTACACGCATAATAGTGTATATGTTGTTACTTCAAAAAAAAAAAAAAACAGTGGTAGTATTATACCTCACAAAAATCTAAGTAACAAGTGGTAGACGTAATCTTTGTATTTCGAAAAATCTCAAAAAAACCTAAGCAGTAGTATCTTTACCTCGAAAAAACCGAAGTAACAAGTGGTAAACGTAATCTTTGTATGTATCTCGAAAAATCTCGAAAGAACCTAAGCAGTAGTATCTTTATCTAAAAAAATACCGAAGTAACAAGTGGTAGACGTAATCTTTGTATCTCCAAAAATCTCGAAAAAACCTAAGCAGTAGTATTTTTATTTCTAAAAAATTATTACTCAAGTGATACACATCACAAAATTACGTTACCTTATCAAGTGATATATTATTACAATTACAAAAAAGAAATGATATCTTTTTTTAAATTACAGCGCTAATTACAGAGAACATACACTGAGAAAAAAAATTTGTCAATCCCAAGAAATATTTAGTCCGATACGTTCAACTAAACATTTTAGTTAGTTAACTAAACATTAGTTGAATTCATTAATTCTTGATTAAAGAAACGAAATAAATTGTTGAAACAACTAATATTTAGTTAACTAACTAAAATGTTTAGTTGAACGTATCGAACTAAATATTTCTTGGGATTAACAATTTTTTCTCTCAGTGTATTTTTCGAGATACAAAGATTACGTCTACCACTTGTTACTTAGGTTTTTTCGAGGTATAATATTACCACTGCTTTTCTTCGATTAGAATAAAAGATTGAATCATGAAGAATTACACAGAGGTAACAGTACAAAATACAAATATTTTATTAAAATATTTAAACCCAACAAGGGGGAATACAAGGTATTTAAATACAAAGTATGTATTTTAAAAAATTTAATCGCATCGCAAAGAATTACAGAGGTAACAGTACAAAAAATAAAAATATTTTATTAAAATAGATAAATTTTTTTTGTCAAAAAACTTGGCATACAAAGATTACGTCTACCACTTGTTACTTCGGTTTTTTCAAGGTGAAGATACTACTGCTTAGGTTTTTTTGAGATTTTTTGAAATACAAAGATTACGTCTACCACTTGTTACTTAAATTTTTGTGAGGTATAATACTACCACTGTTTTTTTTTCGAAGTAACAACATATACACTACTATGCGTGTACTTGGCGCCTTTCTTTACCTTTTTTTTTAAAAAAGGTAAACAATAGATTTAGCTAATATTGCCTTGATCCTGACTCCTTTCTTAGCAGTTCTGACTTTTCATGATCTATTATTTTATAATATTTTAAAAGTTGCCCACTGTGTGTGTCCTTGATTTAATTTATTATTTAAATCAAGGACATCCAAAATTATGCAAAATTAGAATCAGTATCTGTTTCAATACAGTAAATATAGTTCTATGTTTAATCATATTTTAAACATGAAGTTAAGATTTCTATTACTTCTAAATAGTAAAATATTTTTAGATTTGCCTAAAATTTCATTAAATAAGATAAAAGTTGAATAAATTAACGTAAAACTTAAAATATGTTAAGTTTGAATTCGTGGTTTGGTTCGAATTCGAGTTCAAATTCGAGTTCGAAATTTATAAAAAAAAGTTCGAGTTCGGATTCGAGTTCAAAGTTTATAAAAAAAAGTTCGAATTTGGTTCAAATTTGCGAACATAATATTGAGTTCGGTTCGACAAAAAAATTGGGTTTGCCCATCTATAGTCACGAGCGAGTCATCCGTGATTTCGAAAACATCCTTTTTTGCGAGTGATTCGAGCATTGTAGGTTGTACGGTTTTAGCGGACGACACAGCGGTTATCGGTGGTTCATCCAATAGAGCTTTCGTTTGTTTCAATTTACGTGGTTGTAAAATTTTGGTATTTCGCTCAAATTAGATGGCACAGTTATCGATCCTTCAACGTTACCGGAGTTGAAGCCATTACGGCGTCGTTAAACGAAGCGTTTGGCCGTTTTCGTTTGAGCTTTGGCTTTTCGTCTTCCCACGCCGTTTCATTCTCAATCTTTGACATTTCAGATTCTTTGCCAACGTTGTTTTTGGCAATCTGCCTTAAAGATTCGATGATAAGCTTAAAGTGTCTCTCCAACGCGATATCTTCATTCATACCGGTTTTCAAGGTGTGATATTTTTTGCGAATCGAACCGCTCGTTTTCGCATTTTGATTTGCTATCCTCTCGCGCTCTCTAATCTCCTCGCTGCAGTCCACGTTGCGAGAACGTTGTTTAATCGACATGTCGGCAATAACTAACCACGTTACGATTATCGACCATTCGAAATCGCGCTGTCTGTCACTACGAATCCATACTTTTGTTGCCAATATGTATGACACAATTTACAGAATTCCTCATAAGACATATCGGTGTTTACGTGATCGTTCTATACGTGTTTCAATTGGTACCATCCTGTTTAAACATAAAAAATAAATTTGCGTTGTCGCGTATAAAATGCTTCGGTATTTTTGCATACGTCTGACAAAAATAGAAGGAGCCAACGTCCGCGTGCCGGCTCATTGCTAAGTATTCTTCTATCGTATCCTGCTTGTCGCACGCCATGTCATCAAAGATAAATATAGAATTCAAGAACGCCTCGCTCGGTAGAATGACGTCACTGTTATTCGAGAACGTAAAGTAGCCAAACTTTTCTATCGGTGTTAGTATATTCTCCAAATATCGATATTTCGGTTGTTGCAACGATTTCGAGTACACGTACACGTTCTCGAAACGTATACCGGTGCGGACTTACCAGCAAGCTTATCAAGACGTTTGTCTTGCCGCAATTCGACGGACAGCAGATGATATCGCGTATAGAAATCGGTAGCATGACTACATGTTTGCGTACCTCTTTCGTTAACTGTATCCTATTGTTAAAGTTTGTTACTTTGATCGTCCGCGATTGTCGTACGAACCGCATTTTACCTCCCCTCCACAACGAATAAAAAACAGTATCGAGAAAGCTGGCTTATTTATAGAGACGCGTAGAGCTGAGATGCTCAGTCTTTAAAATGTTTTTGCTCATGTTGGATAACTGCGATATTTACGATTTAACCGCCGAGCAGTTAAAGTATATACCAAAAGTCATTCTACTACGACAGTTCTATAATTACGTAGATTATTTTTGGGATAAGCTTCCCGAACATATCAAGGCAGATTCGGAGGTTCAGCAATATCGTCGCTGTTTAATACATTATAATTTGCCGTGTCATCAAATCGCATGTCAACGATCCGCCGCCGTTAATAAAAAACTACGGCGAATGTCACCGAAGATAGGTCGAGGTTTGTTGAATCGCGCGATAAACACATTTCCGATCAAATTACATATCCCCGGCTATCAATTTTGCGGTCCGGGAACTCATTTAGAAACACGATTGGCAAGAGGTGATCGGGCTATTAATCCATTGGACGCAGTGTGTCGTGAGCACAACATAGCCTACTCGCGTAGCAAAGATCTCGCAGAACACGTGGCCGACAATATACTCGCCGCGAAAGCGCGAAAACGTGTCACCGCGAAAGATTTGACTCACAAATAGAGAGAGAGAGAGAGAGAGAGAGAGAGAGAGAGAGAGAGCTGCAACTACAGTCGTCTGGGCGACCATGAAGGCTAAGACTAAACTTGGTATGGGTTTGAAAACGAAGAAAAAGAAGAAGAACAAGCGAATACTTCCGGTAGTGAAACGCGGTGGTATCCTGCCGGTCTTGCCATTGTTGGGGGTTCTCGGTTTGTTGGTCCGTGGAGCGGCAGTCGCAAAAACCGTGAACGATAACAAATCCGCGCGGCGTCAGCTGGAAGAGATCCAACGTCACAATCGCGCCATGGAAGGTTACGGAATTTATCTCGCTCCGTACAAACGCGGACGGGAGGTTTTGAGAAAAAAAACGTCGATGAGACGCTAAAAATCCCCAAGGGTGTAACTACCAACGTACAACTGTACAACTGCCAAAACGTATGCGCATTCCATATTAGAGGTATTTTTATGCGCGACTCGTTACCGATCGCGGCATACGTCGAAACGAGATTGGCATCGTGAATTTGGATAATGCTGAGGAACCGGGTACTCACTGGCGTATGCGAAGAAGGGAGATTGTGCCATATATTTTGACAGTTTTGGCAATTTTCGACTACCGAAGGAAATGGCGCAGTATCTGAAGAATAATGTGACGAAGATATACAATCACACGCCTTATCAACGATACGATCAGAGCAATTGCGGACAACTGTGTCTGCGCTTTCTACAGACGGTTGACAATCAATTTAAAGACCTGCGTTGCGCTGTTTAAATTCAGTATCCATTCAAACATGTCACTGACATTTACACTCACCGGCAAAAGCAGCATCTTCGCGGTAAGCTACTTTTCCGCCGTGGATTTGAACGATGGCAATTACGAGCTCGGTCTGACAGATTTTGAAACCTATCACACGATACGGAATGTAAATTCGTCGAACAATAAATTCTACTTTGACGACGACAAGGAGATTACCATTCCCGAAGGATAGTACGAACTGCGTGATATAGACATGTATCTGAAACGCGCTTTTTTATGGGACCAATCCAATAATGTCTCAGTAGTTAGGCAATATATACTTCTACCCTCAGGGCGAATTGCGGGGGTCGGGGGGGGGAACGTTCCCCGCAAGGGGAACGCCATAAGAGATGGGCGAGGGGGGTCCGGGAGGAGCAGGTGGTGGGGGTAAGAGTGGGGGAAAAAGGAGTGGGGACGGACGAGGAGTGGGGGAAGAATTCCACTTCTGGCCTCAGGTACTCTGGAGGGGAGCGGGGAAGGGGGGTACCGCGATACCGACGGTGCGCGAGGAGGGAGCGTCGTCGATCGCGGCGAGGCGCGTACTGTCGCCCGGGTCGGACGTGGTTTCCGGCCGCCCGTTTCTTAAACGGCGAAAATCGCGAGTCGTCTTCCCGCGAGAGGGAGCGTCGATCGCGCGCTTCTTCGCTCCGACGGGCCGGACGCGGTTTTCCGACGTATCGAGAGAGAGATCGAGAGAGAGAAAGAGACGATACCGCTCTCTTCGTTCACCCCGAACCGTTACGTTTCGCTAATAATATTTTTTTATCGCGCGTCCGAACTCGTTCAAGGTCACGTTCGACGTCGCGTCCTCCCGCGAGGGGGGAGCGTCGATCGCGCGCTTCTTCGTCCCGACGGGCCGGACGCGGTTTCGCGAATAGTATTATTTTATCGCGCGTCCGAACTCGTTCAAGGTCGTTTTCGACGTCGCGTCCTCCTTTTGTTTTTTTCTCATTTCGATCGACGCTGCGAGCGGTCGTCGTGTCTTCCCGCGAGGGGGAGCGTCGATCGCGCGCTTCTTCGTCCCGACGGGCCGGACGCGGTTTCGCGAATAGTATTATTTTATCGCGCGTCCGAACTCGAGTTCAAGGTCGCTGTCGACGTCACATCCTCCTTTGGTTTTTTTTTCGAGCGACGCGGCGAGCGGTTCGCGGAACACGCGCGACAGACTCGAGTCAACGAGGCACGGCGGTAATATGTATTTCATTTGTTAAATTTAAATCAAATTAATTTTATAAAAAAGTTGTATAATGTATAAATTAATGAAACTTACGATTAAATATCATGGGGAAGAGTATATCCCCGACCCGTCAACAGACGGAAACGGAGCTCGGACAACAGCATGAACAACGCCATATTATCCGGCAAGTCACGCCGATCACCACCCGGTAAAAAGTCGCGCTGACCGATGCGGAAACGTGGACGAGTGTAGGTAAAGCCCTCATCCAACCAGTCGGGCACCACCAGCGTAGGAGGGGCGGTTTCCTCCCCCGTATCGGCAGCCCGGAGTTCCTCCAGAGTCACTACACCTTTAACTGGCACAAACTGCTCGAGAGGAGTCATAATCGTAAAAAATTGAAAAAGATGTTACGCGACGGAGAAACAGTCTCGAACTAAAGCGGCTCGTTAAATTATATAAAGCTAGCAGTCATAATCAGCAAAAAAAATGCGATAAAAATAATACCAAGATAGTACCGGATGTGGTTTTCCGATCAGCCTCGTTGTATCGAGAGAGACCGAGAGAGACGATATCGCTCTCTCTTCGTTCACCCGAACCGTACGTTTCGTGAATAATATTTTTCATCGCGCGTCCGAAGATCGCTGTCGACGTCACATCTTCCTTTTGTTTTTCTCGAACGATGCGGTGAGCAATTGTCGTTTTTTTTTCCGGGGAAAGAGTTTATCTCTGGGTATGGAAAACCAAAACGTTGAGATAACAAACGCGTATAAAAAGAGTTTTGCTCGCGACGGCGTGGCATACGGTGACGCGGATTGACAAATGTATCGTGACAGAGCGGTGCGAACCGATCGGAACGGGAATAAGTTGTTTTTTAATGCGGTATGAGCGACGAGTACGTAGAACTTTGCAAACCGGTGTTTAATCCTAAAATTAGAAAAACGATCGTAAAAATAAGCGAACCGCTCGTGAGGAATTGTTGCAGATCGGATTCGTGGAGAGTCGACGTAACGAGATATCTGATCCATCGCGAAATTGGAATCGCCGATCGCCAATTAAACAGGAGGTTTTTCTATTGCCAAATATATTTGAAAAGAATAGAGGACGGTATTTATACGTCTAATTGATTTAGACCCGACAGCGGTGATAATGTAGCAATAGCAATGTGCGTACTCGCGAATGAACAATCACCGTTATTACTCGTCCCGACGAATCAGACGGCGAATCGCGCTGTTACGAGCCCATGCACGCGTTCTTGTTGGATTCGGACGAAGAATCGGCGAGACTTGAAACGTCGTTATCGTCAAACGTATGTGCGTTGGTGGTGGTGAAGGAGGACGCGCGATGGAATCTGGCGACTCATCATTTGCGGAGAGAGATCGGAGCGCGAACTGCGCGCGAGCGCGCGTGGATAGAGACGACGATGGTAAATTCCGCTAGGGCGCACGATTATACGCGTAAACTGCCGCTCAAATATCATCATTATTATCAGACGGTATTCGGAGGAGAGAAGCTACGTAGGATTTACACCTGCGGGTCTCGTCGTCTTTTCGATTGAGTGAAATTCTGTGTTCCCGAGGGTGAAAAGCCCTTCTGGATAACATGCAGAAAGAGTGCAACGAATTGCTCGCCGCGGACGTCCGCGATGCGGACGGATATCGCGCGTGGAGACGACGATGCGACGAGTGTCTCCAGCTCCTGCGGGAGAGCTGTCGAGTCGGACGCTCCGGAGGGCGAGGCAACACCGGAGCCGTGACCGCTATGGTGGCTCGAATAGCGCGACTGGAAGGTTCGAGGGAGGATCTGCGTCGGCGATTCAAACGCGCCGTGGGTGCCGGTTTGGACGGTGAGGGTGCAGGTAGCAGCAGCAGCGTCAGCGAAGGATATTCGTGGGTCGAGATCGATACGGCGTTCTGAGGTCGCGTACTCACAGGCGTTGCGACGAACTCGACGTACATCGAACCCGCGCGATTTCTCGAGGATGCGAAGGGCACCGTGCTCGAAAAGTGCAGGACAATTTGAACAAACACGCGTGTTTGAAGGTAAATGTCATGTTCAATGGAGAATTCGTAGCGAACGATAAGATCGACGTGAAGAGTATCGTTACGCGGAACGAACAGCTCCTCCAAGCGTCCGATTTGAGCGAGTGGTACGATAGGCGCGTGCGCGACGCAATTCTAGCAGGGTTGGACGAATTTCAGGAACGCGACAACGGATGGGCGTTGTCTAGAATACTGAACCTAACGGTGAACGTGAAAAAGTGTAATCCCATGCGCGTGGGATGGTGGATGGAAATACCGCGAGGTATAAGACTTAAAAAGGCGGTGGTAAACGTGCGACCAGAGAAGGACACGTGTTTCGCACGCGCGGTGGTCGCGGCTCTGTATCCCGCCGAGCGGAACGCGGAACGATGCGGCTCGTATCCCGATTACGCGACGGTGCTGAATCTCGACGGGATAAACTTCCCCATAGATCTGAAACACATCGGAAAGTTCGAACGTCAGAATGACGTATCGATCAATGTGTTCACCACTCGGGAAGAGATTGGAAAGAAAGATAAGTACGGACGGGGCGCCGACGACAACGCGATCGTGCTTCTGCAGTTAACCGACGATAAGAGGGATAGACACGTTAATCTCCTGTATCTGCGCGATACGTTGCGTGGCCTTTTTTTTAAGCGGATGTAAACATATCCTTCTAACTTCACTTTTCAAAAAATTATGGCGTATTCCAAACTCGTTGAATTGTGAGTGCCGCAACGCTCATCAAAGCTGGCTGTGACATGAGCATCATTACATCAGCATATTACAACCACTTTGTGAGCAACGCGAGCACGCTTTCCTCCTTGCAGTCGAGAATACAATCTCCAGAACGTCTCTCATGTTACATCCTTTCGCGTTTCCGCACGGTGTTAACGGAGAGGGCGATGCGTAAAACGGCAATCGAAATCGTCAAAAATGGCTGTGATATGAAATTCAGAGGAGCAACACGCCAAAATATATTTGGCAATAGAAAAACCTCCAATTCGATTGGCGATCGGCGATTCCGATTTTCGCGACGGATCAGATATCTCGTTACGTCGACTCTCCACAAATCCGATCTGCAACAATTCCTCACGAGCGGCTCGCTTACACCGTATGCCGCGCCGTCGCGAGCAAAACTCATTTTATACGCGTTCGTTATCTCAACGTTGTCTTTCCCCGAAAAAAACGACGACCGCTCGCCGCGTCGTTCGAGAAAAACAAAAGGAGGATGTGACGACAGCAACCTTGAACGAGTTCGGTATTATTCGCGAAACGTACGGTTCCGGTGAACGAAGAGAGCGGTATCGTCTCTCTCAGTCTCTCTCGATACAACGAGGCTGGTCGAAAAAACCGCGTCCGGCTCGTTGAGACGAAGAAGCGCGCGATCAACGCTCCTCCTCGCGGGAGGACGACTCGCGATTCTCGCTATTTTGGGGAAAGAGTCGCCAAACGACGGAAAACGTCGCCAAACCCTCGTCGCGTGCTCGTAGTCGCTCTCGCTCGCGGTCTCGTCGGTCAGGGAGCTGTAAAAGACCTCGCGCGGTGGAAGATCGGTCTCCCGCAACTTGTCCAGACTGTCGACGTACTCGTACGGAAATACTCCCTTGCGAGTGAGCAGATCGAGATCCTCCGTGCTCAAATCCGCGTACTCCGAGCGCGTTATTCTCAGCTTGTCCTTGCTCAGATAGGACGCCAGGGTTTCGATACTCGCGGCTAAAAATTTGTACGAGTCCACGAATCGTAGCTTAACGTACCGATCCCATGTCCCATCCGTCTGCGTCTCCTTAACGGTCTTCGAGAACGATATGTAGGTTTCCTTCGTAAGCGGTAGGAGCTCGACCTTGCCCTCGAAATCGTTCGCGATTTTCTCGATGATGAAATGCGCGTCGTAACCCGACAGATTGTGGAAGAACACGGGAATCACGTACACGTTTCTGTAATTTAGATTGCAACGAACATGCGCCGGACCTCTGTAACGTCCGGTTAGATGACAGTGATCTCGCATGCGTTTGTTCTCCGGTTGGAACACTTTTCGACATATGTGACAATGCGTCGCGCACTGAAATTCGCGTTTCTCGTCCTCCGTAAGTTCTATCATAGATATATTGGTGGAGAATTTAATCTTAGCGCGACGCGCAAAAACGCGAAGCTCGTTAACGAACCACGAAACACAATCCTCGCCGCGACGATATCTGTACGTGGATACGGTATCGTCGTAGGTGCAGCACAGATAGTAACCCAGGCTGAACGGTACGTGACGCTGATAAGCGTATCTCGCCCCCCTTCGGCATTCTCCCTCTCCCATGGTTCGAGAAGACACTCCAGATCCGCGTACACCACGAAGGGGAGTCGCTCCTTCCTGTCGTGATTGTCGAAAGACAGCCACTTATCGTCCTCGTTTGGAAGAACGATGGCGCAGTCGTTCATTCGACCGCAGTCGACACTGTGAGCGGCCAACTTTTCGCGCGTATAGAAATAGTGTAGGCATCTGCGAAGTAACGCCATATATTAAATAACATCTCTCCGTTCTCTTGTTCCTCAGTTTTTTTTACTTACCGATCGCAAACGTGCTTCGCGCAGCTGCTCACGGTCAATTGTGAATTCGCCAATCGCGATAGATTCTTTATCCAGGCGAAATGACCCCCGTTGACGACGCCACGCAACGTATCGCGCAGATACAGGAGATTTACGTGTCTATCCCTCTTATCGTCGGTTAACCGCAGAAGCACGATCGCGTTGTCGTCGGCGCCCCGTCCGTACTTATCTTTCTTTCCAATCTCTTCCCGAGTGGTGAACACATTGATCGATACGTCATTCTGACGTTCGAACTTTCCGATGTGTTTCAGATCTATGGGGAAGTTTATCCCGTCGAGATTCAGCATCGTCGCGTAATCGGGATAC
The DNA here is from genome assembly GCF_048541705.1 of Temnothorax americanus. Lineage (NCBI taxonomy): Eukaryota > Metazoa > Arthropoda > Insecta > Hymenoptera > Formicidae > Temnothorax > Temnothorax americanus. The sequence goes on along the minus strand of NW_027509526.1, from coordinate 1,301,674 downwards.
GAGCCACATCGTTCCGCGTTCCGCTCGGCGGGATACAGAGCCGCGACCACCGCGCGTGCGAAACACGTGTCCTTCTCCGGTCGCACGTTTACCACCGCCTTTTTAAGTCTTATACCTCGCGGTATTTCCATCCAACATCCCACGCGCATGGGATTACACTTGTTCACGTTCACCGTTAGGTTCAGTATTCTAGACAACGCCCATCCGCTGTCGCGTTCCTGAAATTCGTCCAACCCTGCTAGAATTGCGTCGCGCACGCGCCTATCGTACCACTCGCTCAAATCGGACGCTTGGAGGAGCTGTTCGTTCCGCGTAACGATACTCTTCACGTCGATCTTATCGTTCGCTACGAATTCTCCATTGAACATGACATTTACCTTCAAACACGCGTGTTTGTTCAAATTGTCCTGCACTTTTTCGAGCACGGTGCCCTTCGCATCCTCGAGAAATCGCGCGGGTTCGATGTACGTCGAGTTCGTCGCAACGCCTGTGAGCACGCGACCTCGGAACGCCGTATCGATCTCGACCCACGAAAATCCTTCGCTGACGCTGCTGCTGCTACCTGCACCCTCACCGTCCAAACCGGCACCCACGGCGCGTTCGAATCGCCGACGCAGATCCTCCCTCGAACCTTCCAGTCGCGCTATTCGAGCCACCAGAGCGGTCACGGCTCCGGTGTTGCCTCGCCCTCCGGAGCGTCCGACTCGACAGCTCTCCCGCAGGAGCTGGAGACACTCGTCGCATCGTCGTTTCTACGCGCGATATCCGTCCGCGTCGCGGACGTCCGCGGCGAGCAATTCGTCGCACTCTTTCTGCATGTTTATCCAGAAGGGCCTTTCACCCTCGGGAACACAGAATTTCACTCGATCGAAAAGACGACGAGACCCGCAGGTGTAAATCCTACGTAGCTTCTCTCCTCCGAACACCGTCTGATAATAATGATGATATTTGAGCGGCAATTTACGCGTATAATCGTGCGCCCTAGCGGAATTTACCATCGTCGTCTTGTCCACGCGCGCTCGCGCGCAGTTCGCGCTCCGATCTCTCTCCGCAAATGATGAGTCGCCAGATTCCATCGCGCGTTCTCCTTCACCACCACCAACGCACATACGTTTGACGATAACGACGTTTCGAGTCTCGCCGATTCTTCGTCCGAATCCAACGAGAACGCGGGCATGGGCTCGTAACAGCGCGATTCGCCGTCTGATTCCTCGGGACGAGTAATAACGGTGATTGTTCATTCGCGAGTACGCACATTGCTATTGCTACATTATTACCGCTGTCGGGTCTAAATCAATTAGACGTATAAATACCGTCCTCTATTCTTTTCAAATATATTTGGCAATAGAAAAACCTCCTGTTCAATTGAGGGTAGAAGTATATATTGCCTAGCTACTTGTCTCGAGAAAGAATCATGTCGACGAAGATGAAGAGCACCCATTAATTATTATTTGGGCTAATAACAATACGATGAAGAGCGAGATCAAGTGTGCTTATCGGATAAATTTCACAAAACCGAACAACATTGGATCGCTGCTAGGATTTTCAGCGAATCGCGTGGTGAAGTCGCGATAATGGCACGAATCGGATGTTCCGATAAATATCATTAACGTAAACATCATTCGCATAGAGTGCAACGTGACCGCGGGTGCGTACAGTAACGACAAGTACGTGCACACAATACACGAGTTTTCACCGAGTGTGCCTCCAGGATATAAGATATCGGAAACGCCGGCACAGATCATTTACCTTCCGATTATCGTACGGAGCGTTTTGGATTTGACGCTTCGCGCCGTGGATCAGGACGGTCAATGAATTAATTTTCGCGGAGAGGAGATCACCGTTAGACTGCATGTACGAAGACGAAAACGGTAACGTGAGATGCTCATACTGAACGAAACTGAGCAGATGCAACAGACGAGAAACAAAGTTAGAGAGACAAGCCGATCGCCAAAGAAGAAACTCACTGCGTCGAACGTTGAATTTTTAAAATCATTGGGTTTCGTTGTACGAAATGGCTAATATCTTAAACATTAGAGGTGAACCGATCTTTGACGACAGCGTCGTCAAGATTGAGACACACACGTACAATCCGTACGCCAACACGACGTTTGGACATAACGATGAGATAAGAATACCCATACAACAGCAGGATTTATACACGTTGCCGTGCGAAAGCTTTCTCAACGTCGAAGGAACATTGGTAATAAAGAGAAGGAATGACGAGTCTCAGGCAACGCTTGCGAATAATTGCGAGGCGTTCATATTTGACGAAATTCGATACGAGCTCAACGGTGTGGAGATTGATCGCAACAGAAACGTTGAAATAACCAGTACTATCAAGAATTATTCGGCATCGGTAACATACGGCAAAGCAAAGATTATGAAAAATCCTGGGACATTTTATCTTCTCACCCAGAGGGATATTTTAATTTTTGCGTACCGCTCAACACATTGTTAGGCTATTGCGAGGATTACAAACGCGTGGTTGTTAACGCTCGTCACGAATTAATTTTGATACGAGCACGTAGCGATAACAATTACATTGTAGGAAAATTGAATGGTTTCAAGTACAGTGGCGAATGTCTCACACGTTACATTAAACTAGGTCAATAAACTATCCATGCTACGGGCCTTGGAAAGCGGGCGATATTTTAGTGTTGTCACGTTTCGGGGAACGCGGACGCAACGCGGAGCTCGGATATTTTCGCGGGGTTGACCTAGCCCCGACAAAGCGACCTGCTTTGTCGAGTCGCTGAGTCAAGGGGCTGTATTCGGAAATACCCGCGACCGGGGTAATTTGCTGTCCGGATTCCCGTCACCAATAGGTTGATTCGATTCTATTGTGTGATGTTAACTGATTCGTGTTGCGCCGAGTAAGAATAAAAATTAGAAATGGCAACAGTTGACAAGGTAGATCGCAAGGATGACAGGAACCTAGAACGCAAGGATGAATGGCGCGTAGATCAAGAATGTCTAGCGCGCAGATCACAGGAACGTAGAACGCAAGGATGAATGGCGCGCAGAGCAAGGATGTCTAAGGCGCAGATCACAGGAACGTAGAACGCAAGGATGAATGGCGCGCAGAGCAAGAATGTCTAACGCGCAGATCACAGGAACGTAAAACGCAAGGATGAATGGCGCGCAGAGCTAGGATGTCTAGCGCGCAGATCACAGGAACGTAGAACGCAAGGATGAATGGCGCGCAGAGCAAGGACGTCTAGCGCGCAGTTTATCTCGTTGAGCTGAGTGGTTATCAAGGGAATAGCGGTAATCTCAGAAGCGGTGTATCTCACACAGTCGCGGGTATCAACAAAGTAGCATAAGTCAATAATCGCGGTTCTCAAATCAGAGTAGCATAAGTCCTTCGAAATCTTCCATACAGCCTCGTGCTGTTCGATCACCTTTTTATAAAGGAGTACGCAAGGACATTTGTTGTTCAACACCACAACGACAGGCTAATCGCAAAGCCACGCGGTAACGCAAGGGCATCCGTGTGCCCATCACAACAACCTCCGGGCTGATCGCAAAGCCACGCGATAATCACAGGCTGATTGCAAAGCCACACGCGGTAATTTCGCAACATTGGGTTGCCCGTCATCGCGTCAACGTTGTGTTGTCCGTTAAGAAGTTCTCAAAACGTGTGAATCTACGGATATCTCGTTTGTAGCGAATCTCCGATTTTCTCACAGCTTTCTCGTTAGCATACGCAAGGAATCTCGGTGCAAGAATAAAATGAATAGAATTATCATTAGAAGTGAACAAATGATAATGCAGTAAAACAGAGTCAGCAATCGCGAACAACGCCGGAAAAAAACATGAAACATTCGCAAGAGATAATAAACTCACGTTCATTTGCATAGTATTTTAGTGAACTTTACGCAATGGGAAATATTGGAGTCGCCCGCATAGAAACAATGTCGAAAAGAAACAACGCACGTACGCAAAGGGGAACATACCGGGTCACTCGTACACGAAATTACAACGTGGATATCATATCGAGAGATAAAGCAATGTCAAACATTTTACACAGACGCGTAACGAAAAAACGGCGAAAAAGACCGAACAATCACTGCACGTAATACCGCAAATAACAATTCGAAAAATGATAAATGCCACAACCGGCCACAGATACGCGCAATGAAAAGAAATTGTGACGCCCGCACACAGAATGTACACATAACGCGGATACTCAGCACCACGTCGATCACCACGTAGCTGCTGTAGCCGCGTGATAAATAATAACGGAATCGCCGCGTAAACACTACTTGAATCACAGCAATAATCGTATCAAACAATCAAACCTGAGGCCCCTTTGAAGTCGAAAGCCACAACGTCAGAACTCTCAGGCGTCGTATCAGTTGGGAGCGACCAGGCAGGATGCGAAAACGGAAAAGCTGTAGCACCAAAGCGTCCCGTCCGGCCCCGTCGACCTCCGCCTCGGCTCCGTCGAAAACTCCGCTTCCCGCTCGAAGGTGTCTCCTCGCTCCGGGATGCGAACCGCGCAACCAACGCGAGAAGTCCTCTTCACGACGATACGCACACTTAACTCGTCACGCTTCACAATTTTCTCACGTTTATTTCAAATTGTTGCACATTGACGATTTTGAAACAGATTCGAATTCTCACTGGGAGGTCTGAGGTATGAGGTTCCTCGCATTCGTTTAAGAGATATCGCTCAAATATTTATTCGACCTTAGTACAATAGTAGCACTCGAAGGCAGGGCGGTAGTCGGCTAGGACCCTGTTACAGTCGAAACACGTTTTGAATTCCGTTCGCGGACCGTACTGCACAAAATGCCAAAAAACGCCCTCGAACTCTTGTCGAACGGCTTGATAATTTTTGAGCTGGCAGTATTCGCAAATGCTCACACCCGTAGTTTTGTTTCAAAAGAATATCGAATATACACACACGCCGGTCATTAGCCACGTTTTGAGCGGGGTAGGGGGCAAAATTCTCCCTATTGGTGGAGGTTTAACTGAATTCCTAGGACACATGGAAAGATCTACTCCGGCTAATTTGTGAGATAGTGATGATAGTAGGCTCCAATGCGAGGTACAACTGTCCTCCCTCGTTCTCCACGGAGTTTGTCACGTTGCGGATTATTTCAGAACACGTAGGACATGCCGCGGGTCCCTGAGTTTCCCCGATTACGACGTCGCACGAGTCGCACTCCTCGAGTTTATAACGAAATCCTATGTGCAAATAATGCCTAACCAAGAGGTTGTACTGGCTACTGTGACGTTCTGGGTGATGCGAGGTGGCTCGATCCGGAAGGACGTCTCCGTTGATGGGTTCTTCTTCTTGCGGTTAAGGAGGTAAAATCCCAGGATAATTAACTATCCTCGGCGATGTGGATTGTGGCTCCTCGGATCCGTTGTAGGTAGGTATTCAATAATTTTTATCTTTCTTTGTGATATAAAAGTATGATATTTATTGTAAAAATTCACGGTACAGGTGTCTTGGTTCTTATGTGGGAGGATGAAACAAGTATAAGATATGTGTCTTCCTGGCTTGTTCCACACTCTCCGTCGAAGAGGTGAAAGATTGCGCTTTTATACAATTTTGGAAACGATAGTGGGAGGTGACCACACCTCGTTACGGTGAGTCATAGGGCGGTGGCTTATATCTACGTCACGGTCTACGTTCTAACTTTCTCTTCTTATATGGTCATGCGAATCGCATCTCGACATGTCCATATATAATTTTATGCACGATCTAGATTCCACTTGAATGAGTCAAACAGGTGACTCGTCTAAATTCTATTCCTATTCTCTATTCTAACAACGATTTGTAACGAGAGCGATACCTTCTTTCATCATAAAATCTCAATATGACTTTTATTGTAGAAAAATATAAGAAATCTTTAATAATTCGATCTTGAAAAATATGCAAATATATGTTAAATATTATTTAATTTTCTTTAGACATACTTTACATGTAGTAAAATAATTCAATAATACAATTATAATAATTATTAGTATGTCTAAAGCATGAAAGCATTGCTCTCCTTGTCTAACGGCTACTACGGTATCTCTCTCTCTCTCTCTCTCTCTCTCTCTTTCTTTTCTTTCCGTGCTTGTCCTTTGTTTTGCCTGTGAGGTGCTATTCGGCTGGTTGTGAGTTGCGTTAGTCTTAGTTGCGGTAATTATAAGTAGTTTTTAAGTTTTCTTGTTTTTGTTGCTTTTATTTATGTTTGTATATGATTGCTTTGTTATCTTTTTTACCCTTTAGTTTTGCTTGGGCATATAAATATATATATATATATATATATATATATATATATATATATCTCCCCCCTCTCTCTTTCTCTCTCCCTCTCTCTCTCTTTCTCTTCCCCTTTCTCTTCCCCATATATTGTCACGATTTTTTCACTCCCGGAGCGGTCTGGGGCGTGTACCGAATCAAAAGGGGAAAAGGAGAGAAAGGTGATAGGCCTCTCCGACGATTCGCTCGCACCTCCGACACTTCCCGAAACGATTTCAATGTTGGGCGCCAGACGCGTGAATTCGCGTCCGCGAAACCGCGAAAAACAAAAAAAGGGGAGACGCAAAACAAAGTAAGTCGGTGTGCGAGGGAATGGCTAGCTCAACCTAAGAGCTGTGGGCGAGGTTGATGAAGGGCAGCGCGATATTCGGCGGGGTGACACACAATAAATAAGGCCACAAACTCAAGCGATTAACAAGTCAAGAATAACATTTATTCTTTAGTAATTCTCGGGTGAAACAATACATGCCAATTCGGCTTCAATCAATCGGACAAATCAAATAATCAATCACGCGAGGGTCAGAAATAAAACAACAAAAATAGTGGTAGCGCGGACGCCAGAAATGAACAGAGTATTACGTTATCGTATAGTAAACGCGCAGAATGCGCTGTGATTAGATCAGAGAAATACAGTAGAATGAAACTTATGATTAATATGGAACATCAACAGTAAACGCGAAATAATCATGGAAATAGAAAATATGGTCTCACAGGAAAGATCGCGAGAGGACGGTACGTCACGCTCGGAGCGCGTGAACGTTACGTATAAAGTCGCACGAGAATTCTGTCGCCAATTATCTTAAGCTAACGCAAGTAGGAATCGTGGCGCAAGCTACGTCCCAACGTAATGAGGACCGAACTCAGCGCAATAACGCGAGATAAATTTCGGCGCGATCGCAAGGAGACGTGGAATATTATAACTAACGCAAAAATACGGACTTAATCTAACGCACGTAATAACTAAAGTTAACGCAAGTTATTCTGATCGAATGCGGCACACTGTCTCCAGTGACTTTCGAACGCGAAGAATGATACGCCGAGGTACTCGACATAACACGAAATACTAGAACGGACGCGAGGGAAAATACGGCATTACCGCGAGCAATAATGGAACGCAATTATGAATGCAACGAGTCTGCCGCGAGAATTGAGTAAACCACGCGAATAACGTTCTCCAGCCAGCACGACTAATCCTCACACGCAATTACCGAGACAACGCATCTGAACATAACTATCCTAACACGAATAATATCCTGATGCAATTAGCCAACATAAACGGCATGTTAACGCGATTAATGTGCCGACGCGGACGACATTCAAACATAAGTAATATTTGGTAATTCGATACGCCGTGAACACCGTGTGCGCGAGGCGCGACCACGAGCGCGGACATTACACAAAAACAGGTTTGCATTACAGGCTTTCGCCAACGAATCTATCGCGATCTCCAGAGGCTCGCCATAACGTCTTTATCACGATTCCGCGGCCACGATACCATCCCGAGGCCCCTCGCTCTCGCTGTCAATCGCACTTCTATACTCGGTCTCAAGGAACCGTGCGTGTCGCGGTATTACAAACGTTTTCTCGAGCGAGAGCGCGTACCGGAGGGCGGCGTCGTGGCTGTACATTTCGATATTACTTGCGGGCAACCTCACCGGTGTGACGCCTTCTCCTGGGGTTTCTCGTCGTCACCTCGGGCTCAATCGTCGTATGCGGAAAACTAATTCCCGATTCGGGATGACTATCGCGGAGCTTACTGTAACGTGTTCGGACTCGCCGACGGACGACCAGAAAGAGTCTCGCTAAATCCGCTCGATTGCCCCCCTTCCTTAGGGGCGCGCCGACCAATCGGGACCGAGCTTGCAAGCTCGCGCGATATCTCAACGCAGGATCGTCGCAAAAGGATCCTTCGGGGGCGCGCAACGGTTCCTCGGCGGCGTAGCGACTCCTTCAATTTGTTCTTGAGCAGCGGACTGGACTTTGTTCCTGCCGGTGCGCCTCCGGTTTGACCCCGGGGCGGTGGCCAGCCACCCCGCGGGCCGGTATTCCGTGGAGGCAGATTGCTGAGGCCGGGTTTTCCCCAGGCGCCTGGGGCCCCGCTATCGGCGGCCCTGTCCATCGCTGCCTCACGCGCCGCACGCCTGCCGCGTTGCTATCGCCGCCCGTGATCCCCGTGGTTTCAGCTTTCGCCACCCCTCATCGGTCCTTGATCCTCCCGGACCCCTTCCGTTACGGGTACTCTCTCGAAGATTCGCCGTGGTGTGGGTGAGGCACCAAGCGTATTACGATTACATAAAAATAAAATAAATAATCAAATTGCGGAAATGATATGAATATTCGTCCCCTGGAGATCTCGTCGTCGCTTCTCTGGCTCGTCCTTGGGCGCGAAATTCCGCGCCTTGTGACGGCGGCGGGGCGCTGCCACGAAGCGGCGGGCCGCAACGTCACAATATATAAAATATATATTTGTTCATAATAATGTTAATAAAAGTGTTGTTAGCGGTAGTAATAATGATTCCAGTATTATGTTAATAATATTGCGTGTAAATAGAAATGGTTAGCATTCTCATAAGTACAGTAGATCAGTGAAATTAAATTGTTTATATAATAAAATTTTTGTTATTTTTATATTTTGGAAACGGTTGGGAATCTGATAGGGTTGTATAGGAAATATATTTCAGGACTTTTACTAAAGTATAATATAGGATTGGAAAATTTTGTTGTTAATAGACTATTTGTTAATAAAAAAAGGGTGCAAATTACAAACTTGTACATTGCTTCCTCATTATTACAGGAAGCTTTTATTTTATTTAATGTATAATTATTAATATTTATTTTTTTGGCTTCCTCATAGAGGAAGTTTTGTGAGCAAAGGGTTCTACTAGACAAAATTTATATATAATTGCATGATATATATTCTTTTACATATATTTATAATTTTTTATATATATTTATATATAATTATTGTTTGAGAAATCGAACATGGGCCGCGCGCGCCTGACAAATGCGCGCCCGGCCAACACGCGCTTATCAGATTGCGCGGCTCGCCGCGGCGCGTCGCCGGCTCACGTACAATTACTCGCGTTTAAAGTACGTTCGAGTAACAATTTAAGGCGAAGCCGCGCAAGGACCAGCATCGAATTCTACCGCTATACTCGGCGATCTCGCCTTGAGGAAGCGTTGAGAGACTCGAGTTTATATCTTTTGCCGCGTCGAGTGAGACTCCATCTCCTCCGCGCAGTAATTATCGAGCATCGAGAGACTTCTCCTCCGCTCATTGCACTCCTGTGGAGCCATCGTGGAGACCGTGGCCCCCTCCAAGCCCGACGCCTTTTCCGGGCCCGGCACAGTGGAAGTGGAGGCGCGGAGTGGCCCCACTCCAACCACGGCCAGAAGGAAGAGGTGCCGAACCAGGACGCGGAGCCAGAGACGACGGAAGCGCCTCTCCCACTCGCCGGTACCTCAGGAGCGGCACACGAAGGAGGCGGAGCCCGCTAAACCGGTGTCGCAGGAGCGGCACCAAGAGCCACCGGCCCTCGTGCAATCTCGTCTGGCCAACCAGCCAGTGCCACAGGAGCGGCAGGCAACAAAACGGGAGCTGGACAAAGGACAGGCGATACGTCCGTGGAAGCTCATTCCCTTGGAGCTCCCGGAGGTGCGCCGCACCAGGCCAGCCGGACTGACGCTCCCGAAACGGGATTGCCGCATTTCTCGGCCACCGGCTCTCCACTTGATCCGCGTTAAGGAGACACAGACCACAGCGTGCCAGACGGTGCTCAGGAGAGCCTTTCTGGCTCCGGCATCGCTAGCGGACCCACCGGATCAACCGACGGACAAGCCACCGCGCACCCCGGGCTCTAAAATCGACCTTAACAACAACTCGGTCCCCTCTGAGCCCCTTGCAAAGAAGGCTATCCGCCAAATTAACTTTTAACCGTGCATTAGCACTTACATTTTTTGATTAAGCGCCTACAAGGTGCCGCCTAAAACCACGCACACACAATGTACATAATCTAGACAGAATATATTGTTATTTGTTACCAAATCTTGTCTCGCTGACTCACCGCCACCGTCCTGATCCCTATTGCGACCCCACGATATCGAACAATTATATATAATTTTAGATAAATTCCGCACCGCGCGTCTTCCGTCGTCTACGATTGTGCGGCGCGAGCGGCAACGCGGGATCGCGCTACTGCGAGAAGGTTCGACTCGCGTCCGCTACGCGGCGCATCGTCGCACAGTGGAATATTTATTTAAAAAACCTGGCCAAAATTCAAAAATATGAATTGTATTTAACATTAAAAAAAATATTTTTTTTGTTGTTCTGGATAATTGAAAAATCCAAGAAAAAGTGTCAGTGATGTCACACTCTACACTGCGCCGCACAGGTGTCTCAAAAATGGCCAATTTTTTGAATTAAGAAATATTGTTTTTTTATTATTCATGCTACTGAGTATTTTGTACGAATTTGGGACAAAATTTATAAGTGTATGTTGTAATTTTGATAATGGACGAACAATGTAAAGGTATGTATTCTTACAAAATGGTATTCTCATGCACTCTTAGTTCAAAATACATTTTTCTCAATATTTTAGGTTATGTGTCGGGTGTTGTCGAGTGCTAAACTTTGAAAATAATTAAAATTTAGCTTTTTAAGAACCTATTAAAACAAAAAAAACTTCTACATTTATCCCCGAATGTATTTAAAAATGCGTTTAAATATTACTGTTTTTTGTATCAAAATATTATACATTTGTTTTTTTAGAGTTTACCAGAAGAGAGCTTTATCAAATAATTAAGAAAAGTACTGAACGATTGACAGATGACAAACTTATTGCTCTGGAAGACGAACTTATTAAAAAAACTCATTGTCCCGAAGAGAAAAAATCGGAATTTTGTCGTACTCTGCGATACTTCAAGTCGGACTTAAAAAAAAATGGGTAGCCTCAAACTATATGGAAGAACGCTTTTTGATGAACAATGAGAATTGGCTCAATAATTTGATTCAATTGCGCACGTGGAAAACAATTAAAGCGGGTCGACCAGTGAAAGGTTTTGAGGACTCAAGTGACCGAAGCAAACGTTGTAAAACTCAAGATCTAAGAAAGCAGGCACCTGTCGAACAGTTGACGTACGCAGTTTGTATGAGTCAAAGAGCAGCAGGCAATAACGATGTGTCTCAGATTATCAAAGATATAACTGTCAGTCCCACAAGAGCGAAAAAATTTCGTGCATCTGTCACTAATGCAGAAACTAAAATCGTCAAAAAGCTTTCACCATCACAAGCTCTGAGTATTTTTGTCGATGCGGATCTTTCACGAAAGCAATATGAAATTATTCAAGGAGCTAATAAGAATATCTCTCCTTGTTATTCTTTATTAAAAAAAGCTAAAGTTCAGTGTTATCTAAAAGAGGAATCGATTAGTATCACGGAAACGAGTGCCGAAATCAAATTGCAGGATTTGCTTGACCATACTGTTTCAAGGTTGTGCGCATATTTAGAACAAGTGCTAAAAAATATTACCGAAGAAGAAAGAAGAAATTTAGAACTAATTACTAAGTGGGGTTGTGATGGTTCTCAACAAACCGAATACAAACAAAAATTTCAAAATAATACGGATAACGATGCCTTCATTTTTCAAAGTTCACTAGTTCCAATCCGTCTAATAAGTAATATTGATGGGCATAAAAAAATCATTTGGCAAAATCTTTTACCGTCATCTCCTAGATATTGCAGACCGATTAGAATACGATTCGTTCACGAGACGAAAGATATATTATAAGGAAAAAGTTGAATATATAGAAAACCAAACACGAAACTTAATAAAATCTGAAGTTTTTCAACCCGATGCAGTTTCTCTATATATTAAACATATTTTGCTTCCAAAACAATGGTAGATGCAAAAATTTGTAATGCTGCCACTAATACTTCTTCTACGATGAGGTGTTACATATGTGGAGAAACTTCGAAAAATTTTAACAATTTAGCGAAGAAGAAAGAAGAAAATCCCGAAAGATTCAAATTCGGATTGTCGATCCTTCATATGCGAATCAGATTTTTTGAGTTTGTGCTGCATTTATCATATAAATTATCTATACAAAAATGGCAGGCCAGAAATGACGAGGATAAAAAGGCTGTATCCGAGAAAAAACAAAGCATTCAAAAATCTTTCAAAGAAGAAATGGGTCTACTAGTGGATATACCAAAAGCAGAATTCGGAAACACAAATGATGGTAACACGTCACGAAGATTTTTTGCAGAACCGGAAGTATCCGCTTGAATAACTGGGTTAGATGTTAATCTAATTCGCAAATTTAAAGTTATATTGGAAGCAATATCAAGTGGTTTCACGATAAATATAAAAAAATTTTCATCATACTTGACCGAAACAGCTTATTTTTACGTTAGTTTATATGACTGGCATCCAATGACACCTACAATTCATAAAATTTTAATCCACGGAGCTTCGGTTATTTTTCACGCACTAGTACCCATTGGGCAACTATCGGAGGAAGCTGCTGAGGCACGAAACAAACACTTCTGTCAATATCGACAAAATTTTTCGAGGAAATTCTCGAGAAAAGCTTGTAACAGGGACATATTAAATAGACTTTTAATAAACTCGGACCCATTTATAACGAGCTCGCGATCACGACCTAAGAAGAAAAGCAAACCGTTCAGTAGCGAAACGTTAGCTCTTTTATGTCTCGAAGAATTGGCATCAGTCACTGAAGATGATACAATGGACGACGAAGAAAAAGAAAACGAATCTGAATTAGAAGATTTTGATTAAATTTTAATTATTAATATCAGTAGAGGAAAGTCCCCTATTATGAGATAGGCTCCTAATATGCTACAGCGAGGTTTCTGTAGGTTTTTCCATTACATTTGTTTTTCAAAAACTTTAAATAAAGTTTTTTAATTGCAATATCATGTATTTTGCACTTTATTAGCGATTTCCCGGGGTTTCTCATATTAGGAGCGCACTTTTGCGATTTTGCCAAAAGCTCATTTTTCACATTTTTCTAATTTTCAGCAAAATTAATATTTAAATTAAATTTTACATTTCAGCATCTTAAAGCTTATTAAATTCCCTTTAAAATGACCTACTATATTTTTCAATTCTGCCCATAGACTTCCGGCAATCACACAAAATAGATATGATATCTCATAATTGGGTACTTTCCTCATTATCAGTCTATAGTAAATATGTGTTTGGATTAGAATAAATATTAAATAAATTGTTATTGATCATCATTTACTGAGTAAAAGTTTATTTTATGTCGATAAAACTATTAAAATAATTTTGGCCAACTTTTATTATAAAATACTCCACTGTGCGTCGTATATTTTCGCATTATTAAGATTCAACATCGACCTCTATATCTAGGGCAGGTTGGCATCTCCGATATTTCACTTACCGATTAGCGACATCATTTTTTGATTTACCCTTGAAACTTGGTCTTGGTGGCCGTCTACAGACGTCATTAAAACGTCATTTAATGTCACTGTGCTACTGGGATTATAGACTATACCTCAAGTCTCAACCACTTACGACTTTTTAAAGAATGATGTTTTTGGACAATTTAGTATTAATTATTGGCAATTTTTTCTTATTCTGTTATATTCTTCAGTATTTTCCACTTCTATTTCATATATAAAAAATTTGGTTGATTAGACTAAACTTTATTCTATGTATGTACGAAATGTCTGTAACTCTAGAACTAATTAACCAAATCTTAATTAATTATATATAAAATAGGGGTAGAAAAAATTGAAAAATTTAATAGAATTAGATATAGATCGCTATATCAAATATTGAGAAAGCTATAGAATAAAACACGCTTTTCTATATATAAAAAAAAAATTCGAATAAAATCTATACCGGTCAACCAATTTTAATAAAATTTGAGAAGAACATACTTTTTATAATACTCTATCGATTTAAAAAAAATGCCTCCCGATATCTAAAAAATTGTAGAAGTAGATGCGTGTACAAAAAATTCGCACATACACACACACACACACACACACACACACATACATACATATTTCCGGACATTTTTTACTAATATGATTTCTCAACATTTTGGAACATTCTAAACCTTATTCCATCAAAATCTCAAAAAAAAAATTTTTCACCATCACAAAGCTTCCTCTATAAAAAAGTAAAATTATTCGTTAAACAATTTGGCACTTTTTAATTCACATATTGATATTGTCAAGTTCTCTCTGTTTAGAGGGTTTCGATTTTATGATAAAACTATTTCCTTTATATGACACTTTATTTTATTGTTATAAATATTTTGTAAATAAACAATTACAGGAATAAATGTTATTATCATTTTTCGTAGGTGTACTGATGCCGAGTAGATGTACGCAGGCGGAATTCGTATTTACCAGAATAGGTTTTTTGTAATTATGCAGGGGGTTCGTTTTGCGTTGCCAGACTAGGGGTGGTTTAGTCGTACGGCTTGAAATTTTGCCAGCTAACCCCGTAATATGCTTTAAAATTTCACACAGCTTTCATTAATAGAGTAACAAAATTTTGTCTTATATAAAAGTTGTTGTATACTATTTGGAATATAAATTAAAAATATTTGTTTACATGGTTAATAATTTGTTTGTTATTGCTTATAACAATTATTCTTGAAATATAATAATAAGATAATTGTAATTTTAATGTGGTAGTCTTCTTTAAGTACCGGAGAACGTGTTTCTGCAATTGTTTTACCTTCAACTGTTTACTTTTATACTTATTTGATTTTATTAAGAATCTATATGGCTATCCTTGTCTTAATCATAGTGAATTTGCATAAGACTGGTATTAAATTATTTTCGTCTTTCGTACAGAATTCGTGAAGCGAATATTCAATTTTCAATCTCGTTTATTAAATTAATTATTTTAGATAGAAAACCGGGGTTAACGCTATTAGTGTATAGGGAGACATAAAAAATTCCATTTTTATCATAATAATTAAGTTTCAAAATTTTTGTTAAAAAATGAAATTTGTTAATGCCAAAATGTATAAAAAATTAAGAATATTAATGTAAAAGTGATTTTCTTTCTAAGTTTAAATAGTAAAAAGTTTAAAATGGCGGACGTGAAACTTTAATAATTCACAACTTAAAAACGGTAAGAGATGGAGAGATGGGGTTTCTTTTGTTGCATTCAGGTAATCAAAGACCATTTTTTAAGGTGTTTAAAATTTTTGTGTTTTATGGATTTTCATAAGTTTTAATTATATCTTGAAATTGAAGAGATATGGGGTAGGAGTTTTTGTAGGATTAATTAATATACTCTGCCGAGTGTCTACTATGGTTTTATTAATAATTTTTTTTATTAATTTTACGATAAATTTTATTGTTAATTAGTCTATTTTGAGAGATACGAGAATAACTTATAAGCAAAAGTTGTTTGATTTTTCATAATGGTTCCGATAATCATATTAGTTAGGTTGTAACCGAACGGAGGAGTGATATTCCCCCCGATTTAGATTTAGGTGTCACCGACACGGTCGCCACTCGATTTTAACCCCCAAAACGAGAAAGGATAACGCAAGATATTAGGATTTTCCCAACCTTTCGACGCCTCGCTGATTCCTCTTTCCTTGTTTCTGTTTTAGGTCGCCCCGTTGCCGCTGGATCTTGGATCGTCGATGGACCAAGCACCTCGGACCTCTTCTGGACTGCAGCTGTGCACCGCTGACTGTGTCTCTGGATCTGCGCTGGACCGACTTAGGATCTCCCCGAACGGACTTGGGATCGCCCACAGGTAAGTATCAGGATCAGGTAAGTATGTCTTTTAGGTAGGTTACCCGCACACGAATAAATTTGAGTACTCTGATTTCTTTTAGCAAATAAAATATAATTTATTTTATTTTATTTTTCAGGTTGTAAAAATTTCGCGTGACCGACTTAAGTTTTAACGCGTCTACCGCGGGATATGTTACGCAGAGTCTAAGTGTTGATCGTAAGGCTCTCAAGACCGAATCGACTGTACTTGTTGAAGCTCTAGCGCGGAATCCTCGATGCTTGGGCTCCGCTTGGGCTCCCGACTTCGGGGATGACTCCCCACTCCGGCGTGGATCCGCCTTTTCACATCTGTTACACACCTGTTTGCCTTACAATGGCAGGTGCCGCACGTCGCTTCCGCGTTCCTTTGAGACAGATGTTGCCTTGAACAAAAGGCCTATTGTGTCTTGTTATTCGCATTCCTACCGTTCTGAACAATGGCTCTCGCAATAACAAGTTTTTCATATCTCTCGAATATTCCTTTGAGGATCTACCCGGTGTCCCATTTCCGTTAATTAATAATTAATTTTCCGTTAGTCTGAATCATGTCATTAATTTTTGCATTAGAGCTGGGACCTCGCGTTCACAATTTGTTACCTATGACTAACGCTTCGCTCGCGGTTTCGTGAAGCCTCGTGGTACGGCCACTGGTCACTTGTCGCATAAGTTGGTCAATCGTTATGTACGGGCTCGACTACTTAGCCCACGACGGTTGTTTTACCGTTCCTATTTCATCATTATGGCTTTTGCTCCGCGAATTCCGTTTACCATGTATCTCGGATTTCGTGGTCACCCGTTACGCTCTCTCCGATATACCCGGTGCTCCTACACGCACGCGAGTCCTTGGTAACGCTCTTGCGCCTGCCCTACTTTCGATCAGTTGACCGATGATCGTGATTCGTTTCTGGCAACGCCCCGTGTGCGCCCCCGGTCTCCATTCGCCGCCCGGTTGACCCGTTTGCCTCCGGCCGTTACCGCGCCTCCGTGGTATCTCGATCTTACGTTCCGGGCGGTCGGCACGCCGCTCATTCGTATGCTTGTGTTAGTCTCGCCAACTATTACCCGCTCGCATGGTCGGTTTGCCGGCTTGACCCTCCGCTCGCTCAGATCGCTTACCACTCCACTTGGTAACTCGATCTCGCGATTTACCCAGTGTGCCTATCGATTGCCGGTGTCCGCGGTGTATTTGTCCCGATTCGCCCGGTGGTTCGGTTTATTTAATTACCATCTTGTTCGTGTAAACGTACCTTTATCGCGCACCAGTAGTTCTCATCCCCTTCAGGGGTTATCTACTTGAATCTTACCGATTTCTTAAATCTTTATCTTTAACTTATCGGGTTTGAATATTCTTGATTCTCGGGACAAATTAGTCTTTGTACTTATTTAACCAAAATAACGTAATCTTTTTATTCAAGGAAAATAAACATTTTTTCTCGTTTATGCGAGTTCATACAAAATTAAATAATAATTGTCATAACGAAAATTGTCCGAAAAGGAAACAAAAGAAAAGCAAAATTTAAACGTCTGGAATAAAAGAACATAAACTCTTGTGACTAGTAGTCCGGTAGGTTCCTTCAATGGTTTTACCTTATCGTCTTAATTAAAGCTTAACCTAATATTTCAAATCTTAAGCCTAACTACGTTGATATATACATTTCGCGACTTATATGGTCGCCCCGCGTCGCATGGCGCTTAGCCGCTCCGCCACCGTCGCCGCGTCTAGCTTAGCCGCTTGTATTCTGCGCCACTGGGCCCTCACCGTTTCCGGGCTGGCGCGCTCGTCGCTGCTCTCCTCGGTTGCCTCGTCCCGCTCCTGCCTCCTCTTTACGGCGGGTGACACGTTTGCAGCCGACGGCTGCATACTCCCCGTCAGCGAAGGATTGCGGGAAGCCGCCGATTCGTCGCTCTCTGTTGGGCCCGTGTCTACCTGCCGATTTCTTTTTGCGTTTCGCTTCTCCCGTCTCTTCGCCAGGTCCTCGCCATGCTCTACTTCCAGCACCTTGCGTGTTTTTTGTGCCGCTTTCGTCGCCGCTGCCCGTCCGCTGGTCCTCTTGATCGCGATGTTTGTGCTCTGCTTCTCTGCGTACTTTACACTTATGGTCGTCATCCGTTCTACCTTATCTCCATTTATTTCGGTGCTGGGCGTTGACTGGGTCTCTTCTAACTGCGTGTCGTCGCTTCCTTTCTGTTCATCCTCGTCGTCGCTGTCCTCTATCTCGTCAGTATCTTCTTTCTCCTCAGCTTCCCTGCTCGTGCCGGGTTGTGAGGTCGGCTGCCGGTTCGCCATTACAGGCGGTTCGGGTTCCGGGAGGTCACCCAGTATGTATTCTGGGGTCCCTGGCGGTGGTGCGTCATTATTGTTTGCATCGCACTTGCCTGTTCCTCCCGTCTTTTATTCGAGTAGGTGTGTTGTCATGGCGATGTTTTGTCCCCTCACCGTGATTACAATTTGATACGGTGGCTGGTCATCGTCTGCGGTATATCCGGTGGACACCGCCACCATCGCACTGGCCACCGTCTTATTTTCCGGCCGCCTTACTACGTCCAGCGTTTCAGACGCACTATGGTGATTGCCCTTAAGTTCTTCTATGCGTTGGATGCCTTGCATGATCTGTTGGCATTCCATTGCCTCTTCGTTGGGCGTGGCGTCCGCCTCCGCGTACGGCTCGTCTGGCAGCGCTGCTGCGTATTCTTCCGCCAGTTGGAGTATTCGGCGTGCCCGCTGTCGCTGCTCCATCGCCATGGCGTTGTTACGGAGCTTCCGTATCACCGCCTGTCGCCTTTCGCGTTCACTCACCTCGCCGGTGTTCATCTTGGCCCTTGGTTTGCGGTTCGAAATGTGTATGCGCGCTTGGCCCTTGTCTTTCGAACTCTGGTCGCTATACCTTTGCGTTCTATAATTGTTCGCTTCACGCGCGCCGCGTCGCGATCGTTTTTCGCACTGCGTGTGCTTCGTGTCCGTACTGCGCACGCCGCGCCGCGCCTGCTACTCGAACTATGCGCGCTTGGTCTTGGTACTGCGCGCGCCGCGCCGCGTTCGTCTCTCGAACTATGCGTTGTTCGAATCTTACGTACCGGGTGTCTTGCGCGTTTTGTACTTTCCGCCGCGTTTGTTCCTTTGGTCCTCCCTTTCGCGAACCGACCTTTACTGTCGCGCCGCTTTTGTCTAGTACGTAATTTTGCTCGCCATTTCAGCGTTTTCGGATTACGCGGTTTTCGCCGTTTCGGTATTTTTTGCGCACTCGTGTGATCATTTTCGACACGTTCAATTGTCACTTCTTGTTTTATTATGATTTCCACTGACCTTTCTCTTTTTATTTTCAAGTTCAGCTGTTCTCTTTCCGGGATGCCCTCATCGCCGTCCTCGTGATTTAGATCGTCCTCGGCTCGCATTGGTTCGTCATCGCCTTCGTCGTGGGATTCCTCCAGCTGCTCGCTCACCGGGGTAAGTACTCCATTTGTCCTTCTTGTTGTCAGGAATAGTTTTCCTTCCCTTTCCATACTGCTGTGCGCTCGGATTCCTTGGAAGAAGTCCTCGTAATCCACGGTGCTTGCTTCGCTGTCGTCCACGTCCATCCACATGGCGTTTATCCACGCGACGTCTGGTTCGTCCGAATTAGATATCTCAATGACGTCGTCTTGCCCTTGGACGTCTCGTCTACCTTCGTCGTCAGATGATAGTAGCAATCGGTCTAGAATCGCTCTCCAACGTTCCTCCGGTATGCTTTTTTCTTCTCGCTGGCTTGTGTCGCTCAGCTCAACGGTACGGTCTCTATTCCGTTCGTCCGGATTCGCGTTTTCGATTATATGCACTTCGTCTCCTTCCTCTGGTTCGTCTGGTCGGTCAATCGACTGTTCGCTGGTTTGCTCCGGTTCGGTCTCCACGTCACTCTCTATTTCTCTCGTTTCACGTCGTGTATCGCTCTCGCGATCGGCTAGCGTCTTGTCTTCTCCTGTCATCAGCGCTTCGCTCTTCGACGTCCCCACCATCGTCTTCGTCGTTCCACCTCTTTGTGTCGTACCAATCGTCTACGTCACTAGGTGTCTCAGTGGCGTATGCATCTTCGGGTTCTTCCTCTCTTTGATTGTCGCTTTCGGATCGTCTGTTGTCATTGGACTCCCCGTCATTGTCGTCTTGGGCGCGTCCATCGACAGATTCCTCCTCCTCGTCTGACGTGTTTTGGGCGTCGGACTCCCCGTCATTCGTGACTTGGTCCGCTTCGTCAGGTCGCTCGTCACCCTCGTCAGCCGGTTCCCTCTCTTGCAATTTTGCTGCTCGATGAGGTTTGAGCTGCCGGGCATTAAATACTCCTATTGTTTGTCCGTCTAGGTCCTCCACTAGATACGCGTTTGGCCTTATGATCCGTTGTACTTGGTATGGCCCTTTGTACACCAAGTGTATTTTCCTCGTCAGTTTTCGACTGGCGTCTGATCTTCGGTGGAGTTTCACCCAGATTCGTTGTCCCTTTTCGTATGCGGCCGTCCCGTGCTTGTCGGTTTGCGCTTTTCGTTTTCGTGCCGCCTCCGTGAGTCGTTGTCGTGCTCGTTCGACCTTGTCGGCCCAAGGTTGTTCTCCTTGGTCTTCTTGAGGAATCAGCGCGGGATGTATCGCGCTTAAATGTCCGGTTTCTCCGTTATTCAGCTCCACCGGTGTGAAGCCGTGTGGCGCGTGTCGGGTATGGTTTATCACTTCCTCCGCGCGGTCAATTATTCTATGCCATGCGTGCTGACGCTGGCTACTGTACGCGCGTATAATTCGCCCTAACTCGCGCATTACGCGTTCGACTGGATTCGACTGGGGATTATATGGCGACGTTCGCCTAACCGCGAAACCCTTTTCGGCGGCAAATTCTCGCCATCGCTCAGTGAGAAATTGCCCTCCATTATCGGTTAAGATCGTTTGCGGTATACCTATTTCGCGAAAGAATCAATTTTCCAAGTTTTGCGTTATTGTATCAAGTTTTTGGTCCTTCATCGGAAACAGTTGTACGAACTTGGAAAATTGGTCCATGATTACTAGAACGTATTTATATCCGTGATGCATAGCCGGTAGTGGACCGAATATGTCTAACGACAACGTTTCTCCCGGTGCCCCCGGTAATTCGTAGTATTCGGTTCCCACTGTCGGTCGCGTAAAATATTTCGTTGCCTGACAGGTCTCGCAAGACGCTACTACATCGCGTGCAACGCGTTCGAAGTTCGATCCGTCAAAGTATCGCCGCAAGAAATCGCATGTCTTGTCTGTGCCAAAATGTATCAATAGCTGATGAATTTCTCGCGTGATTCTCCACGTGATCGCTCGCGGTAGCGCAATCTTTTCGCTCCCCTCGCGTTTGATTCGTACGAGTCCTTCGCGTTCGTATATCGCTTCCGGGTTAATCCGCATCGCCTCGCGTAGCTTTTCTTCAGCATTTTGCGCTTTCCTGATTATGGCTATCCAACTTCGCGTGTCGTTTCCCTGATTCACGTCTCTTATCAAAGCGATTCTCTTTATTTCGTTCGTCGCGTCCGCGTTCGTCGCTTTTCGCAAGAGCACGCCCGCTATCTCGTTTTCTCGGCCCGGCAAATGTTCGATATCTAGGTCAAATTCCTGCAGGAACGCGAACCAACGTGCGATTCGGCTATTGTTTTGTACGCAGGTGCTGAGGAACTTTAACGCTTGGTGATTGGTGTGCACGCGCACGTGTCGTCCTATCAACAGCGTATGCCACTTACGTAGTGCCCATACCAGAGCCAGACACTCGAGTTCTGTGACTGTGTAATTTACTTCAGCCCCTTTTAAACTTCGACTCGCGTACCCTACCGTCTGTCGCATTTCCGCCTCTGCATTTGGTTGATATTGGTACAATCTAGCCCCAAGACCCGTTTGCGCCGCGTCCACGTATATCCCATATTTCGCATCTCCGGCCTAAAAATATACAGGTCTGGCGCTTCGCGGAACGCCTGCTTAATTTCATTGAAGGCGCTTTGTCGTTCCGTTGTCCATTCGAACTTTTGCCCCTTTTTTTAACAATTCCTCCAACGGTTTTGTTAATCGCGCTAAGTTTTTTATAAATCTACGGTCCCAATTTACGAGCCCTAGAAACGATTGTATTTGTTTTTTATTTCGCGGTCTCTCGAAGTTGGCTATCGCCTCGCGTGTTTCTTGGTTTATTTCCGCTTTTATTTCGTTGAACGTGTGTCCCAAGAATTTTATCTCTTCTCTCAGGAATTCACATTTGTCTCTATTGAGTCGGAATCCGGCTTTCTCTAACTTTGTCAATACCCTCTCGAGGTGTATCATGTGCTCCTCCAATGAATCTGACGCTATCAGAACGTCGTCTAGGTATACCAACAAGAAGTTTTGGTCACCCAGGGCTTCGTGCATCGCCCATGTGAACGACGCTCCTGACGTCTTCAATCCAAATGGCATTCGTTTGAATACGTATGTTTGGCCGTCAAATAGAAAACCGGCATATTACCTTGAATCTTTCGTGAGTGGAATCTGCCAAAAGGCATGACTTACGACAAGCGTAGAAAATACTTTACTTTTTCCTATGCGTCGAAAGATTTCCTCGATCGTCGGTGGTTGCGCATGATCATTTGCCATGTTTTTGTTGATTTCTCGCGCGTCCAAGCATAGCCGTATGTCGCCATTCTTCTTAATAACTACTACCAGTGGGTTTACGTATTGAGTCGCTTGTTTCCTTACGATTCCTTTTCGTTCGAGTTCCTTGATATATTTCCTCACACGATCCATGTGTATTTCCGGTATCGGGTAAGATTTCCTTTTGTACAGGCGCGTCACGTTCATGTCAATTCGATGTTCATAATGGTTTACCCGACCTATCTCTCCGTTGAACAGCTCGGCATGTCTGTCCAAAATTTCTTGCAATTGCTGTTTCGCCTCTTCTTCGCGTTCGATCGCATTCACGCGTATGATTGGATTGATCGATTTACGGAACTTGACGTCGATTTCGTCGTCACAAGCCAACATCATTTGGTATTTTACCAGGAAATCGATCCCCAATACTATTTTGTATGCCAGGTTCTCCACTATGAAGAATTCGTGCGTGTATCGCTCGTTTTTGTACTCGAATACTATTCGTACTTTGCTGGAAATAGTGGACCCTTTCTCCGAGAATGCTCCTCTCAGGGTGAATTTCTTAATCGGTAACAATTCCATTTCCTCGTTCGATTCGCGCAGTTGGTCGTAAAAGGCACGGGTCATCGCCGTGACCTGCGCTCCTGTATCAATAAGCGCTTTAGTACTGCATCTGCCGAATCTCATGTCGATCATTGGCACATCCGCCTGATCGACTCCTTTTGCCTGCTCTTTCGCCATATCTTCGTCGAGTTCCGGAACGATTTCTCGCGTTCGAATGATGTTTACCGGGCTCTCGGTGACTTCGCTCGGTACCTTTTCGCCACCCGCTATGTTGCTCGTACCTTCGCCGTTGCGTATTATCGCGCAACACGCTTTCTCGTCCGCGTACTCTCAGTCGTCCTCGCTCGACTCGATATCGCTTCTCTCATCTTCTTTTTCATAGGTTGATTGGTCATCGTTGTGACCTACGGCTGTGATCGCCGCGAGTTTTTTTCCGCGATCGTATGAATTTCCTGCATTCTTCACATACGACAATTTGTTTGTACCGCGTTCGCGCTTCGCTTCCGCCTCGCGTTCCCGCGTGTATCTCGTAACTTTGACTATCTGACTGTCCCTTGTTCGCCGTGTCGCGTCTGGCTGAATTGTTGCAACGGCCATCCGCTTTTCGGTCGCTCGCGCCTCCGCGATTGGTCGAATTCCCCTTCTCGGCTACTCTTGCGTTATTTGTGCGGTTACTCCCGCTACTCTCGTTCGCGCGTCGCGCATCTGCGCGTAACTTTCGCGTTTCTCTTTCGTTTTCTATGGTGTCCAACATTTCCACCATATCGTTGACCGTCTTTACCACAGATGGTCTCAACTCCCTAGACACGTCTGTATCAAAGTGTTCTCTGACGGTTTGGACTATTTCTTCGTCCGTCATTGGCGGTAACAGTGTTTTGGCTTGGCGGGCCACGCTCAAAGCGTACTCCGCCGTTGACATTTGGTCTTCTTTAGCTCGGTATTTTCCAAAGTACACGCGTTGTCGAAACCGCATCTGTGCTTGGCATCCCCAATACGTCTGCGTAAACAGGCGTTTTATTTTGGTTATATCCTCCGCCATCTGAAGCTCAAACCATTGACTGGCTGCCCCACGCATGCATCGTCCAAAATAGGGCAACTGTTCGTCTTCTGGAACGTTTTCGTACAGTGCCAATTTTTCAAATTTTTGCAAAAATCGCATCGGATTTTGCTTATCGCTTTTTCCTCTATATATCACCTCGTCAAATAGGTTTTTTTATCCAACCCCCTCGTGGAAGTCGGACCCCTAACGGTACTAACTCTTGTGGCGCGTAGCGTCGCGCGGGTTCTTCGTCGAAGACACGGGAGTCTATTTTTTCCTCCGACCGTCTTCCGGCCGATAGCTCGCGTCCGCTCCGATTGTGTTCGAGCAACTCACGATTTTCGCGCGCCTCGTTTCTCAATTGTCGCATCTCTTCCGTCATTTGCTGAATTATTCCGACTAATTCCGCATTTTGTTGTCTCATCGCATTGACGTCGACCATGTTTCGCGGTGATTCGTTACTCAAGTTTAATACTTGGTTACCATCGTTTTCGTTAGCTTGTAACGCGTTTTCATTTGGCTGCTGTGCCTGTGCCTTTTCGTCCTCTTCGTTCCGATAGACGATTATTGGAACACGTTGAGTTTGATTTTGACTCGCGTTTATTCTGGCGTTCTCCAGAATTTGTTCTTCTGGCGTTGCCGTTCCTTTAGATCGCGTTTTCACGCCTACGGGTGTCCTTTGCAAATTGGGCATGCCCGTCTGGAATTTTCCTCGCGCCGCTTTTCCACGACGCTCCTTTTTCGGCTTTGTTTTGCCGTTTTCGCGTACGTTCTCAACTTTTCCCGGTCACGATCACTTTCTTCGGCGCCCGTAACGCTCGTACGTTTTTAGCCGCGTTGTTTTCTCGATCGTGCGCCCGTTTTGGCGTTACGATCACGCGTACCCTTTTCCGCACGTTTTTTTTTTAACGTTCGCGCGTCTCGTTTATTAGTGTCGCTATCCCGTAGCCTAACGAACGGTTTACCACGATTTTATTAGTTTCGGATATCTTCGATCCATTTCCGACCTTTTTCTGTCCCACCCGGTATGTAAAGCTGAAATGCCCGCTCGTCGCGGTTGTTGCCCCACCCGGTATGTGGTGACTTTTGGTCGCTGTGTTCGACTTCCGTATACCAGGTATAACGGGTGTCTAGATTGTTTTTCGAGATTTTCTCTCTTCACGCTATTTCCGACTGAAATTTTCGCATTCTCTCTGCGCTCTGTGCCGATTCGCGTAGAATATCCGTACCCTTTTTTCGCGCGAATTGTTTTGTCACAATAATCCCTATTTTTCGCAACTTTGCGTCGTATTTGGCGCACGTTGTTTCGCTATTCTTAACACGCGTGCTATCGAATGCACCTTTTCGCGCTACTAATCACCTTTGTTTCGCTACAGCACCTATGACTTTTGCGTATCGCCTTTGTGATACGACATTTACGTGGCTTTGTGCTTAAGGCCTGGTGGACAACGTCGTACGTTCTCCACGCGAATTTTTTCGTCACGAATTTGCTGATGCTATTCGCGGCTTCGCGTCCTTTTCCACACGTTGTTTCACGCTCCCACCGTAACTCTTAATTCGCACGTCTAATTTCGGTCTATGTATACTATCGTACGGGTTACGCTTTCCGTCTTTACGCAAGAAACTACGGTTTCTTTGCAGACTATTATTCTTGATCGGATCACTCTCGCGCTGCGGCTCGCACGCAATTCGATTACGCGTATCCTGTCACGGTCGCTATTTTATCAATGCGGGTTTTGTTCCCTTCCGTGCGCCAGGCAAGCTATCGGTGCGTTTTTTAGACGCTACGTCTCCGAGATTTCAGGCCCACGCCATATCGTCACGCACGCACCACAACGCTCGATTTTCCCGTCGAATCCAATCTTTCTACTGTAACCGAACAGAGGAGTGATATTCCCCCCGATTTAGATTTAGGTGTCACCGACACGGTCGCCACTCGATTTAAACCCCCAAAACGAGAAAGGATAATCCTAGATATTAGGATTTTCCCAACCTTTCGACGCCTCGCTGATTCCTCTTTCCTTGTTTCTGTTTCAGGTCGCCCCGTTGCCGCTGGATCTTAGACCGTCGATGGACCAAGCACCTCGGACCTCTTCTGGACTGCAGCTGTGCACCGCTGACTGTGTCTCTGGATCTGCGCTGGACCGACTTAGGATCTCCCCGAACGGTCTTGGGATCGCCCACAGGTAAGTATCAGGATCAGGTAAGTATGTCTTTTAGGTAGGTTACCCGCACACGAATAAATTTGAGTACTCTGATTTCTTTTAGCAAATAAAATATAATCTATTTTATTTTATTTTTCAGGTTGTACAAATTTCGCGTGACCGACTTAAGTTTTAACGCGTCTACCGCGGGATATGTTACGCAGAGTCTAAGTGTTGATCGTAAGGCTCTCAAGACCGAATCGACTGTACTTGTTGAAGCTCTAGCGCGGAATCCTCGATGCTTGGGCTCCGCTTGGGCTCCCGACTTCGGGGATGACTCCCCACTCCGGCGTGGATCCGCCTTTTCACATCTGTTACACACCTGTTCGCCTTACAATGGCAGGTGCCGCACGTCGCTTCCGCGTTCCTTTGAGACAGATGTTGCCTCGAACAAAAGGCCTATTGTGTCTTGTTATTCGCATTCCTACCGTTCTGAACAATGGTTCTCGCAATAACAAGTTTTTTATATCTCTCGAATATTCCTTCGAGGATCTATCCGGTGTCCCATTTCCGTTAATTAATAATTAATTGTCCGTTAGTCTGAATCATGTCATTAACTTTTGCATTAGAGCTGGGACCCCGCGTTCACAATTTGTTACCTATGACTAACGCTTCGCTCGCGGTTTCGTGAAGCCTCGTGGTACGGCCACTGGTCACTTGTCGCATAAGTTGGTCAATCATTATGTACGGGCTCGACTACTTAGCCCACGACGGTTGTTTTACCGTTCCTGTTTCATCATTATGGCTTTTGCTCCGCGAATTCCGTTTACCATGTATCTCGGATTTCGTGGTCACCCGTTACGCTCTCTCCGATATACCCGGTGCTCCTACACGCACGCGAGTCCTTGGTAACGCTCTTGCGCCTCCCCTACTTTTCATCAGTTGACCGATGATCGTGATTCGTTTCTGGCAACGCCCCGTGTGCGCCCCCGGTCTCCATTCGCCGCCTGGTTGACCCGTTTGCCTCCGGCCGTTACCGCGCCTCCGTGGTATCTCGATCTTACGTTCCGGGCGTTTGACACGCCGCTCATTCGTATGCTTGTGTTAGTCTTGCCAACTATTACCCGCTCGCATGGTCGGTTTGACGGCTTGACCCTCCGCTCGCTCAGATCGCTTACCACTCCACTTGGTAACTCGATCTCGCGATTTACCCAGTGTGCCTATCGATTGCCGGTGTCCGCGGTGTTTTTGTCCCGATTCGCCCGGTGGCTCGGTTTATTTAATTACCATCTTGTTTGTGTGAACGTACCTTTATCGCGCACCAGTAGTTCTCATCCCCTTCAGGGGTCATCTACTTGAATCTTACCAATTTCTTAAATCTTTATCTTTAACTTATCGGGTGTGTATATTCTTGGTTCTCGGGACAAATTAGTCTTTGTACTTATTTAACCAAAATAACGTAATTTTTTTATTCAAGGAAAATAAACATTTTTTCTCGTTTATGCGAGTTCATACAAAATTAAATATTAATTGTCAAAACAAAAATTGTCCGAAAAGGAAACAAAAGAAAAGCAAAATTTAAACGTCTGGAATAAAAGAACATAAACTCTTGTGACTAGTAGTCCGGTAGGTTCCTTCAATGGTTTTACCTTATCGTCTTAATTAAAGCTTAACCTAATATTTCAAATCTTAAGCCTAACTACGTTGATATATACATTTCGCGACTTATATGGTCGCCCCGCGTCGCATGGCGCTTAGCCGCTCCGCCACCGTCGCCGCGTCTAGCTTAGCCGCTTGTATTCTGCGCCACTGGGCCCTCACCGTTTTCGGGCTGGCGCGCTCGTCGCTGCTCTCCTCGGTTGCCTTGTCCCGCTCCTGCCTTCTCTTTACGGCGGGTGACACGTTTGCAGCCGACGGCTGCAAGGTCTGATAATAACATATATTAATTGTTAATAATAATTATGTATGAAAAATGCTAATAAACAATTATTATTTTAGGATAGTTATGTTCTTCACGCATAAGGATTATGTTCTTGTGATTGCTTTGCTTCTAATTAATTTATTTATATTTTATTTTAATTTTCTTAGTTTATTTCTATGGAACATACATTTATTTTTATTAGATCCGCGTGTCAAACTGAATTTATATTGCATAAAAGGTCTCATTGGCTCTAGCCTGTATTAGCAATGAATAGTAATTTATAATTAACTTTATCGATTCTGGGGAGTTTAACAGATAGTTTGTTTAAAAATTTTTAGTGCAATTTATGAAAATAGAGCTTAAGCTTGAAAGGGAGCCTTAAGGCGGCCATTTTCTATAGGCTCAGCCGTATGTCAACTGCTTTATGAACGCGTACAGCTGAGTGATTCTTAAAGAGTGATTGTTATATTATAATATTGTTTTCAGGTGCTGTGCAATAAAGATGAAAGAGAAAAAAAAATTTCGTACGGCAGAACCCTGCTGGTGGTGTGTCGTGAGACGTGACATCTCTCTCCTTAGGGAAGTTCGGTCTCCAAATTTTAAGTAAGTATTGTTTATTGTTAAGTTATATAGAGTATAACTATTAGTATGTTAATTATTTGTTTTGTTACTCTCTAGGATACATTATGTTGTAGGAGCTACGTTACTGCGTTTGCATCTATCTGAGCTCGAATATTCATTTATTAGGTAATATTTTTAAGGTATTATTGTTAGTATGTATGTAAGTGTTTATTGCGTTTTCCCGCAGGGTTTACAAGGCGTTTTTTCTTCTCCAGCCTCCTATTCACCAAGTAGTTTAAAACATAGATATTATCCACCGTTCCCATTCCCTTTCTGAAGCCCGTCTGATTATGTGGTATAATTCCCTTCTTCTCTAGCTCCTCTCTCAACCTTTCCGCAATAATGGCCGTGTACACCTTGTATAGCGACGACATTATTGTCACCCCTCTGTACTCCTCCACCTTTTTTCCTTCCCCTTTCTTTACAATTGGGACGATTAATCCTTCTCTCCAATTCTCCGGCCAACCTCCCCCCTTCCATACTCTGTTTATATATCTCCATGCCCAAGTTTCCAACTCCTTCCCCCCATATTTCCACACCTCACCTGGTATCCCATCCCTTCCCATTGCTTTTCCATCCTTTAGCTTCCTTATTGTCCCCCTCATTTCTTCTATGTTTATCTCCTTTTCCTCCTCTCCTTCCTTTTCTTCTCTCCTCCCGTCCTCTCCCATCCTCACCCTCCTCTCTACTCCACTTAACAGCTGCATAAAGTACTCCTTTCATTCTTCTTCCTCAATCCCTTTCTAGATTCCTCTCCTCTTTCTTCTCTCTCTATTTACTATCTCCCATACCTCCGACTCTCTCCTTGCTTCCATCGCCCTTCTCTCCCATCTCAGATTCTCTTCCTTCTTCTTCCTCTTACACAGCTCCTTAAAATCCTTCCTCTTTTCTCTGTATGTGTTGCCCTCTTCCCTGCCTTTCCTCTATTCCCTCAGTTTTCTTCTTGCTTCCCTCTTTGTTTCTCTGCATTCTTCGTCCCACCACCCCACCTTCTTATTCCTGCTTCCCTTCACCTCTTTTTCTACCCCTATTATTGCCTCTACTATTCTCGTTTCCATATCATCCCATTCCTTATTTATCTCTTCCTCTTTCTCTTCTACTTCCCCTATTCTTTCTTCGAACATCTTTACTCCTTCCTCATTCCACACTCCTCTGTTTCTTTTCTTCCATTTTCCCCCTCTGTCCTCCTCCATGCTCCCCCATACCGCCATTTCCAAGGGATAATGGTCTGAGTCCACTCTATCCCCCACCGTCATGCTCTCGATTTTCTCCCTTTTCTCTCCATCCCCTATCACATAGTCTATCTCTGTCTCCCCTCTTCCTCCCGTAAATGTAAATTCCCCCTCTTCATCCCCTCTCACATTTCCATTAAATATCTCCCACCCTCTCTCCTCTACACATTTCACCAGCAACCTCCCCTCTCTATCCATCTTTTTATTTTTTGATTTTCTTCCTCCTTTCCTCAGCCCTCTCCCCTCCTCCTCCTCTAATCTCCCTCCTTCCTGCCCCGTCCTTGGATTGAAATCTCCTCCAATTATCGTAAATCTTCCTTCCTCTTTCTCTTCCATAAAATGCCCTAGTTCCTGTAAGGTCTCCTCCATTCTCTCCTTCTTTGCATACACCCTTATAATCTTCCAGTTCTCGCCACCTATCCTAACCTTTCCCACTATCATTTCTTCCTTGTCAATTTCCATTTCCGTTCCCTTCTCTTTTAACCCCTTTCTTATTCCCATTATCATCCCTCTTATTGCTCTTCCTTTTTTGTTCTTCTTTCCCGCCATTTGCACTCCCCATTCATATCCTGTTAGCATCCTCCCCCTTATTCTTTCCCAGCCCTTTTATCCTATCCAGGTCTCTATCAAGACTATCACATCTTCTTTCTTTAGCCCCTCCCAAAACTCCTTATCTTTGTTTTCCAAACCAGCTACGTTCCAAAATACTATCCTCCACACTGACCTCCTTCTTCCCTCCACCTCTCTTCTGACCACTTACTTGCCCTTCTCTGCTATCATTCCTTTCTCCTCTTCCCCTATTATTCCCCCATCCCCATTCCTTCTTCTCTCTCTCCTGCCTTGCCTCCCTCCTCTTCCTTCTCTCCTCCGCTCTCCTTTTTTACCTTTCCCCTTTCATCCTTTAGCACCTCCTCTTCCATATCCCATCTCCACCATATATTTTCCAACCTTATTCTGCCTGCTTTTATCCACGCCCTCCTTCCTTCTCTTTCCTCTCTTCTCGCTATCTCTCTCAGTTTCCAATTCACCCTTCTTTCTTCCCACGACAGGTCCTCCGTTATTCTCTCTTTTCTGCCCACCAGCCTCCTTTTTTTTCCATTACCTCCCATTTTTGCTCTTCATTCTCTAACTTCAGCAACACCATTTCTCTTCTTTTATCCACATCCCCCCCTATTTTCTTTACTTCTACTGCTTTTACTTTGGCTCCTATTCCCTCCAATAGCTTTTCCACCTCTTGTCTTCTCCCTCCTTCTTTTACTTTTAATCCCCTTATCACTACATTCTTTCTTCTCTCTTCCTTCTCCTTCCTTATCAGCCTTCTCTCCAACTCTCTCATTCTCCCCACCATCTCCTCCTCTCCTTTTCCTACCTCCCCTTTTCTCTCCTTCTTTCTCTCACTTGTTTTCTTCTCCAACCTTTTTAACCTCTCCTCTATCTTCTCCTCTAGTTTTTTTACTCTTTCCTCTATCTCTTCCTTTTGTTTCTTCCACATTTCTTCTCTTCTCTTCAATTTCTCCTTTAGTCCCCTAATTTCGTCTTTTATACCCTTCCTTATCTCCTCTTTATCTTTTTTCCTTTCCTCCTCTTGCACCTCCATTTTCCTTAAGATTTCCTTCAGCAGCTCCTCTGTCTCCATGCTTTCCTTACTCTCCTCACCTCTTTTAATCTTCGCTGGTGGTGACCTATTCACTCTCCTTGTTCGTTAAATCTATCCAACAGTTCTTTTTCTGCTCTAGCCGTCGCTTCTTCCTCTATCTCTTTCCTTTTCTTTTTCTGTATGAGATCCAAGACAGACCCTAAGCTATCCGTTCTTTCTCTCTGCCTTGCAAGCCCCTCCGCCTTTGTTGGCCTACCTCTCGCTTTTTTCTCCCCTTCGCCTTCTCTCTTCTTCCCTTTATTTCCCTGCTGTTCACTTTCTATTCCAATTTCCTCCCCTGACTTCATTTGCCGCTCTTACCTCTGCCTATCCTTCTTACTCTTTATTCTATCTAATTCACTTCTCCCTATGTCCTATACTCTATGCCCTGCCTCGCTTGTCCTACCTTGTCTCTAATCTCTCGTTGAGTCGTCCCTCTACTCCCACCAACGTTTCTGCCTCACCGCGCGCTGAGCACGCGGCTCTGGTCGCCTACCGCGACACCCCTCTACTCCCGATATCGTTCGTGCCCAATCCGCCTATGTGACTCTCCACTTTTCTACCCTTTTCTCCTTTCTACCCGCTACTCCACCACTCACCCTTCCTCCTCTTTGCTCTCTTACCTCCACACCTCCTCGCTCCGTTCCTCTCTCCCTTCTTTGCCTCCTTCAACTCTCACTTTTCTATCCTTTCCTAACGCACACTCTCACACCTGTCACCTCTTATGTTCCGGAAACGGAAGTCTTCTATTGGTAGTAGTATTTATTATATTTTTTTTTCTCTTCCCCTTTTTATTTATTATATGTTTTTCTTCCAACTCTTTGTTATTCGCTAAATTCATAGTTATGCTACCCCTGTCGATTTATTAATATTGATTATATAAGTATTTAACGTATATAGGTTAACATGCTATATTTTTAATATCACTACGTTCTATCATACAATTTAGTTTCTTTTTTTCCCCATTTTTTTATTGTAAAATGCGTTATTGGCGGTTAAATATTTTTCAAGCAGCTTCTACATATGTGTATTTATTATCTTTTTTTTTATTTTCGTTTAAATATATTTAAGTATTCGCCGCGTATTCTTTCCTTAGCTTCGTCTAAGTCCAGGCGATAAACAAAATTACGCAATCTTTTTGCTTCTAACATAAGGCTTGTCGTTGACATTTTACTTAGCTCTGTAAAGAAATAATTTGTCTTATTTTTAAGAAAGATAATTATTTATTGGTCATGTAACATGTTTTATTTTATGAGAGTGCATTGATTAATGTGTTTCGTTATTGTTATAGGTGAGAGAAGGTAATAGTAAGCAGTACTATAATGAGATTTGTTTTGACTAGCAAACTTATTCCGGAAAAGGTGAAGAAGAAAGGGATTCAGATGCACACTCTTATCGTGCTCGTAACGTTCTCTCTGTATTTCGCGCCGAGCGCTTCTTCCTTGGTACACTGTAGCCAACTTAAAACTAGGGACAAAATCTAGTGAGGATCTTTGTCCAATGAGATCCTTGCAGAGATCCAACATCCTGCCCCCCTTGGAAAGCGGAAGATTTACAATACAATAGTTAAATAATAATACATGAAAGAGCGGATCTTATTAAGAATATCGCATATATAAAAGAAAACAAATGTCGTATGGTCGCATACATAAATACGCATGTTTTGCGAGTAATAGATACATAAATAAAATTCTTCCTTAACATAAACCGTAGATAATGCTTAGCTTACATGACCAGAAAATAATACTAAACTTATATAACTATAGTAATAGTTCGACTTATTCATATGACTTTATTCTTTTCAATAGGTAAGATACATATTTTAGATAAAGCTCGTTTTGTCATTCCTCTGGCGTCTTGTTATTGCTTAGATTATCGTTAGAATTACGATTGGCACGACTCACTGATTCTAGAAAGGCACCACAATTTGTAAGGAACTGTAAAAATTTTGGTACATTGACTGCTGGAACAGGTTGATTTCCCACTGTGAGATTTTGAGCTTTACTAATTAGTTCTTGATAAGAATCCTCGAATTCAGTTCGCTGTACTAAATGATCGTCTGAGTCGTCCAAATCTTCAATTTCATTTTGAATCACATCATATTCAGTCCACAATGCTTCAGCCTTTTCTATTCTGCTGGCTAATTTTGCACGCTTATGTGGTTCTGTTTCAATTGCTGTGAGAAAAGTTCTAAAAGCAGTGAGTTTTGCCTTTACTCTACCTCTTTTCATAATTAACTGCGGTAATTTGGCCATGGTATTCTATTTTAAATGTTGTCGCTACTACGCTATTATTTACTTATAAATATTGACCCGTTGTCTTATTTGTTGCACGTAATTATTATAAATTATGAATACTGACCCTCGGGCTATTTTAATTGTTTAACCTTACGAGCTGGCGAAGTCTGCGATGCGAAATCTAGCGGTGGTCGAATCACCGGGAAGGTGGGATGTACGTCGTCTTCTTGACGATGGAGGACAGCGGCTGGTCGCCACTCAGATTAGCGGGAACGGCGGTATCTCGCCTAAGAGCGAGAGAGAGAGGCCGGCTGTGCGTTGTCTTCTCGACGATGGAGGACAGCGGCACGTTGCCAGCCAGATTGGCGGGAACGGCGGTGTCTCGCCTGAGAGCGAGAGGGAGAGGCCGGGTGTGCGTCGTCTTCTCGACGATGGAGGACAGCGGCACGTTGCCACTCAGATTGGCGGGAACGGCGGTGTCTCGCCTGAGAGCGAGAGAGAGAAGCCGGCTGTGCGTCGTCTTCTCGACAATGGAGTGGCGATCTTTGCAAGATCGGTGGGAACAGCGATGTCTCCCCTAACGAGAGAGGGGCTGGCTGTACGTCGTTTTCTCGACGATGGAGGACAGCGGAAGCTCGCTGCTTAGTATCAGCGGGAACGGCGATGTCCCGCCCGAGAGCGAGAAAAGATGGCGGCTATACGTCGTCTTCTCGACGTTGGAGAACAGCGGCCGCTCGCTATTTCTTTACTGGAAATGGCTTCAAATTCACACTGCCGGATATTGATACTTGAATCTTTGCTGTTTTTACTTCTTCCTTCAATCCGGCTCGAAGGACCAATGTTTCGACTAGCGAACTTATTCCGGAAAAGGTGAAGAAGAAAGAGATTCAGATGCACACTCTTATCGTGCTCGTATCGTTCTCTCTGTATTTCGCGCCGAACGCTTCTTCCTTGGTACACTGTAGCCAATTTAAAACTAGGAACAAAAACTAGTGAGGATCTTTGTCCAATGAGATCTTTGCAGAAATCCAACAGATTGAATTAATAAAGCTAAGTATTTCAATCTTATTAATATATATATATTCATATATATATATATATAATATATATCTATGTCAGAAGGCAGTTTTGACGACAATTTTTCATATAACATGGCAGTTTCGACGACATTTGGAAGTTTTAACGACGGTCGTCAAAAACACCGCGGTATAAAGGCAGTTTTGACGACAGTTGTCAAATCTACCTTTGCATGGCTATATATTTGCGTGGCTATAGAAGGGTAGTTTTGACGACTGTCGTCAAAACTACCTTTACACGGCTAAATATATATAAGTATATAGAAAAATTAATTTGAACGACTGTCGTCAAACCTACCGTTATTTAACTGTATATATATTTATATACAAAAAGGCAGTTTTAACTACTGTCGTCAAAACTGCTTTTATATATTTTTATATATATATTTGTAGGTATCAAAACTGCCAATAAATAAAAGATGTCGAAATTGTCATTTATCACTCATTTTAAAACATAACTGTTAGTACAAGCTAATCCGTTCTAACACAAAACTTAAAAAATATAAATAATTAAACTGAAAAAACTTACATATGTCTAAAGATAGTTTTTGCCTTTATATTTTACTAAAAATATTAATGTACAATTGCTTTTTTAGAGAATAGCACATTATATTCCTCTTTCTAAAATTTTTTCTTGTTTTCAAATAAAATACAGAAATGTATAATATGGTTTTGACTAACTTTTCTGTTATCTGTATTGGCTTCATTAACTACACATGCCTATAGAGTGTAAAATAAAGTAATTATGTGTACAAATATAGTACAAATCATTTTAACGATGAGTTATATAAAATTATTTAAATACAAAGTGTATTTTGGCAACAATAATTATCAACTGTATTTCATTTTGCATTGAGTCATTATAATAATCTTTATATTCTAACAATACAATATACATTATGAAATCTACTATTTCAGGTGTCATTTGAATAAATTTATCACTTCAATTAAACTATACAATATATTACTTCAATTGAACTAGAAAAAATCTTTTTTCACATGTCATTTTCACAGTTGTCAAATCGGGTAACGTAAATATTGTTCAAGAAAGATTGCTTCACTTCCTGACTAGAAATTAATTTAAATTACAGCAAAATCTTAAACATGTTAGAACTTGTTGTTTAAAAGATTCACAAAAATGCTGTTAAACGTGATAATCGCTCTCGATTTGAAAGCAACACGCTAGGTGTCAAAACTGCCTTTATATTCATTTTTTATATACACTGTTGTCAAAATTGTCAATAGATAGAAGATGTCGAAATTGTCATTTATTATTCATTTTAAGGTATAACTGTTAGTGCAAAAAAATTATGCAATTTAACACAAAACTTAAAAAGTAAATTTAAAAAACTGACATACATATATGTAGGATGTCCAAAGGTAGTTTTTGGCAGTATATTTTCCTGAAAATATTTTATATATTAATGTACATTTGCTTTGAGAGAATAGCACATCGTATTCCTCTTTCCAAAATTTTGTTTAGTTTTTGAATAAAATACAAAAATGTATAATATGACAATTTGACTCATTTTCCTGTTATCTGTACTAGTTTCATCAACTACATACCTATACAGTATAAAGTAGGGTACAAACTGTTTTCACGGTGAGTCGTATTAAGAATATTTACATACTAAAGCTAAATATTTTTACAGGTATTGCTTACTACATTTAACTATTTGTTAATAATCTGAGATTGTAGTTTATTTATTTACAGCAACGTTCTTAGTAACATTTTAATAAATAATTAGCTTTTTTTCAATGGTACAACAGATTATTTTATTGTGACAAATAACATATCTCTATGTCTGCGCAATATACGCCAGTACTGGAAAAGACATGCATTGACTAATTTTAAATATGAAAATTATTTGTTGTTTACTAAAGTCTTATAAGGTATGTTTAGTAGCTTTTAGTTGTACGTACTACTGCTAATAATATTTCCACTAAAATTATTCTGTAAAAATTTTTATAATGTGTTTAATTTAGATTACTAAATGTCAATTCTACCTTTACAAGAGCTAAAAGTAAGGTATCCTTTTCACAATAATTACAAAGCAGTCTTTAACTGACTGATATCAAGAGAAAGTCCATTGACAAACCATGATATTCTGTTAAGCGAGAGTTTATTATTATTGTTTCCATTTTTAAAATTTAGTGAAATGTTATGGAATTATCTGTGACTAATTCAGTTGCTGTGTTTATCAAAGAATGTGCTTCTAGTCTCCACACATGTTTGCAGAATGTATAAAATATTTATATTAAATAAATGTGTGTGTATATGTGCGTGTGTGTGTGCGTGTGCGTGTGCGTGTGCGTGTGGGTTTTTGGTGGTGGGTGGGTGGTGGTTTTGGGGGTGTTTTTTTGGGGGGGGGGGTTTTGGTGGTGGTGGGTGGGGGGTTTTTGGGGGTGGTGGTGGTGGGGTTTGGTGGGGGGTTTTTGGGGTTTTGGGGGGGGTGGTGGTGTGGTGGTTTGGGGGTGTGTGGTTTTGTGTTTGGGGTTTTGGGTGGTGGGGGTTTTGGGGTGGTTGGTGGGGGTGGTGTGTTGGGTTTTTGGGGTGTTTGGGGGTTGGGGTTTTTGGGGTGGTTGGGGGTTTGGTTGTTTTTGGGTTTGGGGGTTTGTGTGGGGGGTTGTGTGTGTGTTTGGGGGTTGGTGGTGTTGGGGGGGGGTTTTTTGTTTTGGTGGTGGGTGGTGTTTTTGGTGGGGGTGGTGTGTGGTTTTTTGGGGGGGGTTGTGTTTTGGGGTTTGGGGTTTGTTGTTTTTTGGGTTTTTGGGGTTGGGGTTTTTGTTGGGGGTTTTGGGTTGTTTGTGTTTTGTTGTTGTTGGTGTTGGTTTTTTGTGTGTGTGTGGTGGTGGGGTGCGTGCTGCGTGCGTGCCTGCGTGCTCGTGCGTCGTCCCGGGCTGCTGCGTGCGTTTCCTGCGTGGTGGGTGCTTTGCGTGCGTGCTTGCGTGCGTGGGCTGCGTGCGTGCGTGCGTGCTTGCGTGCTGCGGTTTTGCGTGCGTGCGTGCTGCGTGGGGTGCGTGCGGCTTCTTGTCGTGCGTGCGGGCGTGCGTGCTGCGTGGTGCTTGGGGGTGCGGCGTGGGGCTTTCGCTTGCGTGCGGGGTGCGGCGTGCTCTTTTTGCGTGGTGCGTGTTTTTGCGTCGTGCGTGCGTGCTTGCGTGTTTTCTCGGGGGGTGCGTCCCCTGCGTGGTGCTTCTTCTCTTGCTTGCTTCTTTTCTCGTCGTGCTGCTTTTGCGTGCGTGCGTTCGGGTTGCGTGCGTGCGTTTTTTCTTGGGTGCTTTGCGTGCGGCGTGCGTGGGGGCTGCGGTGCGTGCTGCGGCGTGCGGGCCTGCGTGTTTTTGTGCGTGCGTGCTGCGTGGTGGTGCTTCCCTTTTTTCGTGCTGCGGGGGCTTTTTTCGGCTGTTTCGTCTTGCTTTTTTTTTTTTGGGGTCTCTGCGTGCGTGGTTCTTCTTTTTGGCCGTTTTCCTTCGTGGCGTTCGCTTCGGCGTGCGTGCTTCTTTCGTCTTTTTTCTTCTTGCGTTCGTTCGTGGGGGTTTGCGTTCGGGGCGTGCGGGGGTTTCTTTTTTTTTTCTTCTTTTCGTGCTGTTGGTTTTTTCGGGTTTCTTTTTTTCTTTGCTTTCTTTTTCGTTTTTTCTTGGGCTTTTTTTTTTTCGTTTTTTCTTTTTTTTTTTTTCTTTCTTTTTTTTGCTTTTCTGCCTTTTTTGCTTTTTTTTTCTTCGTGCGTTTTTTTTCTTCTTTCGTTTTTTTCGTTCCGTTTTTCTTTTTTTTTCTTTTTTTCTATTTTTTTTCTTCTTTTTTGGCGTGCGTTTCTTTTTTGGGGCCCCTTCGTTTTTTTTCTTTTTTTGGGGTTCTTTTTTCTTTTTTCGTTTTTTTTCTTTCTTTTCTTCTTTCCTTCTTTTTTCTTCGTGCTTCGTCCTTTCTTTTTTCTTCTGGTTTTTTTTCTTTTTTCGTTTTTTTCTTCGTTTTTTTTCGTTTTTTCTTCTTTTTTTTTCGTTCTTTTTTTTTTTTTCTTTTTTGGCTTCTTTTTTTCGTTCGTTTTCGGCGTGCGTGCGTGCGTGCGGGTCGTCCCCTCGTCTTTGGGCGTGCGTGCGTGCGTCCCCTGCGTGCGTGCTTGCTGCGGTTTTCGTGCGGGGGGGTTTCTTTCGTGCGGGCTTCGTGCGTGCGGGGCGTTTTTTCTTCGTGCTGCTGGTGCGTGGTGCGTGCGTGCGTGCTGCGTGGGGGCTGCGGGGGTTGTGCTGCTTCGGGGGTGGTGGTGGCGTTCGTCGTGCTCGTGCGTGCTGCTTCTTTCTTTCTTGCTTCGTCCCCTGCTTTTTTTTGCTTTAAGTAAATTCTTTTCTGGATACCTGGAAACATTTGGTGGCTTGCTTTATAAATATTACTACGGATATAAAGAATATTATGTTGCTCTCAGCTTCTTTAAATATGAAATTGATATTCAATAATCTTAATTATAAAAACATTATGTTAGAATTGCCTATAGAGATTAATTTTAATACAAATGTTATTAAAGTTATAGTATATATACACCTTATTAAGATTTAATAAACAGAAAATAATCTTTAGATTAAAAATTGATGTCTTACACTGATAGATGCATCTCTTTTACAACTGATGCATAATCTTGTATTATTAAGATGTATTTAGATGCAGAAAATAACACATACTCAAAATAGTAATATACCTGATCACTTATAGACATGGAATTTAAAAGGCCAAAAATCCGTTATCAGCTTTAATATACATGTAAAGGTATTTGAAAAAACGATAAAGCAAATAGGAGTTAAATATTATCATACTTTTTAAGTAATTTACTTGTGATGCAAATAATGTAGCATTTTGGATGTTTATATTAAATACTATGTATTTTCTGATACATATGTGAACTAAATAGCAACATAAACATTTAATTAATCTTCTATGATACATAGGTTCGTATTTATAGTTTTCTCTTATCTTAAGACCATCTTAAATAACGTCTTAAGATGCTAATACGCTTTTGATTGGTTTATAACATCTTAAGATTGTGCTTAAGAGACGGTCTTAAATATAAGATCTAACTATAAATACCTACCAATGACAGTACAGAATCATTGCTTCTTTAGTTTACACAGAAATTTAAAAAATATACGTTGATGATTTTGTCACATATCACACAATTCCAATAGTGGAAACAATAATGGTGAATTATATAGAATGAAATCATAAATGCTTATTAATAAAATTTCTGTGTCAATTGAAGAAGCAATGATTCTATACTGTCAATATGCATAAAAGAAGATTGAATGTATGTTTATGTTGCTATTCGGTCCATGCACGTATAAAAAAATTGAATTTTTAATATAAATACCTAAAAAGCTACATACTGAATTACCTGTATTACAAATTACTTATAAAGTATAATAATATACAATTCCTATCAACTGAATTGTCTTTACAAATACATTTATATGTATATTAAAGCTAATTATAAATTTTTGCCTTTTAAATTCTATTTATATGTAATCAGGTACATTACTATTTTGAGCATGTGTTATTTGCTGCATCTAAATACATCTTATTAATAGAAAAGTATGCATCAGTTGTAAAAGAGATGCATCTATAGTGTAACAAGCCAACTTTTAATCTAAAGATTATTTGCTATTTAGTAAATCTTAATAAAGTATATATACTATAGTTTTGATGACATTTTAATATTAAAATTAATCTGTGTAAGCAATTCTAACGTAATGTTTTTATAATTGAGATTATTGAATACCAATTTCATATTTGAAGAAGCTGTGAGTAACACATTCTGTACATCCGTAGTAATTTGCAAAGCAAGCCACCAAATGTTCCCACGCCTCAGAAGAGAGTGCATTTATAATGCACAAGATTTTTAATTTAGAATTCGTAATTATATCCTGTATTAGAATCCTGTAGAATGTTATGAGAGTATCCACGTATATCCGTGTAGCCTTTAGATGATATCAGTACAAAATTACCTTTTTCAAAAAAGGTAAAAAAAGGGCGCCAAGTACACGCGTGGTTGTTACCTCGAAAAAAAAACCTAAGTGGTAGTATTATTAATTTTATTCAAAAATAAATAAAATCTATTCTAACCTAGGTGGTAGTAGCTTTAATTTTTTTAAACAAAATTATTAAATTACAAAATTGTTACTTTATTTAATCCAAGTAATATCTACTTCAAAAAAGCCTAAATAACAAGTAGTATCTATTAAAAAAAAAAAAAAAAAAAATGTGAAATCTTTTAATACTGCGCCAATTACAATTACAAAGAGAATATATACCTAAAATAAAAACCAAGTGGTATGTATCTTTGTATTCCTGAGAGTCTTTCTATCAACCCAAGTGGTAATATAATAGTTTTAATTCTCCTTGATAAAATTATAATATTACAAAGAATTATTTTAATCACAAAAAATTAAAGAGGTAACATTATAAAATAAAAATATTTAATTAAAATAAAATAAATAAATTTTTCTTGTAAAAAACTTGGCGCTGCTTTTTTAAGGTTTAGAACCTTTGCACAAGACTTTCGTATGGCAACGTAGTGTAACTAAACGTGGGTCAACGCACAAGAAACGCACATGACGCTTTATACGTCAATACGTTTCTTGTGCGTTGATCTACGTTACGTTACCATACAAAAATTTTGTACGGAGGCTCTAACCGATACGTTTCTTGTGCGTTAATCCACGTTACGTTACGCTACGATATCATACGAGAGTCTTGTGCGGAGGCTCTTATCCAGACAAATTTGCATAGCGCATAAACATAAGAAATTAATTGGTTTATATGTATATGTGCAAAAGGAAATAGACCAATCCATCTCTTTATGCATATGCTTATATGCACCTATGCAAGTTTGTCTAGGTTGACCTTGGACAAAGCAGCGCCAAGTTTTTTACAAGAAAAATTTATTTAATTTATTTTAATTAAATATTTTTATTTTATAATGTTACCTCTTTAATTTTTTGTGATTAAAATAATTCTTTGTAATATTATAATTTTATCAAGGAGAATTAAAACTATTATATTACCACTTGGGTTGATAGAAAGACTCTCAGGAATACAAAGATACATACCACTTGGTTTTTATTTTAGGTATATATTCTCTTTGTAATTGTAATTGGCGCAGTATTAAAAGATTTCACATTTTTTTTTTTTTTTTTTTTTTAATAGATACTACTTGTTATTTAGGCTTTTTTGAAGTAGATATTACTTGGATTAAATAAAGTAACAATTTTGTAATTTAATAATTTTGTTTAAAAAAATTAAAGCTACTACCACCTAGGTTAGAATAGATTTTATTTATTTTTGAATAAAATTAATAATACTACCACTTGGGTTTTTTTTTCGAGGTAACAACCACGCGTGTACTTGGCGCCCTTTTTTACCTTTTTTGAAAAAGGTAATTTTGTACTGATATCATGCGTTTTGTAGTGTTACGCATTAGGCCAGTCATATTAGACTAATTTAGAGGGGTAACCTTCCAATCACTCTTTTCAGGTTGCAACCACCATGAATCGCTTTGATTTAAGGTGTTGTAAGTGTTGTAAGTAAATTTTGCTTCGCATAATTAATGCGCATTAAAAAGTTATTAACAATATTATCAACAAAAAACGCGATTTTTTTTATTTTTTTTATTTTTTATTTTTTTATTCAAATATCTCGAAAACTAAGCAAGATAGGGTAACTAACTATACGTACCTTTTTGTAGAGCGTAAAATTATCTACAATAATGATCTGAACAACATTTATTGTCAAGTCAGTCGTATAGCTTGCACGCGCCGTCAAAGTCCGAGACTCGGATCTCGAAAACCCTCGATTTCATCAGTTTTTGATGTTGCGTCGGTGATTTTTTTCAGTCATTTAAAATAAAATTAAAAATTCCCCAAAAAACACACATCATCTGAGAACTACAAAGAATACTTTTCAGGGTGTAACCGATTTTTTAGACCTTTTTTCTTTAGTTTGTAGCTATGTAAGCAAAAAATTTTGATTTTTTGGACTACTCTTAGTTTTTCGCTGTTTTCAGGCCTTAAAATTTATTTGAGACGAATTTTATCGTATGCATCTTGTTGTGGACAAAATTTGCAACAAAAAAGGACCCTTGTATTTTCTTCGTACGACGAACGCTGATTTTTTTATTCACGCGCAAAGTTATCTAATATTGCGCATAGGTCGGATAACGCTTGTTTTACACTAAAATAATTATTTTTTATTAAAATTTACGTAATTTTTCGCATTATTATTGAACCATCGTGCAAAGCCGTTTTTAACACCATCTCTTATGTTTACTTAATTATTAACAAATTGTTTATTTAAAAATTATTATAAACAATTAGAAAAACATGTTATATTTGTTGTACTCGTCGTCTTATTTCAACTCAAAAAATGTTTTTAAAAAATTTATTCATGTTATTTATAACATTTTTATTCAAACATGCAGTGCATCTTTTGATTATTTTTCGCACCATCTCTGAGCCAATGCAATGGTGCGTTTTTTGTGGTTTTCCCTGTAGGCCTAATCCACAAGCATTGAATATATGTCCTTTCTATGTGATAATTATTTTGACATTTCTTGGATACTAAAATTATCCAACACGCAGATGTTGATGAATATTAACATTTGCCTCAAGATCGTCAAAAAGTCGTACGTTTTTCAGTAAATTCGGGGGGTTTTTTTTTAAGGAAAAAAACGCACCATTGACTTTACCTCAGAGGTGGTGTGGAAAATAGTCAAAGGTGCACTGCCTGTATGTTTGAATAAATGTTATAAATAATATGAATAAATTTTTCAAAAACATTTTTCGAGTTGATATGAGACGACGAGTACAACGATTATAACATGTTTTTCTAATTGTTTATAATAATTTTTAAATAAACAATTTGTTAATAAATAAGTAAACATGAGAAAATGTGTTGAAAACGGCTTTGCAATATGGTTCAATAATAATGCGAAAAATTACGTAAATTTTAATAAAAAATAATTATTTTAGTGTAAAACAAGCGTTATCCGACCTATGCGCAATATTAGATAACTTTGCGCGTGAATAAAAAAATCAGCGTTCGTCGTACGAAGAAAATACAAGGGTCCTTTTTTCTTGCAAATTTCGTCCACAACAAGATGCATACGATAAAATTTGTCTCAAATAAATTCTAAGGTTTGAAAACAGCAAAAAATTAAGAGTAATCCAAAAAATCAAAATTTTTTGCTTACCTAGAACAAACTAAAGAAAAAGGGTCTAAAAAATCGGTTACACCCTGAAAAGTATTCTTTGTAGTTCTCAGATGATGTGTGATTTTTTGGAAATTTTTAATTCCATTTTAAATGACTGAAAAAAATCACCGACGCAACATCAAAAAAACGATGAAATCGAGGGTTTTCGAGATCCGAGTCTCGGACTTTGACGGCGCGTGCAAGCTAAACGACTGACTTGACGATAAATGTTGTTCAGATCATTATTGTAGATAATTTTACGCTCTACAAAAAAGGTACGTATAATTAATTACCCTATCTTGCTTAGTTTTCGAGATATTTGAGAAAAAATAAAAAAAATTGCGTTTTTTGTTGATAATATTGTTAATAACATTTTAATGCGCATTAATTATGCGAAGCAAAATTAATCCCACTTACAGCACCTTAAATTAAAGCGATTCATGGTAGTTGGAACCTGAAAAGAGTAATTGGAAGGTTCGATGTCTAATATGACTGGCCTACATCCTC
Source organism: Temnothorax americanus (assembly GCF_048541705.1). Taxonomy (NCBI): domain Eukaryota; kingdom Metazoa; phylum Arthropoda; class Insecta; order Hymenoptera; family Formicidae; genus Temnothorax; species Temnothorax americanus. The sequence goes on along the minus strand of NW_027509526.1, from coordinate 1,256,826 downwards.
TTTTAAAAAGGGCATGTCATCCATACGATCTATCGAATCTATCGAAATATTGTTGTCGCTTTTCCGCTTTTCTCGTCCTGCTGCCGAGAGATCATCCTATAAATACTAAATAAATTATATACATGTATAATATAAATATAAATAATTTTAATTACACACACACACACACACACACACACACACACACACACACACACACTACGTTTACGCGAACGTTACTTCTGTAGTAACTTACGATAATTCCTTCGCGTAAACGGGATTTTGTAGTAACTTACGATAATTTACTCCGCGTAAACGAGTAAATTATCGTAAGTTACTACAGAAGTAACACTCGCGTAAACGTAGTACACACACACACACACACACACACACACACACACACACACACACACACACACACACACTATCTGTCACGTATACTATGTTTACGCGAGCGTTTTACTTCCGTAGTAACTTATACGATAATTCCTCCACGTAAATGGAGATTATGTAGCAACTTATGATAATTCATCCCGCGTAAACGAGTAATGCCGGGATTACGATGAATTTAACGTAACGGGACGCGACGGACGCGAAGTAACGTAACGTGAACTTAAGAAATTACGATCGCCGTAACGTGAAGCAGCGTGCATTTCAGAAATGATTTCACAGCTTGGTATGAATAGAAGGTTAAGATTAAGGTTATCTTTAAATTACGGCGATCGTAATTTCTTAAGTTCACGTTACGTTACATCGCGTCCGTCGCGTCCCGTTACGTTAAATTCATCGTAATCCCGGCATAAATTATCGTAAGTTACTACAGAAGTAACGCTCACGTAAACATACAGTTTGACAACTTTTACAAGGCAGCATATACGTACGTGTTTGTACGATTTTGTAGATACACCTTCCTTCTTAAAGATCTCTCGGCATCAGCTCTTTACGGTCAATACTTATATATATTTCACTATCTGTCACGACGGGGCAACGGTCACGACTATCACACACTTACACTTATCCTTTTCTAGGTTGTAAAAAACTGTCACGCACTGCGACAGTGCACGAGTGCACTCTCGTGTCAAAAATGGGAAAGTGACACACCAGCCGCCATTTTTGTCCGACGTGGACGTTTCTTAAAAAAAAATTTTCCACATTTGGTTTTTGCATTGCAATATCTTCGCTCGTAGGGCACGTAACAAAAAAAAAAGACTCTTATTTATAAATCAAACCCCAAGCTATCGATCGAACCTACTTAGAAGTTGATCCGTTCACTCGTTATTGAGATCTCAAAATCTCGGATACTCGCAACTCATGCGTTCGCGTAAAAGAGTCACGGTGCGTCTCGCTTCGCGCGTACTTGGCGCGAGACACTACCGTGTCTCTTGATGTTTTAAAAAACTAGTCCTTTATCCTGAAAGAATATTTGTTGAATGTCATTTGTGTTCTATTGCAGACATATACGAATCGAAGTAAATATGTATATACAAGTTGGAGTGAAATATATGTTTTAACATGTCTTTATCGGAAAGCAATATTATGTATTATATGTATACTATAGACATTAAAAAAGTGTAAGCTTAATTTTATCAAATTTTATTAACAAGTTTATGTGTTTGTAAAGTATGCTGATAACATGCGCGACACATATATTATTTAAATACCACGATATAGATAATACATTATACTGCATCCCGTGAATGCAGTAAGCAACACTTATACACAACATAATGTATTTTATTATACATATATGAAGAAGAGTAATTTACGTCAAACTATTAAGATGAGCAACATATCTCTTATTTTGTCGAAAGTACACTCAGTTAACACCACTACTTTGTCTAAAAAAAAATAAATATTTCAAAATTTTATTATCGGCTTGAGACTGTAAAAAAAATAATAAGTTACTGAAATGTGGACAATGTGAGATAAGGAATTATGTCATAACAAATGATTTTATGACACGTATTGTTATATAAATTTGATTTTCGCTTGGTGTGCGTAAATAATTAATATTTACATAATACGATGACAGATTTTCTAACCTTACATAATGCTATAGTTTTTTTAGTTAATCATTGTTTGTGCAATCTTGAACACAAATTTAAATTTTTCGTATTTTGTCTGGAGAAAAGCTATAATTTGCTGTCAATTCGATTACACGTTACGAGACTCTGATAGCGATGATACTTAAAAAAAAATCTCGCTTAAAAGAGGCCCGTTTCATGTACATCGATATCTACGAATTGTCGCAACATTAAATTTTACGACGTTCCTAACCTATTTAGTGCTGGTCTACAACCTTGTTTTAAAAGATATTTAAGCTCTAAGCCGTAAGAAATTGACCAATGGCAATGGAATTTGAGGAAAATATTCGACTGTGATTGGTCAATTTCTTACTGCTTAGAGCTTAAATACCCTTTAAAGGAAGGTTGTAGACCAGCACTTAAGGCCATTGCACATAACAAAGTTTTAGTCATAATCGTAAAGCCGTAAGAAAATAGACCAATCACAGTCGATTATTCTCCTCGCGCTTGAAGAATAATCGAGTGTGATTGATCTATTTTCTTACGGCTTTACGATTAAAACTAAAACTTTATTACGTGCAATGGCCTTTAATAATGAGCACATAAATATAAAAGCATTTTTCTTTATGCACTTCATACAACAAGCACAGTATTCACAGAAATATACATACGTTACAACACTTATTAACGTTTACTGACACAACGTAGCTGTTTCATGTTAAAAGAATACTGCTTGTTAGGTTTTATATTTACATATAATTATATTTATATAAAATATTTAAAAAATTTTTTAGGGAGTGAAGTAACCTCTGTTTTGTAGCCCGTAGTCAAGATTACAGATTATGTTAAATGGGTGCGTTCAACAGAACAAACCGCTTAGTAGCGATCAAACGTGATTGGCTCTTACTTTTAGACCGAGCAAATCAACGTAGCGTGTTGACGACACTCAACAGTTGTATCTGTTGTATTAGGCCAATGGCCGCGTTCAGCAGACACAACTGTTGAGTTCGTCTTATCAACACTCTGCGTTGATTGGTTGGTTCTAAAAGTAAGAGCCAATCACGTTTGACTGCTACTCAGCGGCTTGGTCTGCTGAACGCGCTTATTGGCGCCCAGCTGAGTAGCAGTCAAACGTGATTGGCTCTTACTTTTAGAACCAACCAATCAACGCAGAGTGTTGATAAGACGAACTCAACAGTTGTATCTGCTGAACGCGGCCAATGTTTACGAATGCCGGTGAGCAGGTTTTGATTAATCGCGTTGCTTGATTCGGCCGAAAGATGAGATTTGATTTTTTTTCCGAGTCGACAACGACGCCCGGCCAACTTGGACAGTCGACACGTAAAAATCATGACTGTGCGCATGCGCACGACATAGTATTCCGACAGACGATTGATTGTAGACCCGGCCTTGGTCTACAATCAGTCGTATGTCGGAGTCGGATGTCGCAACGTAGCCGATGGTCCAATGAGAGAATTTCTTTTTCGGAAACGAATTTTCCTTGCCGACAAAGGTATAGCTTTGTCGGCAACCTTGTTGCTGTCGCTGTCGTTATCGCTATCGCTGTCGCCTATTGTGCAAGGAGCTTAAAGGTGAAATTTCATGGGCAGTGAAAAGCAGCAGATCGTGCTGATTGGCTATAAAATAGAGAAGTTCTAGAAATTCGAAAACTTCTCTATTTTGTAGCCAATCAATACGATCTGCTGCTTCTTTTTACTGCCCATGAAATTTTACTCTAAGACCCGGTCTACAATGGATGTTGTAAGTCGTAAGTCCTAAGAATTGGCCAATCACAGTTCATTATTCTTCCACCACAAGGAGAATAATGAACTGTGATTGTTCAATTCTTGCGACTTACGACTTTGAGGAGAATAATCGACTGTGATTAGTCAATTCTTACGACTCACGACTTTACGACTCGCATTGTAGACCTAGCATAACAGATCAAATCAAGCAACGCGATTGATCGAAACCTGCTTCCTAGCATTCGTAAACATTTAACATAACCTGTAATCTTGACCACGAACTATGAAACAAGTTACTTTACTCATTGAAAAATTTTTTAAATATTTTATATAAATATAATTATATGTAAATGTAAAACTTAACAAGCAGTGACCGCTGTTACACGTCGGGTTTAATAACATCGGTAGTTCTTAGGCTGGCAAATCACAGCTATTTCCTTCTTCTGAAGAAAAAATGTGATTGGCTAGTCTAAGAACTATTGATGTTATTAAACCCGATTAACGGCGCCGTGTAACAGCGGTCAGTGTTATCTTTTAACGTAAAACAGCTACGTTGTGTCAGTAAACACTAATAAGTGTTGTAACGTATGTATATTTCTGTAAATACTGTACTCGTTGAATAGAGTGCATAAAGGAAAATGCTTTTACATTCATGTGCTCATTATTGAGAGGTTACGAATCTGAAACGTCGTAAAATTTAATGTTGCGGCAATTCGTAGATATTGATAAAACGGGCCTTTTTTAGCGAGATTTTATCTTCAAGTATCTTCGCTATCAGAGTCTCGTAACGTGTAAACGAATTGACAGCAAGTTATAGCTTTTTATCTAAACAAAATACGAAGAATTTAAACCTGCGGTCCACTTGACGCTACAAATGCTTTGGAGCGTTCTTCTTCTCCTTCTTTCTTCATTGAAAGAAAAGAGAAGAAGAATGCTTCGAAGCATTTGTAGCGTCAAGTGGACCGCAGCTTAAATTTGTGTTCAAGTTTGCAAAAACAATAATTAACTAAAAAAAACTATGGCATTATGTAAGATTGGTCGAAACCTTACTGTTACTGTTACGGAAAAGTGTGTCTGGAGACCTTTAAGGCCATCGCATACAAAATGCATAGCTTAGCATAAGCGTAGCATAAGACCGCTAAACCAATTAGCATCCAGCATAAAGTCGCCATACTGATTTACATAAGATGCTTATTGGTCCAGCGGTCTTATGTTATGCTTATACAGCCTATGCAATTTTGTGTGCGATGGTCTTAACACACAAAATGCATAACGTAACATAAGCATAGCTTATATAAGTCTGCTGGACCAATGAGCACCTTCATAAAGTTGCCATATTAATTTACATAAGATACTCATTGGTCCAGCGGTCTTATGCTATGCGGTCTTATTAATTATGTTTAACTTTAATTTGTATGGCCTAGTTTACACCGACCTGTTTGGTTCGCGTATCAAGTACTATATTTGTATCAAATCCGTATAAAGTCTCTGTTTACACCGGTATAACTCGAGATTTGATACAGATTTGATATGGATATAATACTTGATACGCATACCGAACGCATACCAAATAGTCCTTAATAACCGTCTTTCCGACCTGTTATACTGGGTCTACAATGCGAGTCGCAAAGTCGTGAATCGCAAGAATTGACCAATCGCAGTCGATTATTTTTCTCAAATTCGACTGTGATTGGTCAATTCTTGCGACTCGCATTGTAGACCCAGCATTATTTCTCACTAGGAATAGAAATTGTTGTGGGAAGCAGAATAATTAGACTGAGTTTCCACTGAGCGCTTCACGCGTCGCGTCATTCGTCGCAAACAATCAAAACATCTTATTTTATTACATTTTTTGTGACGGGATGTTTAGATTGGTTAACGACAAACGACCCGACGCGTGACGCGTTCAGTGGAAACTCAGCCTAATTATTCTGCTTCCCACAACAATTTCTATTTTCAGTGAGAAATAACAGGTCGGAAAGACAATTATTAGCGACTATTAGACGACTATTAAGCCCCTTGCACAATAGGCGATAGCGATAGTGATAGCGACAATAAGGTTGCCGACAAAGCTATACCTTTGTCGGCAACCTTGTCGCTGTCACTGTCGCTATCGCTATCGCTATCGCCTATTGTGCAAGAAGCTTTAGACAATTATTAGACGACATAGTCGTCTATTCTGACCTGTCATTTCTCACTGCGTTGATTCCGCCATGTTTTTTCAAACTTTGACGACAGTTTTTGCACCATGCAGTGTCATTGGGAGCTTTCCAGCAAGCGACACAAGTTGACACAAGTGTCGTTCCGTCTTTGTTATTCATTGAATGCGAAGAAAGACAGAACGACACTTGTGCCGACTTGTGTCGCTTGCTGGAAAGCTCCCATAGTAGCCTCGATATAAATACATTCGAGTGTACTAGCCTCGAGCTATAATGTGTAAACTTATTCACTTCTTTGTAATTTTTAAATAAAATATAAATAATAAAAAAATGGCAGTTTCAACGATATCTCTTATCTATTGGCAGATTTTTATATACAGCGTGTATAAAAATTATATATAAAGGCAGTTTTGACGTATCAGTTTATAAAAAAATTTATAAAGGATCTGCTTTAATTAGAGAGCTTGAAATTGAAGACTCCTAACAATAAAAAGTTTCTGCAGACTTACAAGTTGTGAAGTGTAATACATAGTGCAATATTATTATTTAGTTTTCAGTTTGCGAAATACCTTGATGTTAGATTTTTACATGTAAATATTTAATAATTTTTTTTTTAATGTACTTAATTTGCGATGTAAAAATGTATTTAATTTCAACGCTGTAACTAAAACGTGCAAAGTATGTAAAACTAAAGTGTTACTAATTATTGACCATGTAATAAGCAGAGAATGTATTAAAAATATTCTTATCTAATTCTTTAAATTATGAATTTTTCGCACTTTATTCGCAAAACATAAAAATTAAAAAAAACTTTTATTTCTGTCACAGTAGTATTCTACAATGGTTCATGATTTCCGCATTATTCAATAAGTTCCTTTGTGTCATCATGTAGCTCTCAAAATACGAACAGCGTTCGAGCTTGGCGAGCTGATCTCCGAGAGTAAAATAACGTCGTGTCGATTTGCGAATAGGTCTTGAAAAGTTCGCTCGCCGAGAGCTGCGATTCATTCTCCGTTATAGGTACTCTTTAGGAATATGTCCATTTGCGAGAATCAATCTCGAGAGCTACTTTCGAGAGTTTTACTCGCAGGTGGACACGCACCATTAAAGTTATTATAACATAAACAAAAGTTAAAGTAAGGCTTGTGGTAAACCTCGTAAACTTTGACATGCAAAATAATTAAATTTACTAAAATTAAATGTTTTTATTACACATAATTCAAGCTAAACTAATTAATATTATCTAAGGCGTAAGACGTTACGGCAATGCCTATGCAATAGCCAATACGTGTGCTACCTACTGTTACTACGTTTACGCGGAGTAAATTATTGTAAGTTACTACAAATTCCCGTTTACGCGAAGGAAAATCCCGTTTACGCGAAGGAATTATCGTAAGTTTAGTATGGGCTGGCTCTAATACTTTTTCGTCGCAGTGTATAACATCTGTCGCTCGACGTTCGCCGCGCCGCGCCGCGCCCCGCTCGCCGCTCGTCTCTCGACCCCCACCGCTCGCCGCGCGCCGGGCACCGTGCCAGCCCAGCCAGCCGCCGAGGCCCGCCTCTATCGCTCCTTGTGCGCGCATTCGCTCAGACGTTTTATTTAATAACTCGTTAACTATTGCGAATTTTGCAAAATGGTACGAGACTTTTCTTTTCAGTTTGACCCAATCTACCCCCTCTATTCGGGTGGTTACTTTTATTTTTGACACCCTGTATATATTTTATATATATATTGTTGTCGAAACTGCCAATAGACAAAAGATGTCGTCGAAACTACCACTTTGTGCTTATTATTATTTTAACTAAAAACTACGAAGACGTATACAAAATGGTTTATGCATAGTAATCTGGAGGTGAGTACAGTTGGATGTATGCAGAGTACAGACATTGTCGTCAAAACTGCCTTCTAACATATATATATATATATATATATATATATATATATATATATCTTTATTACTATAATACTACTTAATCAAAATGTGTATATCTGAATAAATAAAGCTTTATTGTACTAAGCTATAAAATAGATATGATCAATTGCTCTAAATTGATTATCGACATTTATTAAAAATTAATTATAAATTTAAAACAGTTGTTATTTTATCTAAATATTCTATATGGTCAAAAAACTGTAATTTCCTCCAACTTGCTTGTTTCAAATACATTTGTATTGATTGTAATTTGTACATAATTTAAGAATAAATCATTTCTGTATACATAAACTGGCAATTCTCAGCGAGAAATGACTCATCAAATCGGCGTCGATAGACATCGGTCATTTCTGGCTGAGTTGGTACGATAAATCTTGAATTTTTTTTAAAATAAACAATGCGACACATTTTACTTTTTTGAAAAATTGTAGGAATAGTATCTCTTCCCTCTTCTTCTCTTTCTCTACCTCCCTCGCTCATTTAATAATTACATATGCGGGAGTATATTCAAGTAGTTAAATTGGATTATTTCAATATTAAACTTGTTTAATTTTACATTCTATTTAATTAAATCTAATTAATTTAATAAATAAAACATGCACATGTAAAAGAGTGTTATTAATTGAAGAAAACATTTGTACAACACGTTTATAATGATCTTTCTTTATTTAGAAAAAACATTAGACGTTTTGAACGCGATTATTTTCGCATGTATGTATACGATTTTAATCTTACAATATAAGTAAGTTAAAGTTAATTTCAATTTAAGTTATTATTTACTTATAACATTGGTTAATAAAGAAGACACTGAATATAAGCCTGACATTTATGGCGACACAATTACAATTATACGTACTATTGGAAATACCTCGTCATATAAGATTAAAAAATAGGAAGGAAAAATAGTTTCTACAAAACAAGATGAATTGGACAGTATTATAACGACGATGAATATACAGATTGATAATCCAATATCTGTTGTAAATCAAGATGTTTCAAAAACATTTTTAGTTACTTCTAAACCCGATGAAAAGTATAATTTATTTATGAAAGCTACTCTCTTGGATACCATTGAAAATAATTATAAGGAAGATTTCTATATAGTCGAAGAAAAATACAATAAATTAAGGATATACTCATTGACTTATAAAAGTCAACTGTCCGTCGACTTTTCGTTAATTATGCTCTTTAACAAGTGAAGAAGCCTGCGAGATAATGTCGGATATGGCAAAAGTGTCAAAAAATTGCAAAAGAGCGTTTACTTCACATGAATACACATTCTACCCATTCTAGTCTTTCTTAAAAAAAAAGAACGCACGCAAGATTAATGATAAAAATATTTACAAGAAGAAACGCTTAACATAATCAGACTTTGATTTACAAGAATCAATACGTTATTGTTAGAAAAATATATATTCTGATAATATTACTAATTCGCAGAATATTCACGGATAAAAATACAACAGAATATTTCAAGAGATTTTATCGAAACGCAAGCCAATGTTGATATATATTAACGCAATTACGCATTAACACATACGTTAATGTTATTAAATACAAAATATCTAAAAGTATCGTTTTATCAAACTTTCTCAAACGCATGAAAAAGAAAAAGAAATATTTACATTTTGTTATCATTAAGGAATTGGTTGCAACCAACAAAAGTAATAATGCATATAAAATTAGACTGAGCTCAGATATATAATTTTGACTCGACATTAACGGTGAGCAGATCTGCTAATAGTGAGGAAGTATCCCTCTCAACTTTTTTCTCGTTATGTCTGCAAGCTGAAAAATTGTAACCGTGAGAGGATTGAAGATCCCTCGTATAACGTTAGACGTGCGTCTAACGTCCTCACTCAGATATGTTAAAAGAGGTTACCTTGTAATCGAAGCTCTCATCATATAAGAAATGCTGATAATTATAAATGGTCTCAAAGACCAAGCCACAATCAGATTTCTTCACAGTTCACATCAATGGCTTCTCGTCTTATGCCAAAAAGGCTTTCTCGAACGTTCCAAAAATGGCTGCCTTCCTCGTGTCTGAAAGGTTCGCAGGAACGTTCCAAAAGGGCTGCCTTTTCTGCGACGACCGTCGTTTCCTTTGTGTGCTGCGTATCCGATCAAAACTTATAACGACAATAAGCGTACAATACGAATATGATTTCCGATCGGCTCGAGTAATAAATCTCATATACGGCACGAACGTTTTTTCGTAACTGCGAATCGAATATTCTAAAACTTCTCGAACAGTACAGACGAGTGTATATTACGACGGCCGGAAGACGAATGCTCGCTCGCCGGGCTGCGCGCCCCACCCGACATGCTCACGCACGCGCGCGGTAACCCTACGCCTCACCGCATCACACGCCTGGGACGCAACGCGGTTGGCGCCTCTTGCGCGCATTCACACGTGGTCTACGCAGAAAGCGCGGCTTGACCTACCGCAATACAAAAGCCACAGATGGCTGCACCGACACAATTTCTCTTTTTTTGCTTTAACTTTATACACCACGAAAACGCAATGTGACCCGCGTGACGAGCTAAACAATGAGGTATTATATATTGAAGTTATTGTAACGCATCGCAATAAACACTGAATTTCCCGAAAATGAAATTACACAAAGAAGCGCCTCAAGTCAAACACAGCGCGGAATCGAAAAAAATATATTTAATGCGTGTACGCGTAGTATAAGTTGATCCTCGGCTTGTTAATCTTGTGATCTTTAATATGATAGCGACTGTCGTCAGACAGCGTTATCCGATGTATATCGGAAGGGCTTGAACAAGCCCGCAAATGTGTGGTGCACGCTTATCGGAGGATTCGGAATGAGAATAGAACAAAGTACTTAACGTGAATGAACACGGCTCGATCGTCACCGACTTCTTTAGTAAAGAATGTAATCCTCGTCAGATTCCACGTAATTCGTCCTGTTAATAATCGAAGGATAATCGGGATAAGAGAGGTGAACGGAAGAAGTATATCCAGCGAGAACTTAAACTATTTATATAATAACGATAAGATTTTCGTACAGAGTCTTGTTTTCTACGTGTACGCGCGCTACCGATCTTCGTACATTCTACTATATACTTCTGCCAACCTAAATTAAGGACCTTCTTCAATGCCCACGCTCACAATAGCAGCGCCATCCCAGTATTACCACCTTAAAGCTAGAACCTTTTCAATATTTATGCTCACGGTAGCAGCGCTCACACAGTATAACCACTTTAAATCTAGAACCCTTTCAACATCCTCCCACCTTTAGATATTCACGATCCACATTGAGTGAACATCTAAAGATGTAATAGATCAACACACAGTTTACAATCTTTCAACGCGTTTTACTGTACGTCCACTTCTAGTTTTGTAAGGAACAATAGGAACATTTCCATCGCTTATCCACATCAACATCTACCTCCAGACAGTACAATCTCTGAACAGGTCGCACCAATTGTCCCGTCGCAGTAATTAGACGCACAACCCTTACAATCCCGTCTTTTCCCGGAAAAAGTTCTATTACTCTGCCCAGAGGCCATTCGATCCTTTTAGAACAATCGTTACCAATAATCACTATGTCACTTGCTTTTATCTGACGATTATCGGTTGACCTTTTGGCAGATGCATACTTTAACTGTCCGAGATACTCCAACCTAAACCTTTTACGTAATTCTTCCTTGAGAAATTGTCGATACTTAAATCTACCCTTCAGTTTTTCCCTATCGATAAAGTCGCAGTCGGGTAAACCTACTTCGCAGATCTCTTGCAGAAACAAACTAGGAGTAATGGGAGCCAGATCCCAAGGATCGTCAGATAAATAAGTCAAGGGTCGAGCGTTAATTACAGATTCGCAATCGCACAATACAGTAAGCATTTCTTCATAACTTAAACACGCCTTACCAAGTATTTTTCGCAACATACGTTTCAAAATTCGATTCAATCGCTCCCACCAACCTCCCCACCAGGGAGCACTTGGTGGATTAAACTTCCATTCCACTTTTGGCACTAGGCTAGCTTTCAGGCTTTTTTCCCAATCAATTCGTTTCAGTAAGTTATTAAATCTTTCAAAGTTAGTCCCATTATCACTATAAACTGTACTCGGTCGTCCCCTTCTGGCTACAAACCGACGAAATGCCTCTATGAATTTATCGGTTGATAAAGACGACACGAGTTCGAAATGTACCGCCCGATACACTGCACATGTAAAAATACAAACCCATGCTTTTACCTCATTTTTTAGAAACAATGGATCTGCAAAGTCTACTCCCACAATTTCGAACACTCGAGCGTCGCGAACGCGATTCATAGGTAAAGGAGCAGTCGCTACCGTAAAAGGTTGAGCATTCTGTCGTGCGCAGACGACACATTTTCTTACGATATTACGTGCGACCTTTCGGCCGTGTATTATCCAATATTCTTCTCTGAGAGCATTGAGTAAGGCGGTGACATGAACATGTCCCAAACGTGTGTGAAATTCGCGAATCATCATTCAAACTAGTGGATTTTCTCCCAGTAAGACTATTGGATAACGAAATGAAAAAATATCATCACGCTCTAATATTTTCGATTTCATCCGGATTAAACTATCTTCAGCAACAAAAACATTCATATTACGCAATCGTATGTCGTCAGTTCCATCAAACGAGTCTCGCTGTATGATTGCCAAAACAGTTCTTTCAGCATCATTGATTTCATTGCGCGTTAATTCCCCACTTAGTTTCTGCTTTCCCGATTTGTGCAATTTGTAATTAGTAACAAACCGCTTTATACGAGCAATTGCTCCTACTACAGTGCAAAAGTCAGAAGTACTGGGTACAAAGAAAGGCTGAATCCCAATAGTACGATTCACTTGTGATATCGCTGACACAATTTCAGAGTCTATGATTTGACCCGTTACCTTGGCAGTCTTACGTATCTCATTCTTTATTTCGTCCTCGTGAATCACTACGTTCGAAACCGGCCACTCAGATTCAGCCCCCCTAAGCCACTCCGGTCCGTTCCACCAATTCACCCTACACAGTGCGTCGAGTGTACATCCTCGCGATGGCAAATCTGCCGGATTCAACTTGCCTGGAATGTGTCTCCAGGATTGGTTATTTGACATATTTCGTATTTCTTTAACGCGATTGTCGACAAAGGATGCCCAAGGACAATTCCGTTGGATCCAGAATAGAACGGTGCTAGAATCACTCCAATATGTTATCTCCTTATCTGTCATCTTAAGAGAATCCACAGTAGAACGCGCCAGTCGAACGCCCATACAGGCAGCTAAAAGTTCAAATCGATTAATCGTCATAGTAGTAACTGGAGCTACTCTAGCTTTTGCTGAGAAAAACGAGACGTTAACCTGAGAGGCACATTCCACGCGCGCAAAAATCACCGCAGCATATGCTTTTTTACTAGCGTCACAAAACACATGAAACGTTATACTCGTATCGCGAACTGGCGCATCAAATGCCCAGCGCGGAAAACGGATCTCGTTTAAACGTACCAAACCCTTGAGCCATTTCTTAAATTCGTTTCGTATCTCGTCACAAACTTTATCATCCCATTTAATTTTAGAGATCCACGTTTGTTGTAGTAGAAGTTTAGGATTGATCATCACGGGGCTAACAAAACCAAATGGATCGTAAATGCGGTGAGAAAAGGAAAATATTACTCGCTTCGTAATTTTTTCGTTCATAATACTCTCAGTCGAGGGCATTACTAAACGCAACGTATCATCGTTCTTATCCCATATAAGCCCTAATACCGGAATATCTATGTCTTGTATCTTTGAATGTGAAGTCTCCCACCCTCTGAGATCAAACGCTCCCTCACTCAAAGCCTGTCTCGCGTCGTAAATAAATTGCTCAACTTCGGTTATCGTACTTAAACTCGTTACGCAGTTGTCCACGTAAAAACTTTCCATCAGCTTAGTGAGATTCTTATCTGCGTCTTTAAACATAGATTTAATTTTTTTTAAATGATAATTGATTACCGCTCCTAAAAAAAAGGACTACAAGATACACCAAATACTACTCGGCTATGTCGGTAAACAATTATTGTTCCGAGCTCGTCATACTACAAGAATCTCAAAAAGTCTCGATCCCTTTTATTCAAGCTTATTTGTAAGAACGCCTTTCTAATATCTGCCACTACGCCAATTCTTTCTGCACAAAAACGCAATAAGATTGTAAAAAAAAGTTCAATTAAATTGGGCCCTTTTTCCAGACAGTCGTTAAGTGATGGAAAGTTTTTACATTTAGTGGATGCACCAAATACCGGTCTCAAAGGAGTGGTACTTCCCACTTTAACGACGCCTCTATGTGGCAGGTAGTGTGCCTCCTGGTCGATCTCCTCGTCTGGCATTACCTCGATGATTCCTTCTGCTAACCAGTCGCCGAATACCTGATCGTATGCATTGTACAACGCTGACGTTTTCAAACTCTTGGTAGTCGTGATGAGCCGCTTCTCTGCAAGCTCCCTATTGCACGGTAAACTGGGATGCGTCTCGACCCACGGGAGACATACTTTGTATCGTCCTTCCCTATTGACAATAACTGTTTCTTCAAAACGTTGAAGAACCTCCTCGTCGTGATCTTTGCGCGATTTTTCCATAACAGGATCTCTGATGCCAATTACATCTAGCTCCCAAAGATCAGATACACAGGCTTCGCGCTGAAACATAGAAATCGCCTGCTCTGCTAAACCATCTGCAGCACATCTCGGAACCTGGCCCATCAGCGTCCAGCCAAGACTCATCTCAACTGCTGTCAATCCACACTTAAGTTGTTGAGTACGACCGGTCATCAGTTTTCCCGCTATATCTGCCCCAACGAGAATTTTGATTGGTGCAGCGTAGTCGCATTCAGTTGGTCCATCAGTGAGTCGTATGCCCATCTCCTTCAGTTCGTCCATCCATGGCTGCTTTTCCCACAGAGGAATTTCTGCGCATATTTCCTCTTCGTCGAACACTTTGAAGTTGCACGAATAGCTGTTGTCCAGACTACTCAGATGAACCTCATACTTCTTATGACTTTTGACTTCAGACGTAATTGTTGCTGAAAAGCGAGTGCTTGAGCTTGTGTTCACTAATCGCTTCGTATTTCATTTGACGTATAATGTCCTTAGTAGCGTAAGATCGAGTGGAACCTTGATCGAAAAATAACCGCACTACGCGCTCTTTCTTACCATTACGAATCTTAGCATGTAATGTCTGTAAAATTACGTCCGCTTCTCTAGTTTGGTTGAAATTCGACAGTACATTTTCTTTACCATTGTCTGTGTTGGTTGATACCGTCTTATCCCCTCGGCCGTTTATATCTGGACACATTAACACCACGTGCCGACGACTGCACATCGCACATTTTTGATTGCCGCGACACACACGACTCTGATGACCGATTTTTAAACAATTATAGCACGCTTTCTTTTGTTGTAAAAGTGCTTTTCTCTCGTCCAAAGTCATTTTGCGCGCTTTTTCACACTTTACACTCACGTGCTCTTTCTCACAGAATACACAGTCTATCGGTTTATTCGGCTTTCCCTGTGCGTGTAGGCTTATAGCGGAGGGTGTATTTTTTGCTTGATGGCGCCGACAGCGCAGAGACCATCACCGGCGAGATTACGCGAAACCCATAGGTTAAGGGCAATAAGACATACCCATGTCAGGGAGCGCCATATTGCGCAGTTTACTTCATTTTGTTTTGTTTGAGCGCCATATTGCGCAGACAGAGAATATTTACAGCGCCGTAACGCGCACTAGTCACATAAGACTGAGCAGCCATGTTGGCCATCAAACTGTTTTGTTTATTTTGATATAAATAAATTTATATTTCCTAACAATATCTTCTTTAATCCCCTCCATTACGCGAGCGAGATTAGTACTAAGATAAACCGCGGAATAAAGTACAAAAGCGACACTTTAAGGTTATGAACACACTCATAGGCCTCAAAGAAACAGCTTCCCAAAAGTGAAAAACCACTTTTAAGTGTAGCTTCAGCGTGAACCGGAGAATAAGATTCCGTGACTCATTGTACGGTTTAACGCGTAGTTTAGAAGATAAACGCGAAAGTAGAAGTTATTCGACGCATATTGACTCCGGGGAACCTGGTATACGTGTTAGAACAATTTCCATACCGATAGCGCACCAGGTTCGCGAAGTAGCGAACTGAGCATCTTCTGCGAGGACAAACGGTTCCGATGGCTTCGGGAAGTCGAGACGAAGCGAACGCACCCAGTCCCGTCAACGGCGGACCATTGCCCCGCGAAGTAGCGAACGGGACATCCCACGCGATAGCCAAGGGCATGATCGGCTTCGGGCGAGTCCGCAGAATGCGAATACCGAGGCGCCATCCACCTAGAGTCACTGCCAGCGGAAATAGCGAACGGTGCGTGATACGCGAATGCGAAGGCTGTAGGCAAGTTTGATGTCACCTGGCGAACACAAAAATATCGAGGTCGATGACGTACGACCAACGCCCTGGGAAGTAGGAAACCGGAAATTTTCTCCTGGAACAAACTCAAGAAATGTGTGTACCAGGTCACAGCAAACAACCCTATAAGGTCGGCGACGACGCACGACCAACGCCCCAATAAGTAGCGAACCGTGTAAGGTGGAGGATACTCAAGGATAGAACCGCGTTCAGAGGAACAAGGCGAACATCGCCAACAGGTCAGCTACATCGCCAGGCTAACGCCCCGCGAACTAGCGAACCAGTAAGCGTACGTAAAAACGAAAACATGGTTAAGGTATATACGACCAGGGGAGTACGAATCCAAGGTCAAAATTATCCTCCAAGGCACGCGAAGCTACTTAGCGAACGATCCATCCGATCGACCTAAAAATTGTATTGCAAGTGCAGCGGCACACGCCTGTCACACCCGTGATGTAGAATCAATGAATTTTCAAGCTTGAAATTTCGAAAAGATGAGAAAGGGTAATACGAGCGTGTGGCATTGCAACAACGGGGAGGACCCCGAGGTAAGCGTGACGCCTTCTAAGCCAGCGACACTTGGAAGACGCCACGGCACAGAAATTTGTTAAGATTAATTAACGCAAACGTAAAGAAAGTTAACAAATACATGTGTATGTAGAATCGTAACGGCAACAGTCGGGACACCCGATATATGTGGGAACTTTCCAGAGGAAAGAGAAAGCTACACAAAAACCTGTTTGCGACGAACGGCAAGCGAACACGCGTGCGAAAATAAGAGGCGCACAATAAGGGCATGTGATCACATATGATAAACGCGTGATAGCGAACGCGAGCGACCGCGAGGAAGGGTGAGCACTCGAGGAGTCTCTCGCCAGCCGTGATATAGAGCGGACGCGTATATGTATCATCCAGGCTACGAACAACGAGAATCCCGTGTACGGAGCGAATCCGCTTTAACACTGAATACGTTATTATAACGCAAAATATTAACTAATATCGCGAACGTAGAAGCAGTTACTCGCATAGTGCGGTTACGCGTGCGGAATTGAATTTGTATACTCAAAAGTAAAGGAAAATAAATTATTATTTTACCCGTAATCCTAATTTCGACGATCCTAATTTTGATATAACTACCTGCTTTCCCTATCGGGGTCCAAACGGTGATCCTGCGGCAGTCCAACGAAGGTCCCGAGGCAGTCCAGCAGTGCACGGCGGCAGTCCCACGACGGTCCAGCGGCAGTCCAGCGGCGATTCATCCAGCGAACTTGAAACAGAGAGGAGAATAGCGAGGGCATCGCAAGGGTCAGTGATATCTATTCTTATATCTTTCTCGGTGGGCACAAAAAAACCGAGTGGCGACCGTGATAAATCTGAAATTAAACCGAGTCGTGGCGTGGCCGACCCTTCGTCCGGTCACAACCTATCTGAAAAATCTGCTTGATTCATATTAAAAGAGTGAATTTCTATCAGAAAACTGTGTTTTTGTCCTTGAATTGCCAGATTCACTTTTATAAAAAATTAGTCCTTACAGATCTGTATTTACTCATAAGACAATATATATAAATATACTTTCATTATGAATAAGCTTTCGCCACTAAGATCTGATAGAAACAAATTGTCGACTTTTCGTATTAATGCGCATTCGCTTTCAAACAGTCAAGTATGTTCAAAACCTATCAATTTACAACATATGTAATGTGATAGGAGAATATAATCCTTCCCCTCGACATCAACACTCGATGTAATAACAGATCCGATAGGGCTACCGATAGTCGTACTACCCGCGCTGTGCGAGCGCCGAGCCCCGAAAACCGCCGAGACAGAGGGCCAATAGCGTAGCCGCACGCGACAGAATATATCGACCGATAACGACTAGGATCGAAGGTGTGGTCGCGTGGTAGCAGGACGACCGAGAGATCGACGAAATAAAACTCTCTCGTCGGTCTTCGGCGTGAACAGTTCGAATCATACATTGTCAGATTAGAGCGTTGGAGACCTTGCTCGTCGGTCTTCGGCGTGTAGGGTCCGAGTAATTTTGTCTGCCAGTTGAGAATACTATAGAGCGTTGTATTGTACGAGTGTTCTGAATAACTGTCAACGTGATATAGAGATTGTGAGCGGGCCGTACGCTGTATATGGTAGCAGTAACATAACATGTATGTAAGTTTAATTAAATTAATACGCTTGTATAGCTTGTCTATCTCTCTTCTCTTGATTTTTGCAATATCCCTTAGGTCCCCTGGGGAACTTTCCTTGAGTGCCTCATAATTAGTCGTGGATCAATAATACGTGAGTTTGTTAGTTCTCACAAAACTAACTGGCGCCCAATTGTCATAAAATATTAGTCAATTCTTGGAGCCCTGGCAGCCCTTGACCCAGGCCGCGCCAGGTGTCGGCGTTACACGCAAAATTAATTACTAATCTTCGTCAAAGATTTTAGTAGCCAAAGAATATATACTTCTACCCCCAGGTACAAATCCGGGGGTCGGGGGGGCGCGTTCCCCGCGAAGGGAACGCCATAAGAGATGGGCGAGGGGGGTCCGGGAGGAGCAGCTGGTGGGGGGGGAACGAGGAGTGGTGGAAATTCACTTCTGGCCTCAGGTACTCTGGAGGGGGTCGGGGGAAGTGGGGTACCGCGTTACCGACGGTGCGCGAGGAGGGAGCGTCGTCGATCGCGGCGAGGCGCGTACTGTCGCGTCGCCCGCTTTTCTCTGTCCTAACAGGCCGGACGTGGTTTTCCGGCCTCCCGTTTCCCAAACGGCGAAAATCGCGATTCTTCCTCCCGCGAGGGGGAGCGTCGATCGCGGCGTCGCGCGTTTCTTTATCCCAACGGGCCGGATGCGGTTTTCCGATGTATCGAAAGAGATAGAGAGAGACGATACCGCTCTCTTCGTTCACCCGAACCGTACGTTTCGCGAATAATTTTTTTGTTGCGCGTCCAAACTCGTTCAAGGTCGCTGTCGTCACATCCTCCTTTTGTTTTTCTCGAACGACGCGGCGAGCGGTCGTCGTTTTTTTTCCCGGGGAAAAGAGCATATCCGGCGTGGAAAACCAACGTTGAGATAACGAACGCGTATAAAAGCTCGCGACGGCGCGGCAAACGGTGACGCAAATTGACAAATGTATTGTGAGAGAGTGGTGCGAACCGATCGGAACGGGAATAAGTTGTTTTTTTAATGCGGCATGAGCGACGAGTACGTAGAACTTTGCAAACCGGTGTTTAATTCTAAAATTAGAAAACCGATTGTAAAAATAAGCGAACCGCTCGTGAGGAATTGTTGCAGATCGGATTTGTGGAGAGTCGACGTAACGAGATATCTGATCCGTCGCGAAATCGGAATCGCCGATCGCCAATCGAACTGGAGGTTTTTCTATTGCCAAATATATTTTGGTGTGTTGCTCCTCTGAATTTCATATCACAGCCATTTTTGACGATTTGGATCGCCGTTTTACGCATCGCCCTCTCCGTTTACATCGTGCGGAAACGCGAAAGGATGTAACATGCGAGACGTTCTGGAGATTGTATCCTCGACTGCAAGGAGGAAAGCGTGCTCGCGTTGCTCACAAAGTGGTTGTAATATGCTGATATAATGATGCACATATCACAGCCAGCTTTGATGAGCGTTGCGGCACTCACAATTCAACGAGTTTGGAATGCGCGAAAAAAAAAATTAACGGCGAATTTCTCCCTATATTTCGACATTTAGCGACTAAGGAATGGGTTAGTTGGAATAGGCAAAAAGATAGTTACAAATAGCGAATGAGCATAAATAAAAGTATTGTTTTTACCTATATATTTTACGTTGCAAATAATAATTTTTGAAAAGTGAAGTTAGAAGGATATGTTTACATAATTATAAAAAAGTGGGTGTTTACAGTAAAATAATTTATGTTGCATGTAGTCGTATAAATTTATGTTATAATATCCGTATGCTGCTTTTCAAAACGGAAAGGCTGGATTTGCATTATTATTTCGTGTTGTGATTTAATTTTTTAACGTAATTAATGTAAATACGTTCGATCACGGTACTTTCGCGCAATTTAATTATTTAAATGCGATTATGCAATTTGTAATAATTCAAATAAATCTTTTTATTTTTATCAAGATCAAGATATGTCGTTTTGTACGTAACATTGCCGAATTGTTGTAAGCAGGTACAAATGATATTCAAATCTTAATACCCTTTAATTAAAAAAAATAGATTCCCGTGATGTCTTGTGAAACACGAGCGTAACGCACTTCGAGGCCGATGCCGCGACGCTCCGAACTTGTCTCCGTGTCGTAACGTTTCGAAACTTTAGTAACGCGCCAGCCAATGACACACCCGGTAGATAGACGTGTTTGCGCGACAAGTATCGCGTGCATGTATGCGTGCAATGCGAGCTTTTGGCGAGAGAGAACAGCCCGATTTGTATAGTAAATCGCATTCGCAGACGCTTTTGCGGCGTTAACGTAAGTGTATAAAAATACAGTATACACGTGGAGCTTTTTAACGACGACGCGTTTTCGGCATTGTGCCATTCCGTGTGCTCATTCGACACACGAGAGACGAAGGTGTGGGCGAGGTCACGTGCAATTACCTCGACTTGTCTCGCGTGTGATTTGAAATTGATTCAATTGTAATTATATTTATCGGTTCTTTAAATCTTTCAAGAGGTCTTACTGTTTCAAATTAACATAGAATCACATATGTTTTTTAACTATAATGTACAAGGTCTTAAATTTGCAAACTTTTAGGAGAAGAGAATCGCATATAAAATGTTTCAAGTTAAAATTTGACTGAATATAAAGCAATATTATTATAAATTTTAGAAACTTTTTTGTATGATTAAAACCACGTTATATACGTGTAGGTTTAGAATTAAAAAAAAGATATGTGTGTTTATGGATTAAGGAGAGATCGACCCCAAATTTTGGTCAAGGTAGTCACATTGCAGTTTGTAAGGCACCAGTTTTGGGACACTCCGTTCAAAAGTGACTATAATTGGTGTTTTTAAATCACTGGTTGTGTTGATGAACGTAATAAGAATTTTAAATTAAGTATATTTATTTGCATGCTTTTAAAGCATTTAACATGTTTGCAAAGTAGTTGCAATTTGAAGTACTAATTCTTTGCGAGAGATTTTATAAAATCATAAAGTTAATTGTATATATAAAATAACATTTATTAGTCATACGAACTACCTTAATACAATTTCACTTTCCATTGATTAATATTGTTTGTATCAAAATCCTGGATGGCGGTTACACGCCGCGCACTCTTCAATGCGAATCTGCGTCAAAGGAGAAAAAAAATCCGGCCATCCCGCGGGAGGAAAATTCAATGTTCGATAACCGGATACATGCGAGCGCCGGCTTAAAATTTAATTTTTCAAACGCAGGCTGGACCCTTCTGGGTAAAATTCATTTGGCCCATCTCGCTCATAACGCTCATCGAGCAACGTTCGTTATACGAGTATGTATGTACAGATGCTGTGCTTTCTCGATACGAATATATAGTGTCCGTGACGCACGGTATAGCATATATTTAAATATACAAATTAATAATAAAAACGAAAATTTTTATTAATAACTTTTTGAATTTTACGTTAAATTTATAACAATTGTTGTAAAATCTATAGTATACCTATATGTAAGATTGATAAAATAGACTGATGTGAGACGTGGAACAAATAAAAACATAATTTTTTGTAAGCTCTAAACACATGCCTTGCACATAGTTTGCTTGACAACTATGACAACTTGCGAAACAGCAAAACGAGTTCTGTATATCATGGGCTTAAGCTCGTTCTATCGAAAGAGGAGAGAGAAGGGACGAGCCCTCCGTACGACCCTCTCGATATGTCAGATCAGGAAAAATCCGGGAGTGTGCGACATCCTGCGTGATCTGCATCGTGTACCCTGGCGTAATCGATGGAATCACGTATTTTCTATCATCGCGATCGCGCAACATTGAAGTTGATGATCTCGTTGACGAAAAGCCACTCTTTTGAAAACTCTATGCCTCTCCGAAATTGTACGAAGGAAAACATGCGACGGTAACAAGTCAATCAATAGAATGCAAGATATAGCATAAAATTTGCACTTAAAAAATATATAATACTATTAAGAGGAATAAAATAAAATAAAAGTTTCATTATTTATAAAAGTGTCATTTATATTTATACAATACGTAAAATGAAATAAAATATATTTAAAAACAATACGTAAAAAAAAATAAAAAAATAAAAGAAAAAAACATTATTAGAACAACTCGCGTTATCGCTCGTAACCGCACCTCGCGTTATCGCTCACTCGCGCCGGAGCGGCTCGGCGTTATCGCTCACACCTCACGCTCGTACTCACACCTCGCGCGCTGGAGCGGCTCGGCGTTATCGCTCGTCGGGTCATTCGCGATGAAGCGTCTCCGCGTTATCACTCCTTCCCGTCTCGCTCTCTCGTCAATCGTTCGCCGTTTCTCTGTTTGTTCAATTAAGAGGTACCGCGACCGACCATTCTTACGCATTCGGCGGTACGCAATGTTTATCGCGTTCTCGCGACCGACCATTTTTGCGCACTCGGTAGCTCGTAATGTACACTGTGGAATAGGCGCGTGTGAAGAGGAACGACATTGTTCGTTGATCTTTTTTTTTCATTCTTTCGTTTATTTAACTCAATATAGACGGATACACATTGAATAAAAAATGATTAAATACAATACAGATAGATGAATGCAACGTAGAGAAAAAAAACGAGTAATACGAAAAAATACAAATATGTTATACGAGTAATATGATAAAAAAAAACAATTGTGTTATACGAGTAATATAAAACAAAATACAATTATGTCAAACAAGTAATATAATTTTTTTTTAACAAATCCACGGAGTCGATGCTGGACAGACATTCGCGTCGCTGGATCCACCAGTCGCGCAGCTTCAGAACGTTCTCCATCGCGCAGCACCGTTGATGACGTCCGCAGCGAAACGCGCGATCGGGGCGAAGGAACTCCAGGCGATCGACGTCGTCGTACTCGTCGTCGATGGACGTGATCGTCGCGTTGAGGTCGCGAACGGCGTCGCCGAGAATTTCCTCCAGCCACCTTTTCTTTTCGAGCCCCTTCACGTAGATTCGCACGCCGGGCGTCTCTTCTTTCTCCCACGTTTCTTCCAGGCCGTCGCACACCGCGCGTCGAATTATCGTCTTCGCTAAGCGATAGTCCACGTCCCCGTCCTCCCAACGGAGGCCGTGGTGATTCGCCATCAGTCAGCTGGCCCTTTCCTTCTCGGCCCTCGTCAGCAGATCCTAACTCATCGGGGCGCGAAACACGTGATGGGCGAGTACGCGCGTCTCGCTTCGCAGCACGCCTACCTCCTTCGCGAAAAATTTCTCGCCTACCACAAAACCCTGCAGGTCGACGAAGATCGTCGTCGTTGTCGTTGCCGCCGCGGCCATCGAGTCGACGTATGTTGAAATAAAAAAACAGTAAAGATGTGCTTAAACTGCTCGTTTCTAACGGTCTGAGGAACGATGAAAGGTTTGTTAGTTATATGTGCCTCGTTTCCGGGAAATGGTTTTTTTTCTACAACCGCATTTTTCCGTTAGATAATTTTGCGCACAACGTTGGTCAGCGGACTGTACTCGATGACGCAATTGTGAACGATGAGACAAAAGGCGGTGGTTTTCGGCGGGACGTTTTCCTTGCATTCAAATTCGATGCGCACGTCCACGGTGGCGCTCTTCACCGATTCGTTTTGACGGGAACAGTCGATCACCACGAGCGGAGCTACCCTCGCGAATTCGCGCGGGGATAAGAGCGCGTTGTCGCGACCGTCCCCGTAGTACGCTCCTCGAAATTTCGCGTACATCTCGTACAGCACGGCGAACTTGTCGCTTTCGAAATCCGCGTTCACGTCGTCGTAGGGATAGAATTCCGAGTTGAGATACAATTTTACGTTGGTGAGCGTGCAATGATCGAATCTCGAGGCGTTTTCCGTGAACTCGTTTCGCCGTCCGGTCTGCAGCGCGAATATGACGTATCGCGGCTTCTCCAATTGCGGCGCGGCTTTCACGGCCCACGAATGCTTAGTCGTGCTCTGCAGCAAGGGAAATTCGTACAGATCCCAAGAGCGAAAGCCCACGCTCAGAAATCGTCCGCTCTCCAACGTTCGCAGTATCGATAACTTAGTCACATCGTTCAACGATACGTGCGGCATACGCCATTGCATCTTCATTAGCGTAAATTTAGGATCCTTGGCCGGATCTCTCGGCACGTTTTTCCTCGGATCTACGACGCAATTGACGTCGTGACGAGCGCGTATCAGGATAATCTCGTGTTTCGCGTTTATCACCACGCGTCTGTAGTGCTCGCAGAAACCCAACAGATCTTTCAAATATACGCAAAAGGTGAAATCACCGGATGCGCTGTTCAGATTCGATTCGTTCGTCGGATAACTCATCCATCCGGCGTTCTGCAGTCTTCTAGATTGTTCGGGGGTCAGCGACACGTAGTTCTTTATGGTGCTGGTTACTCCGACGTTTCTACACCGATCGATCTCCACGCCGTCGAGTTCGTAGCGAATTTCGTCGAACATAAACGCGACGTAGTTGTTAACCAATTTCGCGTATTGCCTTTGATCATCCTTCCCAGCCGACGTCGTCGCGCCGTTGTCGTCGTGAATAAGATGTCCTTCGACGTACAGAAAACTGTCGCACGGCAGCGTATACAGATCCTGCTGCTGTATGGGTATTCGTATCTCGTCGTTGTACCCGAACGTTGTGCTGACGTACGGGTTATACGTGTGAATCTCGATTCCGACGATGCGCTCGTCGAAGATCGGCTCACCGCCAATAATCAGTATGTCGACTATTATTTTTTCCCTTGATATAGAAACGACGCGACGGTGAGGAGTTTCTCACGGCGAGACCCAACGATCGTAGAAACTTGACGTTGGCGCTGCTGAGAACGGCTCTCCTTTCTCCTCCTCCGCCATCTCTTTTCTTCCCTTCACCACCGATCTCGTCGTAGAGCGGGCTAGCTCGCTCGTTCGTGCTCGATCCGTTCAAAACGAGCATCCCTCTCTCTTCAGGTTGCGCGCACACACACGCACGCACTAACTGCGACGACGTACGTGCAGTCTGATCGTTATCTCCTCACCGCGAAAGTCGATCAGCCGATCGTTCTGATCCACGACTCGCACCGTGATATCGGTAACGTTTCGCGCGACGATTGGAAGGTAAATGATCTGCGTCGGAGTCTCCGACAGTTTATATCCCGGCGGCACTTTCGGCGCGAATTCGTGGATCGCGTGCACCGAGCGTCCGTTGCTGTACGCTCCCGCGGTGATGTAGCATTTGATGCGAATCACGTTAACGCTCATGACGTCAACGGGTCTGTCGGAAACGTATCATTTGTTCGGTTTTAAAATGCGATCGCGCGAGAAACCCAAAAGGGAACCGATGCTGTTGGGTTTTGTAAAATTCACTCTGTAGGCGCACTTTATCTCGCTCTTCATGGTATTCTTGTTGGCGCGAAGAGCGAGTATCGTTCTATCACCACCGTCTTCGTTTTTGCCGTCGTCCTCGTATATGCTGTAACTACCGTCACTGTCGTTATCGTCGTCGTCGTCCTTCTCCGTTCGGTTTTTTTCTCCTACCCGTTCGGCGCCAACGGTCTGCGTTTCTTTTCCTTCTTTATCCTTCATTTTTTCTCTCTCACGTTTGCGATGAAGAAGAGCGGCGCGCAGATATCTGCTCACGGCTCGCAGCTCGTACGACCCTTCCGGAACGACGATCTTCCGGTCGTCCTCGCCGAAGTAGAATCGATTATTCGCGGACGTAACGTTCGGTATCGAATTGTACGTCTCGAAAGTCGTTAAACCCAGCTCATATTTGTCGACGCTCAGGTCCAAAGCGGGAAAGTGACTCGCCGTGAGAACGCTGATGGTTCCAGATAACGTGAGCGTCAGCGACATCGCGGGAGAACGTCGATCGTTCGCCACTACCCCAATCAATTTCGCGAAGAAATCGCAGGCACAGCTGTCCGCAGATTCTCTGATCGAACGTCTGAAACGCTCGATGATTGTAGGTCACGATCGCGCTATCGCCGCCACCGAGATATCGCGCGAGATCCCTCGGCGGACGAAGATTTCCGAACCCGTCGAAATAGATGGCCGCGTTCCCTCTTTTCTCTCTGCACCTCGGGATCCGCTTTTATGTGTTCCGGTAAACGGTCCCACAACAGATGCACGAATTTCTCAAAATTACGCAACAGAACGATCTTCGGAACGAATTCCAACTCCTCGGCCGTTAGATTGAGAATATCGTGTCTGTCCGTCAGTATCAGAAACATCTCGATTACCGATGCACGCGCGCGAACGATTCGTTGCTTTCAGATTAATTTTTTTTTGTACGGATGCGACGACACGCTCGCGCTACTTATACCTACGCGCGAGGCGTTTGCGCACGCGCGACGAAACGAAACGACGTCAGCGCTCCCCTTCCCTTTCGAGGAGCTCATCGCGAACGAATCGAGCGAGCGCGCGCCTGCGGAAAAGACCGAGAGAGAAAGAGAGAGCGAAAAAAATGCGATTCGTGCGACAGTCGGTGACGATAGGAATCTCGAATCTGGATCGCAAAACGCTGACGAGGTCGGGCGCAACCGAGAGAGAAAACAGAGAATCGCGCAGGCACGGTCCTCTCCTGCCGAACGTTATGCGCTGCATCATTTGCGGACCCTCCAATTGCGGTAAGACAAACGTTCTGCTGAGTCTGCTCGAACAACCGCACGGTCTTCGTTTCGAGAACGTATACGTGTACTCGAAATCTCTGCAACAACCGAAGTATCAATACCTCGAACGATTGTTCGAACCTATGGACGAGATCAGCTATCGCGCGTTTTCCGACAATCGCGACGTCGTTCCGCCCGACGAGGCGCTTCCCGACTCAGTCTTCGTCTTCGATGACGTGGCCTGCGACAAGCAGGACCGTATGAGGGAGTACTTTTCTAGGGGTCGACATTCGAATATCGATTGCATCTATCTCTGTCAAACGTATGCTAAAATACCGAAACATCTCGTGCGCGATAACGCAAATTTGTTGATCCTGTTCAGGCAGGACGGCACCAATCTGCGACACGTGTACGACGATCACGTGAACATCGATATGTCGTACGACGAGTTTCGCGCGTTCTGTCGCGAGTGTTGGCGACGCACCCTACGGTTTTGACGAATCGGGGCAGCGGCGACGGAGTCGACGGTGCGTCCGCGGTGAGATTGCGCTCCTCGATCGAGTCCCTGCGCAATTACGCGCGCAACAACGCGCTCTTCGTGAGCGAGGATTCCTACGACGCGAGGGAGCGCAAGATACGAAGAGTAGCTGCGCCGGAGATCGACACCGACGCGACGAACAGGAGTTACGTCGAGGACGCGATCGAACGGCTCAGGAAAGTCGTGACCGGTGAGATCGAGAAGAAAAACGCGACGCTGAAGAACGACGCGCTCCGTTTGGACGAGGAATCCTACGACGCGAGAGAGCGCAAGATACGGCGCTTAGCCTCGCCGGAGGTCGGCACCGACGCGATGAACAGGAGCTACGTAGAGGGCGCGATTGGGCAACTGAAAAGCGTTTTGATCGAAGAGATTAAAAATAACAACGCGATCCGAGAATTGGAGAACGAAATCGCGGCGCTGGAAAGCGTCGCGCTCCGTTTGAACGCTCAGGATTCCTACGACGCGTCGGGACGCAAGATACGACGCGTAGCCGCGCCGGAGGTCGGCGCCGACGCGGCCAACAGGAGCTTCGTCGAGGGAGCGATCGCGGAGCTCGGAAAGACTTTTAAGTGATGCAATAAAAGAATTTAAAAAAGAGTTCGTTACTGTGACAGATAAGCTCGAGGTCGAACTCATCGCGATCAAAACCGTTTTACGGATTATCAAACAAAAATGAGCGTGGAAAAACGCAGACTCGTGAAAGAATTGCACGCGCCGGCGCGAAAAAACTTTCCTCGCCGCCGCGTCGTGGTGCGCGGTTACGACGACCTGTGGCAGGCCGACGTGGACGAGATGCGCCCCTATTCGCGCGCGAACGCGGGTCACAATTACATTCTGACGGTCATCGACGTGCTGAGCAAGTACGCCTGGGCGATCCCGCTCAAGACCAAGAGCGGAAAGGAGGTAGAGACGGCACTCAAAAAGATCTTTCGCAAGAACGCGCGACACCCCAGGAATCTGCAAACGGACAAAAGAAAGGAATTCTACAACGCCGACGTGCGCAAAATTCTTGACGAGCGCGAGGTGAATCACTACTCCACGTATTCGGTGATGAAAGCGTCGGTGGTGGAGAGATTCAATCGCACGTTGAAGAACGACATGTGGAAGCTCTTCACGCTTCAGGGATCGTACAGATGGATCGACTCGCTGCCGAGCCTCCTGTCGAATTACAATTGTCGCAGACACAGAACGATCGGAATGCGTCCGGCGGACGTGACGCCCACCGTCGCCGAAAGGCTACTGCGCATGGTGTACAGTCGCGCGAAGATCGCCGCGCCGGCGAGGTTTCGAGTCGACGACCCGGTGCGCGTGAGCAAATTTCAAAACGATCTTCGAGAAGGGCTACGCACCCAATTGGACCACCGAGATCTTTTGCATAGCCAGAGTGCAAAGGACCAATCCCGTTACGTATCTGTTGAAGGACATTCGCGGGGAAGCGATAGCCGGAGGGTTCTACGAACACGAGTTGCTGCGCGTCTCCGATCTCGACGTCTATCTCGTGGAAAAGGTCCTGCGTAAGCGCGGCAATCAAGTGTACGTGAAATGGCTGGGAATGGACAGTTTGCACAATTCGTGGATAGATAAGGCATCTGTATTATAACAAAAAATAATTAGACACACAACGTGTATTTTATTAAGGTAGTTCGATGATGAAAAGCTGAGGTCAAAACAATGTTTACAATTTTTTATTTATATGATTATAAAAGAATAGAATAACGCATCGCAAAGCTTTATAACAACGTAAAAAAGACCATTAGTAAGTAATTTTTTAGGTTGTAAAATAATATTTTGCCTAAAACAAATTAAAATAAAGTGTGTGTTAACGCGTCGCTTGACTAGTTTTTAACATTAATTAAAAAACTGTACGGTGGATCGTGTTCACCTTCAACTTTAGGCTTTCTCATTGTGTCCTCTCTTCATCGATATATATTGTTTGAACATTCTTGGCAAAAGATTTTTTCGCAGACTTGTGTTATTCATAGTAAAATACCTCTTTTTTCCTATTAGACCAATGTTAAAATCATTAAAATCACTTAATTTGAAAGTGAATTATCTTTTTTCTGGGCTTAATCGATTCATGAAAGTTCCTTCTTTCGATATAAAACATATCACTTTTGGCAAAAAGTTGTTTCATCATCGAACTACCTTAATAAAAAAATTGTACACATTCATCGGAATTGATTTTTACTATACGATAAAACCATTTTACAATAAATGGGATTGAGAGAACATGCGTATGAGAAGACGCGAGTAAGATCGAGAGAAAGAAAACGTAGGTGGGATAGAGCACATGGAAATAGAAGAAAATTGACATCGACGCTCATTTTCTATAATATATTTTGTATATATTTATTTTATAAAATAACTTTTTTTATGAAAATATAAAAAATATTATAAAAAGTATTATAAATAGTAAGGTTTATTTTGATTCCAATCTTCAGGCTTCTCCTCATAGAACTGGAGCCCGAAGAGACGCGTCAGGTCAAAAACATCCGCCACGTGGTAAATGGCCGCGATGTCTCGGCGGTACGACGTATCGTACCACAAATAATCGACGACTTTTCGTCGCCACCGCCTCTCCGCTTGTGTCCACGCTTGTAGGTTTTTATTAACGTAGCCCTTTACACTGATTTGAGTTGAAATAACATGCTAAAAACACACATTATTAAATACTGTATATACTTTTAAAAATTATGTATGCTATTAATAATAATGAACATACTAACCTCCGGCGGGCAAAAGACCAGAGATGTCTTCCCATGTAACTGCATCTCCTACTGTATCGTATCATAAATGTGTAACATCCCCGTGCCCGGAACGTCTATTACCCACTAAAAATTAATTTTATAAAAAATAATTTATTAAAAATAATTTCATAAACATTTTTATATCACACACACACTTTTGGTAGGAGCGTGGCATCTATTGTTTTGTCATATCGGAATATCTATAAAAAAAACATGTTAAGCATGAGTTATACGATAATTAAATAATTCTTTTTCCTAATTGTATATTAAACATAAGTCATTCATGTATACGATAATTACAAATTTATTTTTTCCCTACTTATATAATATATTTAAAAAAAAATATTACTTAAACGACTCACCGTCGACGTGCCGAAATGCACGTGTATTTTGGCTGGATTCTCATTGGCACCTTCCTCCTATAAAAACAAAAAAATTATATAAAATATTTAAAACATCACACGCGCACAAATCACGTACCTCAAATTTAGTAAAATTTTTATAATCGTCAAACGTCCTTTCAAATAACGTCTTCTCATGTACATCATGCTGTAAAAAAATTAAACGAAATATATTATTTAAAAAAACACAAACAAATAACGTACCTCTGGAATGAAATTTATATACGTCGCCGGAATAGGCTCGCGAACGTCGTCAGGCTATAACAAATTATTTAATAATTTATTGGATATACTAAATCGTATACCTTATATAATATGTACTCACCTTCATGTGCACAGGCACCTCAAATGTTATATCGTCAAATAGGTATCTCATTTGCAAAGATTCCTTGTATGGAGTGAACGTAACGTTCATCCCCATTTGCAGAGGTACCTCTGCAATCTTCAATTTGTCAACTTTTATGTACTAAAAATAAAAATATATTACACAAAATTATTGCGCAGAATTTTATTATTGCGCAACACAAAACACTTACACCGTCACACGGATACGTTATTTGCAAACGCATCTTGGCACTGTCACTGTTTAAATGTACTTTGTTTTTTTAAAAAGACTTCGCGTCGCTGTCTCAAAAGACTGTGGATTGACTACACCCAAGTCTAGCCGGGAGTTCTTTATATATCGAGACAGTGCAACAAAAGGAGGATATTGCGGTAAACAAAATATACTAAGAATAGCATTTTGCATAGAGGAAAAATGCGTTTTATCAAACCGACTCATACGCCGGAATCGTCGACGCTTTTTTTCCCAGCGCGAGTGAGCAAACGCGCGTGAGATTGGGTGGGATAGGGAGCGCTAAATGGAAACACGATATCGGTGACAGAAGCGTATATCTTTTTTTACATATTACAATTTTATATTTTTACCGCGACTTTCTCCTCCCCGATATTCTACGCGTCTTTGAGAAATCGCCACGAATAAAGAAAAAAAGTATGAAATAACATATATATTTGTCTCGAGATACACATGCGTGTATCTATATGTTTATTTATTCAATTTATAAGAAAAAAAACTTGTGCGCGATATTTTTTTTCAAGCACGGTGCCCTTCGCGTCTTCGAGAAATCGCGCGGGTTCGATGTACGTCGAGTTCGTCACAGCGCCGGTCAGTACGCGGCGTTGGAACGCCGTATCGATCTCAAACCACGCAAATCCTTCGCCGCCTCCGCCGTCCAAACCGGCACCCACGGCGCGTTCGAATCGTCGACGCAGATCCTCCCTCGAACCTTCCAATCGCGCTATTAGAGCCGCCGCTCTGGTAACGGCCCCCGTGTTTCCTCACCTCCCGGAGCGTTTGACTCGACACTCCTCCCGCAGGAGTCGGAGACACTCGTCGCATCGCCGTGTCCACGCGCGGTACCCGTCCGCGTCGAGCAACTCGTCGCACTCGTTCCACATCGCATCCAGAAGGGTTCGCCCTCGGGAACGTTGAATCTCACTCGAGCGAAGAGACGACGAGACCTGTAGGTTTGAATCCTACGTATCACCTCTCCTCCGTACAACGTCTTGCAATAAAGATAATACTCGACGGGTAGGCAGCGCATATAATCGTTCGCCCTAGCGGAGTTTGCCACCGTCGTCTCTATCCACTCTCGCTCGCGAATACTTCGCGCTCCAATTTCCCTTCGCAGATGATGGGTAGCCAGATCCTATCGCGCGTCTTCTCTCACCACCGACGCGCGCGCGTTTGACGACGACGACGCGTCGACCCTCGCCGATTCGTTGTCCGATTCGAACGGAAACATTGGCATGGGCTCGCGACAGAACAGGTCGACGTCCGATTCCGCGGACGAGTGATCGCGGCGATCGTTTATTTCCCAAATACGTGTCGTTGATGCTACCATTGCACCATTAACATGTCGAAATCTAAATACACATCTCCATCTACAGTCCGCCAAAAAAATGTTTTGGCGTAATTATGAAAATCGAGAAAACTCCGTTGAGATCGGAGATAGCATCGTGTTCGAGAGCACGCGGTTGCGCGAGATAGCGCGAGGTAACGAGACGACCACAAAAACAAGGCACAAGTATTGAATTGCAAAAATAAACAAATATATTTAATAATGTCTAATATGTACAGGTCTATACAGTTCTTTCCCTCTTTTCAAAGGAAGCCGTGGAGCGCGCACAGAAGCTACGGTTAGCGATGCGGCAAAAACGTTCTAAACGCGGAACAGCGGTGTGCAAAGCGGAGTACGAGAGCGGGTTTTCTATGATCTGCAAGCGAAATCGTTTCCGCGGCGCGGCGACGGTCCTTTTAACGCCTCCGAGGCGAAACTCCCCCCCAGCGGATTTCCCAGAATTTCGGGAGGGTGATTGGCCGTCGGAGGCCCGCGTCATGGAGCCGACGTCACCGATTTCACGTGGCGACCCGACGGGGTCGTCACCTGTTTTCGTGTGCTTTGTGTATAACATGGATCGTTCCTTTGTTCTAGCGTTGTTGTTTGATTTTATTATTGATGGCAATGTTAAAGTTTCTGAAAAGCGAATCTCGAAAGATCCATGCTATACCGAATGTTTCCTTGCCAATTTTCATGCGACGATTTCACGCGAACATTAATCACTTTCACCGTATAAAATATGAGAACGAAATTTATTGCAAGCGTGCATGTGCTGACATGCAGCCGAACGCGATGCTACTTTGTCGCGATGCTACGTTTGCGATCTCAAACATCCCGCCCGCCTCGTCATGCCTGACGAAACAGGCCGGTATGGTCGATGGCTCGCTCGATGAGGCGCCCGACGTCGCAGTTGAAAATCGATATGCGGTCGATTTGCTTGCACGCGATTCTGGCACGAGGTGCAGGCGAGCACCGGCGGCGTGGTGCGCCTGCGCAGTGTCACAACGCGCGTCGATCCCGAGCGAGACACATAAACAGTCGCGACATGTGCGTAACGCGAATTCGGTAACGTGCGAAACGCGAAGTGAAGTGAAGTGATGCGCGAAAGTAATTTCGTGTGTTGCACAAATTGTCGAGTCGAGTCGGAGAACAGAAATGAGCGCTTGCGTGATTTAACTTGGGCAGAGGGCCGAAACGGACGAATGCGTGACGTAAATGTGAAGAATTGCAGGCTGAAGGCCGATAAAACAATAAAGTGACCGCGAGTGTCGGCGAGCTCACGCATCCGTCGGCGGCGGCTGGTCCTCAGTCCCGGGGAAAAGCACGAGTTTGCACAGTGGTCGCACGAGTTCTGACGTTGAGGTGCGGATTGTCGCCACGCGAACAATGCCATCGTCGCCGGGGTGCACTCGAATGATGCGGGCCAGTGGCCATCGACTCGGTGGTGTGCTCTCGGCGCGTACCAAGCACAGAGAGCCGACGGCAGGTGCGTCCTCGGGTTTGGTCCATTTCGATCGAGATGTCATCCCGTTGATGTACTCATGCGACCACCGTGACCAAAAGTGATCGCGCATCTTTTGGAGGTGTTGCCACCGTGAGAGTGAGCTCCCGGCGACGTCATTCAAGGCGGGTTCGGGCACGGCCAGAAGAGGAGCGCCGATCAGGAAGTGCCCTGGCGTGAGGGCGGATATGTCGTCCGGATCGTCGGACAAAGCCTGCAGCGGCCTGGAATTCAGGCAGGCTTCGACCTGAGTGAGGAGAGTGCTCATTTCCTCAAAGGTGAGCGTGGTCTCCCCAATGACCCGAAGGAGATGGAACTTCGTCGATTTGACGGCAGCCTCCCACAATCCGCCGAAGTGTGGTGCAGCCGGCGGGTTAAAATGCCATTTGACGCCTTCCGTGGCAGCGACGTGGGCAAGGCGATGGCCGTCGGCAGATGATGCTCGGAAAAGCTCTCGCAGGACTCGGTCGGCTCCCATGAAATTGGTGCCGCAATCCGAATACAGTTTCTCGCAGAGGCCCCGACGGGAGATGAAGCGACGGAAGGCGGCGAGGAAGGCTTCCGTCGTGTAATCCGAGACGACGTCCAGATGCACCGCCTTGGTGCAGAGGCACACGAATACGGCTATGAACGCCTTGTGCGCTCGGTGTCCGCGGCCTTTGCTCGTGCGGATGAGGATCGGGCCGGCGTAGTCCAAGCCGGTCCGGAGGAATGGGCGCGCTGGAGTGACTCGGCCCTTCGGGAGGTTGCCCATCGGCGGTTGCGGTGCCGCGGCTCGCCAGCGGGTGCAGGTGATGCAGCGATGCAGCCGCTGTTTGACAACTGAGCGGCCTCGAGGGATCCAGAAGCGGAGGCGGAGCAAGCCGAGGGTGAGCTGCACTCCTCCGTGCAGAGTTCGACGGTGGCACGACTCAATGAGCAGCCGAGTGAGCCACGAGGACGGAGGTGCGATCATCGGATGTCGCTCATCGGTTGAAAGCATGGCATGCTTGAGGCAGCCTCCGACTCTCAGAACTCCGTTGTCATCCAGGAACGGACTCAGGCTCGCCAATGAACTTCGGTGTGACACAGTGCGGTTTGCAGAAAGTGCCATGATCTCGGAGGCGAAGTGCCGTGCTTGCACCACACGGAGCCAGAGAATCAGTGCGTCGTCGATCTCGTCCGATCGCAACGTGAGTGTGGTGGTGCGGGAAGCGGTGCGTCGCCAGCGGGAGCACCAAGCTGTGACCCGTAGAAGCCGGTGCAGCGAGGAAAATCTGAGAAGCATCTCGGGTTCTTCCTCGACTTTCTCGGTGGCGACGTGTGCCGCGACTCTCTGTTCGGGCAGATCGGCGTCGGGCATCGCAGGGTCCTCGCTCGGCCACAGAGATCGGTCCTCGCAAAGCCAGGCGGGTCCGGTCCACCACAGGGGGTGGTCCAGCAGTTCACCTGGAGCGATCCCTCTGGAGGCGCAGTCCGCAGGGTTGTCCCGCCCGGGGACATGTTGCCATTGAGCATCCGGCAGCTTCTGCTGGATGTGGGCCACGCGGTTCGCCACGTAAGTCTTCCAACGGGAGGCGTGCCCCCGGATCCAGTGCAGTGTCACCTTCGAATCTGACCAGAGAAAAATGGGTGCTGCGAACAAACGTAACGTTGATCGAGTGTGACACGCGAGAGAAGTGAGCAAGGCGGCGGCAGTGAGTTCGAGGCGCGGTAGTGTCACCAGCTTGACCGGTGCCACCTTGTTTTTCGCGGCCAGCAAGTGGAGTGCCACGGAGCCGCCTCGAGTGATGCGGAGATACACGGCCGCGGCGTATCCTCGCTCGGACGCGTCGGCAAAGCCGTGCAGCTCAACCAGCGCGCTCTCGTCTCCGCTGCCAAGCCAGCGGTTCACGCGCAGTTGAGATAGGAGAGGAAGTTCCTCGAGGAAGAGCCTCCAGCAGTCCGCGTCGGCGGAGGAAAGTGGATCGTCCCAATCCAGTCGCTGTAACCACGCGGACTGAATCAAAATTTTCGCGCAAATCACAACGGGAGCCAGCCATCCCAGAGGATCGAAGAGACGTGCGGTTTCCGAGAGAACGCGTCTTTTTGTGAACGACGTGACAGTGCGCGGATGAATCGCGAACGCGAATGTGTCTTCGGTCGGGTGCCACAACAGTCCGAGGGTAGAAAAACTTTCGCTTTCCCACGAGTGCGGTTCATGGCGAAGTCGGTGCTCGGGAGGAATTCCCGACAGCACTTCCTCGTCGTTCGCGGCCCACTTTCGAAGCGGAAACCCGCCCGCCGTGCACAACCCGCGGAGCTCGGTTTGTTTCGCGACCGCGAGTGACAAAGTGTTCGCGCCCGAGACAACGTCGTCCACGTAAGTGTCCTCGCGCAATGTGATTGCTCCCTGCGGATAGCGCGATTGTTCGTCGTGGGCCAGCTGTTTCAGCGTTCGGATGGCCAAGAAAGGCGCGCACGCGAGACCGTACGTCACCGTCAGGAGCCAGAACACGCACACGTGGTCGCGGAGGGTGCAACGCCAGAGTATGCTCTGGTATTTCCTGTCGTCCGGGTGGATGAGGATCTGCCGGTACATCTTTTCGATGTCCGTGACGAAGGCGTAGCGGTGCCACCGCCAGCGCATCAGGACATCGGCTAGAGCGGGCAGCAGGTTGGCGCCCACGAGGAGGTGTTGGTTCAGCGACTCGCCGGACGTCGTCAGCTGCGACCCGTTGAATACCACCCTGAGCTTGGTGGAGGTGCTCGATTCTCGGAGCACACCATGGTGAGGTAGGTAGCACTCGGGCATGATTCTGCAGTCTGGAGAACCGGAAGCTAACTCCATGTGTTTCAGCTCCTCGTATTCCCGCATGAACTGGCGGTAGAGCTCGCCGAACCGGGGGTCCCTCTCGCATTTCCGCTCCATTGCGGTGAGCAGGCGTTCAGCTGGCTGGCGTGTCTCCGACAACTTCGTCGGCTCCTTGGAGAACGGCAATCGGACCACGTACCTCCCCGTCTCCGTGCGAGAGTGCGTTTTCCCGTAGAAGTCCTCGCACTTCTGTTCGTCAGGCGTGAGGGCGGCGGGAGCGGAAGGCTCCGCTTCTTGCTCCCAGAAGCGGCGCACGAGATCGGCCAACTCGTGGTCGGCCGTCGCTTGGAAGCTGCCGCGCGTGTGGAGGGCTGAGGCACCGCAGCCACCGGAGAGAATCCACCCGAAGGCCGTCTTCTGCGCGATCGGAGCGTGCGGTCCGCCCTTTCGAATGCCCTCTTCGAGGATGGTGGAGCACACTTCTGCTCCGAGAAGTAGCTCGACCGGGTCTCCAGCCGAAAACTGCGCATCGGCTAGAGGCAGCCCTTTGAGATGGGGCCACGTGGCGGGGCTCTTCGTCGCCGAGCCTTGGTAGAGAGAAAGACGGGGCAGCACGAACGCGACGGCGGTAATCGTGGCTCCGGTCGTCACGGACGTAAGGCTCACCGTCACCTTCCCGCGGGTTGACCCGGATTTCGACCCACCGATTCCAAAAATCGACACGGCGGAGCGAGATCGTTGCAGGTGCAAGCGCTGCACGAGAGATTCGGCGACAATTGAGACCTCAGACCCTTGGTCGATGAGGGCTCGCACAGGGTGAGGGTCTCCATGGCGGTTGGCGATGGTCACTCGCGCGGTTGCGAGGAGGATCGCCTTGCGGTCGTCAGCAGAACGCACGGCGGACAGCGCGCTGACCTCGGTAGACGGCGACGCGGGAACGTAGGCTTCGTAAAGCATCGTGTGATGCCAAGCCTTACACGTGAAGCAGTTTTTCGACGATTGGCACTTCGCGACGGTGTGATTGCCAAGGCAATTAAAACACAGCCGACTGGACTCTACAACCGTCTTTCGCTCGGTTGCGGACTTGGCTTTGAAATCGCTGCACGTCATCAGCGAGTGTTTCCCCTTGCACAGGGCGCACTGCGGATCGGAGCTGTCTTTCGACCCTTGTTTCGCGACGTGGGTCTTCGCGGACCGAGTGGAATCGGAAGCTTTCGCGGCGGGTTTTGGTCTCGCGGCGTTTAGCGTGAGGATGCGCTTCGACATGAAGTCCGTGAGCTTCTCGTGCTCTGGCGGCTCGACGGAGTCCGAGACAAATGATTCCCACTCGAGTCGCGTACGCTGATCGAAGAGCTCGACAACCAGGTGGTGGAAGAGGTCCATTCCGTGGGACTTTATGGGTCACCCGATGCTCTCCTGCGCATTGACTGCGGTGGTGACGGCGTTATGGATGCGGCTCAGCTCGTCAGCGGTTTCTCCTTTCATTTTCGCCACGGCGGTAAACGTGGCGAAGTTGGAGCGTATCAACTCCCGCTTGTTCTCAAAATGTTTATTCAGAATAGCCAACGCGCGGTCGTAATTGTCCCCGGTCACGGTTAATGAACTCACTAATTTTTCAGCGGGCCCTCGCAGACACGATCGGAGGTAATGGAGCCGCTCAACGTTCGAAATCGACGAATTCTCACCGATAACCGACTTGAAGAGGTCTCGAAACGACGGCCACTCCTCATACGCGCCCGAAAAGTTCCGCAACTGAATACGCGGCAGTGACGTTTTGGGAGCGTGATCGCTGCTTTGCTCCGTTACAACCGGCACTCTAAGCGACGCGGGTTTGAGTTTGCTTTCGAGCCCGAGAAGCAAACCGCGTTGATGCGCGTAAGTGTTTTCAACGGTGTCGACAAAGTCATTTTTTGCGTACTCACTCTCGCTGTAGAGTTGCCCGTAGCATGCCCGAATGAGGTCGTGATTTGACTCAAATTTTGCCCACAGGTCGTCGAGAATGCGGATGCGAGTGCTCACCGTGCCGAGGTTGAGCTTGTCTGCACCCAGCTTTCGGAGGTTGTCCATGGCGCGGGAGATGCGGCCGTGGATGTCGTACTGGCTGTTCAGCAAGGCGTTCTGATCCATGCTCATCTTGGCGGTCACTCGTTGAGGATGCACTCCCGAAGTCGCGGTTGCCGGTATTATCCGGCTCGAAGGACCAGAAATGTTTGAGAGCACACGGTTGCGCGAGATAGCGCGAGGTAACGAGACGACCACAAAAACAAGGCACAAGTATTGAATTGCAAAAATAAACGAATATATTTAATAATGTCTAATATGTACAGGTCTATACAGTTCTTTCCCTCTTTTCAAAGGAAGCCGTGGAGCGCGCACAGAAGCTACGGTTAGCGATGCGGCAAAAACGTTCTAAACGCGGAACAGCGGTGTGCAAAGCGGAGTACGAGAGCGGGTTTTCTATGATCTGCAAGCGAAATCGTTTCCGCGGCGCGGCGACGGTCTTTTTAACGCCTCCGAGGCGAAACTCCCCCCCCAGCGGATTTCCCAGAATTTCGGGAGGGTGATTGGCCGTCGGAGGCCCGCGTTATGGAGCCGACGTCACCGATTTCACGTGGCGACCCGACGGGGTCGTCACCTGTTTTCGTGTGCTTTGTGTATAACATGGATCGTTCCTTTGTTCTAGCGTTGTTGTTTGACTTTATTATTGATGGCAATGTTAAAGTTTCTGAAAAGCAAATCTCGAAAGATCCATGCTATACCAAATGTTTCCTTGCCAATTTTCATGCGACGATTTCACGCGAACATTAGTCACTTTCACCGTATAAAATATGAGAACGAAATTTATTGCAAGCGTGCATGTGCTGACATGCAGCCGAACGCGATGCTACTTTGTCGCGATGCTACGTTTGCGATCTCAAACACATCGGGTCTCACTATATTGATATGAAAGATAAAAATATAGAATAAGATAGAACACAACTCTCCTCCGAACACCGTCTGATAATAATGATGATACTTGAGCGGCAATTTACGCGTATAATCGTGCGCCCTAGCGGAATTTACCATCGTCGTCTCTATCCACGCGCGCTCGCGCGCAGTTCGCGCTCCGATCTCTCTCCGCAAATGATGAGTCGCCAGATTCCATCGCGCGTCTTCCTTCACCACCACCAACGCACATGCGTTTGACGATAACGACGCTTCGAGTCTCGCCGATTCGTCGTCCGAATCCGACGAGAACGCGGGCATGGGCTCGTAACAGCGCAGTTCGCCGTCTGATTCCTCGGACGAGTAATAACGGTAATCGTTCATTCGCGAGTACACACATTGCTATTGCTACATTATCACCGCTGTCGGGTCTAAATCAATTAGACGTATAAATACCGTCCTCTATTTTTTTTAAATATATTTGGCAATAGAAAAACCTCCAGTTCAATTGGCGATCGGCGATTCCGATTTCGCGACGGATCAGATATCTCGTTACGTCGACTCTCCACAAATCCGATCTGCAACAATTCCTCACGAGCGGTTCGCTTATTTTTACAATTGGTTTTCTAATTTTAGAATTAAACACCGGTTTGCAAAGTTCTACGTACTCGTCGCTCATGCCGCATTAAAAAAACAACTTATTCCCGTTCCGATCGGATCGCACCACTCTCTCACGATACATTTGTCAATCCGCGTCACCGTTTGCCGCGCCGTCGCGAGCTTTTATACGCGTTCGTTATCTCAACGTTGGTTTTCCACGCCGGATATGCTCTTTCCCCCGTGAAAGAAAACGACGACCGCTCGCCGCGTCGTTCGAGAAAAACAAAAGGAGAATGTGACGACAGCGACCTTGAACGAGTTCGGACGCGCGATAAAAAAATTATTCGCGAAACGTACGGTTCGGGTGAACGAAGAGAGCGGTATCGTCTCTCTCTATCTCTTTCGATACATCGGAAAACCGCATCCGGTCCGTTGGGACAAAGAAGCGCGCGACTCCGCGATCGACGCTCCCCCTCGCGGGAGGAGGAATCGCGATTTTCACCGTTTGGGAAACGGGGGGCCGGACCACGTCCGGCCCGTTAGGACAGAGAAAAGCGGGCGACGCGACAGTACGCGCCTCGCCGCGATCGACGACGCTCCCTCCTCGCGCACCGTCGGTAACGCGGTACCCCCCTTCCCCCGACCCCCTCCAGAGTACCTGTGGAGAGAAGTGAATTTCCCCTACTCCTCGTCCCCCCCCCACCAGCTGCTTCTACCGGACCCCCCTCGCCCATCTTTTATGGCGTTCCCCCTGCGGGGAACGCGCCCCTCCGACCCCCGGATTTGTACCTGGGGGTAGAAGTATATATTCTTTGGCTACTGATTTTAACGCCGGTCTCATTTGGCGCTCAACGTGGGGCACGTCGGCAATAAATTGTATATATTATATTTGAAAAATTTTGTGAGCAACTCAGGAGATCCTGAAATTTTGTAAAGCCAAGCATGGCGAGAAGTTATTCGGATTGTAATGAAGAGGAATAATAATACGTGGAATTCACGTGAGCGACCAAATCAGAAAACATAAACACTGAGAGACCTTCGATGGCAATTTCGACAACACAGCTATCTTCGACTTTCTTTTGCTTAATGCTTGAATAATACGCATGAATTCAAATTTCTTTCTACAGCAGTACTAATATATTTCGCTTGTCGTTTGTATGATATTTAAGTCAATCAAGGGATCACGTTATGACAGAGTTCGTGTTATAATAATAAACGGTAATTCTACAGAATAGGGCCTTTTCCGAATTTTGATATTTTCTTGCGGTTTTCTTGGTAAAAACCTTTGTTGTGACTCCGACAGTGATAATTAATCGGGGGAGCCCGAAAAATATGCACCCTACCTATTTTTTTTACCTATTTTTACTTAATTTTTGATAAATGTCTAGATTAAGGGCGACCTCACCGATTTCAATGATCTTGATATATGTTGTCAAGGTCATGACCCCGAGTGACCTTCAGAAGGTTTTAGCCGTCGCTCGTTATTTGTTAAAAAGTTATTAACAAAAAAGTTTGGAAAATACTTAGGTTAGATGATGCGCTTTAAACAGTTAAATACTGTTAAAGCGCGTCATCTAACCTATGTAAATTAGTGACGCGCTTTAAACAGTTAAATATTTTTAAAGCGCGCCATGAACCTATGTAGCATCTCGTTTCGCGTGGAAAGTGTATGCGTGAACTATTTCGACATATATATTAGTTATTACGCCTTTTAATACTCAAAATAGCTGCTACATTTTCTAAACTTTTTTTGGTAATAACTTTTTAACGAATAACGAGCGACGGCTAAAACCTTCTGAAGGTCACTCGGGGTCATGACCTTGACAACATATATCAAGGTCATTGAAATCGGTGAGGTCGCCCTTTATCTAGACATTTATCAAAAATAAAGTAAAAATAGGTAAGGTGCATATTTTTCGTGCTCCCCCGATTGATTATTACTGTCGGAATCACAACAAAGGTTTTTACCAAAAAAACCGCAAGAAAATATCAAAATTCGAAAAAGGCCCTATTTTGTAGAATTACCTAATAAACATATAAATATTGTACTTATAATCACCTTGATATTGTATATAAAATCTAAAACGTGCCATATTACAAGCACGCATTATACATTAAAATTTCAAAACAAAATATGTCGAATCATGGATATATATCTTGTATATATTAAATTTACGAACTGTATATATTAGATTTCAAATTTGTTTTGAACTGTCAGGCGTAATTATTTGATTAGTTATTTATTTAATTGTAATTTGAATACGTATTTAATTATTATTTTTGTGCTCACTTATCCACTTAATTGATTTAATTATTTAATTAAATTGTGAATCTTGGCCCAATTACATAAACATAATTACCACAGTCAAGTAAATCACTTAAAATTCTAATTTCTAACACCTTGGCAAGACGAATTATTGTATGTAAATATTGTTACGCTCCGTTCGCTATTCGTGTCGCGCGCACTCACGAACGCGTCCGCGTACTTCCGGGATCGCAGAAATAAGCACTCTTGTTATACAAATAGGAACTCGGGTTTATTTAAACTCAGAACGGAATACAAAAGAGAGTTCTGGGAAACCGGACCGAACGATTCGAGACCAGATCAATCTGACAGGCGGTAATTAAATCAATAATTCTATGCGTCCCCGTTGTCAAGAGACGCGCTTCAGCTTGAAACTTCTGCGGAGCGAAGCCAATTTCAGCCCACGAGAACGAACGTCTCGGCACGGGCGAGCGGGCGCAACACTGCTCCCCCCTCTTCAGATTGTCGTCCCGATAATCCGGAGGAGCAGTTTCCTGACTGGGCGAACTTTTCTGAACGATTCCAGGGTACCGGGACGGCCTCCTGCCCTACCCTGGACTGCTGCCAGAGGTTACCGGGCACCGTCCTCTCCTCGGTCCTAACCGTACTCTGGAAGTCCATGATCATGTCCTCTTCACGGCTTCCTGCCCTACCCTGGGCTGCTGCCACAGGTTACCGGGCACCGTCCTCTTCTCGAGTCCAGGATCATGTCCTCTTCCTCATGGAGCGAGTCCCCAATCGACATTTTCCGGAAGGAGATACTCTCTCCCCCCTACCGACTCCAGGGCGACCCCTCATCAGTTTTTTCGCAGGAAATCTCGCCTCCCAACACAGGCCTCTTCCTCTCAGCTCCCGAAGTCGTCGGAGATGTCGCTTCTCTTTTTCTAAATCTTCGGACAAGAGGGGGAAGCTTACCGTGGACCCAACGTCTTGAAAGACTCCCCAAGTCCCTGCCTCGGCATTTGCCCTATGTCTCACGAAAAAACCACGGATCAAACAACCGTGAGAGAGGCAGTCTTCTAGCTTTGTAACTTATCCTTCGCCGGTATTAGGTTGTGACCGGACGGTACGTGTTGAGCCCGATTCCGGCGGATAATATTCCTATCAAACGGTCGCCACTCGGTTTTACCTGAGACTACCGAGAAGGTAAGTTCGCATCAACGCTCCGATTATTCGCAAGACGCTAATAGGAATTATTTGTTTCAAAAGGATGTCCCTGATGGATCACCGTTGCTGCTTCTCATCCCTGGATCCTCGCTTTACATCGCATACCAGATAGAGGTAAGTAATTATAAAATAATTATGTGACAATTATTTTATATTTTGTTGCAGATCGACGCCCGGAATGGATCGCCGTTGCCGTTATCCGTCTCTGGATCCTCGCTTTACCTCGCATACCAGATAAGGATAATTCCCGATAATTATGTTTTAATTACGCACTAATTCGCTTCTCTTTTTTCAGGTTCCCGCCTCGGATGGATCGCTGCTTTGTTGCTGCTCTGCTTCCCCGGATCCTCGCTTTACATCGCATACCGGATTGCCGCTGGCCAACGTTGGATCATCGCCGAAGGACAAGGTAAGTAGAAGGTAAGTATCGATAATTTTTTATAATTAATCAGGAGAATTTGTTTCAGAATTAATTAATCTTTAATTCCAGATCATCATTTCAACATTACAGGCCGTTTCACAATATCATAAAGGTGTCTCACAACGCGAGTTTCTCGCCTCGGTGTGAACGTCGCTTTATTTTAATAAAGTTGCACAATTATTCAAATTGCGTATCTCGGCTTATTCGTTTAGTCGATACGATGCTTTTATTCCAGATAATTATTCCGATCGGAGGACTGTGAACCTCCTGATTGTTAAACTATGATCACGCACTTGGCCGTGACCATC
This sequence comes from Temnothorax americanus, assembly GCF_048541705.1. NCBI lineage: Eukaryota > Metazoa > Arthropoda > Insecta > Hymenoptera > Formicidae > Temnothorax > Temnothorax americanus. The sequence continues at coordinate 1,212,267 of NW_027509526.1, read as the reverse complement.
ACTCTATCATACAATGTTCGTGCGCTGAATTAACGAACGATTATTCGGTGGTTAAATACAATGATTAATAATGTCCGCACAATATTCTGTATCCGCGTGACCCAATGCCCGTGGTTGTTATATACTCGATAATTGCACTTCCACTAATTAACAATGTATCCGAATTTCAACTCGCGTATTGTTGCTAACACTCGATTGTATTTGGCAATTAATTGCCCTTCGCTGTTGGTTAAGACGAGTAATTTTACGCGATAGTACGCGGGAGTTCTCGGTTGTAAAGTATAACGCGTATGCCGATCGTACAGAGTGTGATACGTGTGTTCGCCACGGCTATACCCGAGAGACTGCCTCGAGCGGTCGCTCTCGCTTGGGCTCCCCACTTATGCCGGATCGTTCCCACTCCCCGGAACTTTCTCGATCGTCTATTGTTCGCGGCCGGCACATCTGGCGCGGTCATGCGAAAACACGATGATTTTCACTACCCTCTCGCGTGTCCTTTTGCGCATCGCCCGTTCTAGAAGGTTCCCGTGGAAATTTCTACGCGCAACGCAGTGCGAGAACCTTCTCTCCCTGGTACCGCTGCACCAGGTTTTCACTCCCGGAAAATGTTCGACGCGGACGACGTCGACCTATGCGCACCTCCTCGGAGATGCCCCTGAAGGTGAATTTGGGTGTTCTCCCTGTAGACGACGTCCGGGTGACGTCGATGTCGTCGGCCGTTGACGCCGACCCTCTGGCTGTGTTTCCCAGGTGCTGGTATCGCTATTCCGGGCCACTGTTCTCGGAGATGATGCGTATCCTGGGGATCTTTGTCGGAGCTCGACGTCGACCCCCTAGGCGGGTGTCCCAGGACTTGGTACGACCGCCGGACGGATAAGTTCCTGGCGAAGATGCGTTTTGCCCGGTTTTTGCCGGATCATGGCGCCGACCCTCTGGGTGGGTGTCCCAGGTCCTGGTAAGGCCGTCGGATAGATCAGTTCCTGGCAAAAGTGCGTTTCGCCCGGTTTTTGCCGGATCATGGCGCCGACCCCCTGGGTGGGTGTCCCAGGTCCTGGTAAGGCCGTCGGATAGATCAGTTCCTGGCGAAAGTGCGTTTCGCCCGGTTTTTGCCGGATCATGGCGCCGACCCCCTGGGTGGGTGTCCCAGGTCCTGGTAAGGCCGTCGGATAGATCAGTTCTTGGCGAAAGTGCGTTTCGCCCGGACTTTGTCGGACAATGGCGCCGACCTCCTGGGGAGGTATCCCAGGTCTTGGTAAGACCGTCGGGCGTCCTTGTACCCGAAGCCGGTATCCTTGTCGGGAACCTTGCTTCGTCGGTAAATCTGGCGTTGCACATTCGTGCGCCAGGTATGCGGGATGGTCCTCTGGTCCATTGCCTCTGCCGGTCACTACGGTTTGGGCGTCTCACGTTATCGATCCTCGCCTTCGTCCCCTCAGTCGGTATCTTCTCCATTGAGGATGCTCGTCGGATCGTTTCCGAACTCGCCTCCGAAGCGCGCGGTCGCAAGGTTCGGCAACAAGCCAGCTCCCAAGATGTCCAACTCGGCGAGGAGTTACGACCGCTTCGGCTTCCGTAAATTTCTAAGAACAAAATAACACGCACAGTAAACAATGCAACACAACAATCTTAATTTCTACCGTAATTAACTTTTCCCGCAAATTATTACTCCCAACCTAGTCCATAACATCCATATCAAACACTAATGTCTTTTGGAAAAAGAAGCCAACCTATCCGCATGCACAATTTTCTTCTTATGTCTCACAGATCTTTGAATACAATAGTGAATAGACCACATCATTCAACTTTTTCACTATTAAGAAAGGTCCTTCCCAATTACTCTGCCATTTAGGGGCTTTCATCTTTCGAGGATTATAAAACCAAACTTTCTCCCTTTCTTGAAAAAGCGTTTGCCTGGCCTTTCGATCATATCAAGACTTTGCTCGTGAAGACTTTATATCCATACGTTCCCTAACGTTGAAATGGATCCTGTCCAATTTCTCTTTCAAATTCCCAATAAAACCTTCAACTGACTGAGATCCTCCCCTCGGAGGACTTCCTAAAAGCAGATCTAACGGCAACCTAAGATCTCGGGCAAAACACAGCTCGGCGGGAGTTACTCCAGTAGTCTCGTGTTTAGAAGATCTGTAAGCCAATAAAAACATAGGGATCCAGCGATCCCAATCTTTCTGATTTTCAGAAATATACTTCGCCAAATAATTAACAATAGTCTGATGTTGCCGCTTTACTTGTCCATCCGATTGCGGATGCAGAGCAGTTGTTCTCGTTTTCCGAATTCCAAGGAGATTCATCAATTCTGCGAAAAGTTTGGACTCAAAATTCTTCCCCTGATCCGTATGGACTTCCAAAGGAACCCCGTGTCTAGAAATGACTTGATTAACGAAGACTTCTGCTACTGTATTTGCCCTAAAGGCTCGTCTACAATGGCCGTAGCAGTAAGGTTGTAAGGTTGTAATATTTAGTTGTAAGTTGTAGAGTTTTTATTCTTAAAACTGTGCTGTCTACAATGGCAATAAGATGCAAGACGTAAGACGCAAGGCGGACCAATCAAAAAATAGAATATGGAAGATGTCTGTTGCTTTTTCTTGAAGAACAGCGTAGCGGGTGTGTATATTGTGTGCACGTGTGTCGCGCGGATTCGCACGCCAGGACGATCGATAGCCGTCTGTCGTCGGGATCGCGTCTTCCGGGAACGAGACGCAGATCGTCGGGAAGCCCGGCACGTGCCGGCACCGTTCCCTCGAGCTACAAGCCAGCGAAAACCTAACCTAACCTGCAAAGGCGAACTGCGAAACGGAGACCGGAGACGCCTCGAGCTTCGCTTCGAGAGGTACGTAATCTCGAAGTTCCCATCCGGTTCGGATTCCGAAGTTTTTTTTTTTGTTTCCTGTAGGATCCCGAAGCCTCGCCGACGGCGCAGACAATCGCCAGCGACAGCCGTGCTGGGATGCCGGTTGATTGAAGATGGCCTCGCCGACACCCTCACTGGAGTAGTGGAATCGCGCGCAAATTCCCTCGGGTCCCGGTCTTTATTGAAGTCGTGTTGGCCGGACGGTCCCATTCCGAGAAGTTCTTCGCAGCCCAATTGACACAATCATAAATACACACCTATAAGTTTCAAAATTAAACCTGTTTATGGCTTTATGGGCCAAATACTGCCCGGTGCCAGCAACTTGAAAGAAGAAGAAAAAGAAGTAGACTCTCGTGTCTCTCATCAAGTGCGATCCCTTTCCCAAGGCGAGCGTGGCGGATCCGAAGGACGAGCGGACGAACGCGAAGCTGAGGCGATTCCTGGAGATGCATATTTGAAAGAGAGACCCAACCCTTCATTTTGACTAGCCAGGACGATTTCGCATCCGGTCGCGTTCTGGTGTATTCTGTAGATAACATCCTGAAGAACATCGCTGTAAATAGATGTACTGGTTGTGCGCGTTGTAGTCCAATCCATCAAAAATGGATTTAGAAGAAATAAGTTATGTGACTCTTTTTCTGTTAAAATGGCGTCAAATTTTAATGCTACAACTTGCAAATAATCAGAGGAAAACCAGGCGTTGGTGGGTGAGACCTGTCAATAGAAAGAAACGACAACAGGGTTTTCTGATTAACCTATTTCGGGAAATCAGATCAACTGATCACGAAGAATTTTTCACATACACACGGCTTTACCCAGAACAATACAGAACTTTATTAGAGCTAGTAACACCATATCTTACAAAACGCAGCATCCGAAAACCTTTGTCACCAGATACAAGATTAGCCATAACCTTGACGTAAGTAACTACACGTGATGATAGTGCTATCTGGTTTTAATTTACATTTTTTAAGTTTTTTCCTTTTGTAGGTATCTTGCCCAAGGCGATAGTGTGGTAACGAAGCATTTGGAGTATCGTGTAGGAAGATCAACAGTATACAAAATCATACCAGAAGTGTGTCATGCTATATGGCTGGCTCTTCAACCTATTGTTTTGCCTGTATTGAATGCTGAGAAATGGAAAAAGATAAGCGAGGAGTTTTTCCTAAAGTAGCAGTTTCCAAATTGCGTAGGAGCACTTGACGGTCGCCATATGCAAATACAAGCACCGCCATGCTCAGGGTCTCAATTTTATAATTACAAAGCCTATTTCAGCATAGTTCTTATGGCACTGTGTGACGCGAATTACAAATTTACATGGGTTGATATTGGTCAATATGGTAAATATATCTTGTATCCATAAATTTATATACATAAGGTATAATATCCTGGTTAATAACAAGAATGATTCCTTTGTAGGTTCTATAAGTGATGGTGGCGTATGGAGTAAGACAAACTTGGCTGCTGACTTAGAAAGCAATGCAGCAGATTTACCAGAATTTACGCCTTTGCCAGAAAGAGATATTCCATTTCCTCATGTTATAGTGGCTGATGAAGCGTTCCCTTTAAAGCCATATTTAATGCGTCCTTTTCCAAAGAGAGTGAAGAGGATGACAGATGAGGAGCGAATATTCAACTACCGGTTAAGTCGAGCACGGTTGTGCATAGAAAACACTTTTGGCATTCTTGCCTCTCGTTGGAGGATCCTGCATAAAAACCTGAGTTGCTCAGTAGAGAATGCAGAACATATTTTTAAAGCACTTGTTTGCTTACATAATTTTGCCATGAGCACCAATAATAATGGCCGATATTGTCAGCCCGAACATCTTTATGTGGAGACTGATGAAGGAAGAAGTTATGAAGATCGTTGGCATGGTATAGGAGTTGGAGAATACTTTAAACAATTATCAAGAGTAGGACCTAATAGAGCTGGAGCTCTTTCTTTGGGCTTACGCAATTACCTAAAAGAATACTTTGTGTCACCTACTGGCAATGCTCAAGCACCCTGGCAATTTCATAGAGCATTCAAGGAATCCTATATCAACTTAATTGCTTAACCAAATGGCTGCGTTTTGCCGAACCTCTGCTTAGCTAAGAGCACGTAAGCAGCGAGCGCTATCTAATATGTATGATGTATATACGTTAGTTATGATATGATATATTTGTTTTTTTTTTGTTTTACAGCTCTAAATGTATTGTATTTGTCATACTATTCTCTAAAAAAAAGTGTAAATACAATCGAAATTGTAACAATTTCATTCGATGTATGTATAACTTTCTACCCATATACCTATAGGAAATAGGCAAAAATAAAATATTTTTATTTGAAACAGATTTTTTAATTTATTAAGAGAATATATCGTTTATATATATACATACATTTAATACATAACGTGTTTCAACATATCTATACTTTAAACTTTGGTTAAAGTTGATCACAATTGTACTAAAGTACATAAAAAACTAGTATTATAGTTTAGAAAAGAAAAATTGTAATATTCTGGCTTATACGTCTATCAATGAAAATGTTTCATAATTATTAAGTAAAAGGAATATAAAGTAAAAGAATATGTATTAAAATAAAACGTTTTCCATAATGTGTACAGTAACTATAATACTTGAAATAAAACTCTATAATTTAGAGTGACTTTTAATATTTAAAATAAAACGCTTCTATTGTAATATAAATTGTAATATCCTGGCTTATACGTCTATCAATGAAAATGTTTCATAATTATTAAGTAGAAAGAATATAAAGTAAAAGAATATGTATTAAAATAAAACGTTTTCCATAATGTACAGTAACTATAATACTTGAAATAAAACTCTATAATTTAGAGTGACTTTTAATATTTAAAATAAAACGCTTCTATTGTAATATAAATTGTAATATCCTGGCTTATACGTCTATCAATGAAAATGTTTCATAATTATTAAGTAGAAGGAATATAAAGTAAAAGAATATGTATTAAAATAAAACGTTTTCCATAATGTGTACAGTAACTATAATACTTGAAATAAAACTCTATAATTTAGAGTGACTTTTAATATTTAAAATAAAACGCTTCTATTGTAATATAAATTGTAATATCCTGGCTTATACGTCTATCAATGAAAATATTTTATAATTATGAAGTAGAAGAAATATAAAGTAAGAAAATATGTATTAAAATAAAACGTGTTCCATAATGTACAGTAACTATAATACTTGAAATAAAACTCTATAATTTAGAGTGACTTTTAATATTTAAAATAAAACGCTTCTATATTAATTCTTCATAGTTACATATGGAGGGGTAAAAACCATAGTGGCGTAAGTAAAAGTTTTTAAAGTATTGACTCGTGTGCATAGATGCACGTTATATATTGTATAGCGTGCATTTATACACACGAGTCAATATTTAAAAACATTTGAATACTCAAAAATGAATTTAGAAGAATTAAGTCATGTAACTCTTTGTATGTTAATGTGGCATCAAAATATGCTTCAAGTTGCAAAGAACTTTGACTTACACCACGTCCCACGACTTTTACCCCTCCATATAAGATCTTGGATAATGCGCAACAATTAATTTGGCTTAGTAGTAATAATTTCTGACTTTTAATAAAAATATTTCCTGTAGAATAAGACTTTGTTTTAATCATAGACGTATATTATATACTTTCAACTCATTACTCTCATTACGTTTGTTCATCACCTTCAGTATATTGCTTTACTAATTGCATAATGGCAATAAGGAAATCCAATTGTTTTAATTTAGGAATTTGTTGTACAGCAAAAGCAACAGAAGTTAGCATAGCTTTCACATCAGGACGGAGTGAAGATTCTATACTATCAGGTATACATGAAGGTGGAGCACGTTTTGAGAGTGCATTATCAACTTTTTCTGCCAAAACATCTAAGGTTTTGTATTGTTCAAACATTGACTGATTATAATTATCGCCATCTCGTTTTTTCCGTTTGGTACAGTAATCAGACTTTGGAACACGCTTTTCATACCTACTCAGACTTTTTTGCATTTGTTCTACAGGAGATATTTCAATAATATTGTCAGACGCAAGTGAGGAATTTAACAAAGATGATTGCTGAGAAGATTGCAGAGGTAGTAAGGGCTCAGACTTACTCGAATTTTCACCAGCCTCATCTGAGATACCTAGAAATACCAAATAAGATTATGGTTGTGTTCCGATATTTACTGCCAGTACCGAAAATCTATACGTAACGTAAATTATACGTAACGTAACTTACGATAATTCGTTCGCGTAAACGGGATTTTCCTTCGCGTAAACGGGATTTTGTAGTAACTTACGATAATTTACGCCGCGTAAACGGGTAAATTATCGTAAGTTACTACAGAAGTAACGCTCGCGTAAACGTAGTAACAGCTTATATAAAAAAAAAACAAAATTTTTTATCCAGTCAATTCAATGGGTGTATCCAGGAGCACGACCATTTACCGAGCTGCTAAGTAGCAATTAAGTATGATTGGTCCCACAGGTAAAAACCAATCACATCCTATTGCTACTTAGCAACTCGTGCTCCTGGATGCACCTATTGACTACACTTTCACAGCAGCTAATTATCAGGTTTAATAACTACCATATATTATTATCTAATCCAAAATTTTTCTTCTTTTTATCATAATGATCATTTCAATATGAGCCCATCTTATACTCAAAACATTTAAATCAATTTCTTGATATAACATATGTAACGTATATATATCAAGAAATTGATTTATATGTTTAGAGTATAAAGTAAGCTTATATTTAAGTAATCATTATAATAAAAAAAAGAAAATTTCTGGATCAGTTAGTATACTGTAATTATTAAACCGGATTATTAGCCGCTGTGTAAATGTAGTCAAAATTCAAGTCAGAATTTTTAAACTAGAATCTCTTACATTAAAATTTAAGATTTAAAAATAAAGAAAACGACAGTTACCAGACGCAGCAACACTTAATTCTTGGTTCCACGAGTTCAATATGGAAGATGAATTTGATGTGGAGCCACTGGAGCCAGTTAAAGGCAGAATAATATTTGTTGCAGGCAAGTTAACTTGTGTTTTTTGAGAGGTTGACTGTTTCTTCCTATAGTTTAAGGTAGTTCTAAATAAGTGACAAAAGATTAGTGGAAATAAGCAACAATGTAAATTAACACAAAAAAATAATTACTCACTTTCGATGTTTTATTACATCTGTCAGAAACATCAATTCCTTATAAAGGTTCCATTGAGGTGTGTATGTTGGTTGGCTAGCTCCAGCACCTGATCGAGGTTGCGACTGAATTACCTTCTTTCTCTCTCTCACAAATCGCTGTCGCAATTGGAAGAATCTGTGCTCAGCCTCAGCACCTATGCATACATAATCTCATTTATTATGAATAATTGATTGTCATTTTGCAAACATTTTTATTCAAATACTTACTTGTTCTTTTCTTGGTCAAACTGTTGCCAATTTGATCCCAAGCCAGATTTTTCAATTCATTATCGCTATACCTTTTGTCTGACTTGTTATACAGAAAAGGGTTGGCTCTGACACACATAATGAGCTCTTTATCATCCAGCTCTAGCTCATCTTCAAATTCATCATCGTCAAATTCTTCTCCCGACATTATAAATTTAGGAAGATTGCAGCAACACACACACACAATATCGCCAGATCGGGGACCGAGAGCTACTCCTGAGCCGGGTGGTGGGAATAAGCACACAAAGAGACACCATACACGTACATATACGTACATATGTGTGAGCTCCGAACCACTCTGAACAACTCGAATCTGAACGTGCAACGTGCTTTCTCTTCATACGTGTTCGTACACGTTTCCCCCCCACCGCCCGGCTCTCAAGTTGCTCTTGGTCCCAGACGTGGCGCTGAGCACACATATCGCTGGCCGCGTTGAATATTTCCCGCCAATACCCATCACATGAATTTAATTGGCTAAGAAAAACCGCAACGAGAGCGAATGGGACATTTCCAACTAGCATACTGCTTTGTTGATTGGTCCGACGTAGAACGTAGAACGCAAGAAATGAAAAATTTTCATTTCGCCATACGACCTTACTTAGATGCTTACAACCTACTTTATATTTAATAGATTCCTACAGCTGCGTTTTATGGTCTTACAGCTCTACTGCTACGGCCATTGTAGACGAGTCTGAAATAAACTCTCTTACTTACAACCTCACTTACGACCTACTTCACCGGAAGTATATCCTTACGATTATGCCTTACAACCTTATAACCTTACTGCTACGGCCATTGTAGACGAGCCTTAATATTCCTGAGAGGAAAAACTTCTACCCATTTGGTGAAACAGCCAACAATAACAAGGAGATATCTATTTCCGGAAGTAGTAATAGGAAGAGGGCCAAGTATGTCCATTTGTAATCTTTCGAATGGGGCCCCAACATTATAAATTTGTAATGGGGACTTTTCCTTCCCCAAAAGGCCTATTTTAGACACGCAAATTTTGCAAGTTTTGCACCATTCCTCCACATCTTGTTTACAGGTAGCCCAATAAAACCGCTTTCAGATTTTTTTGAGAGTTTTATTGACTCCAAAGTGCCCTCCAGAAAAAGAATCACGCGCCTCCTCTAGAATCTGATTAACACGGTTTCGAGGAATAATAAGCTGAAAAATACTTGACTTCAGATTCGGTGCTTCCCATCTCTTATAAAGAACCCCATCCTCTAAACTCAAAGCATCCCAATAAGACCAATATATTCGGGCGGAAACATTTCTAGCGGGTATTTCAAAACAAGACGGACGTATTCCCGTTTCCTTCCCGCGGTAAATAAAAGCAATGCTAACGTCCTCTAATTGCTCCTTGCGCTAATCTTGAAGAGTTTCTCCTATGAGAATAATACGAGCGACTGATTTTCTTAATTATTCCATCTGCCTTCTTTCCACTTTGACACAATATTCGCAACCAAATGATTCACATTGTCGTCTAGAAAGCCCATCGGCATTTTTGTGAATTAAGCCTTTGCGATGAATAATCTCGAACTCATATTGCTGGAGTCTCTCCAGCCAACGCGCCAATTGCCCTTCTAAGTCTTTGAAGGACATCAATCACCTAAGAGAAACATGATACATACGGATCAAGAACTTCCGCCCTAGAAGATAATGCCGGAAAAATTTAATAGAATCGACTATTGCCAAGAGTTCTCGACGAGTAACGCAATAATTCCTCTCAGACTTACTAAGTACACGACTGAAATAAGCAATGACTTTTTTTTACTCCCTCTTGCTTTTGTGAAAAGACTGCGCCAATTCCAATAATCGAAGCGTCAGTGTCCAAAATAAATTCTCCCTTTTCACTCGAAAAGGATAACATTGAAAAAGAAGATAACACTCGTTTCAACTCTAAAAATGCATTTTGACATTTTTTGTCCCAAGAAAATTTAACCTGATTTTCTGTTAGAGCATATAAAGGTTTGGCTAAAGAAGAAAATCCTTTTACAAATTTCCAATAATATGAGCAAAACCCTAGGAAACTTCGAAGCTGCTTTTTGTTATGTGGAATCGGCCAATTCTTCACAGCAGAGATCTTTTCCGGATCTGTAGTAACACCTCCTGAAGAGATTATATGTACCAAATATTTTACTTCCTTTGCGAAGAGAATACACTTTTTAGGGTTTACTTTAAAATTAACAGAACGTAACCGTAAGAGCACTTTCTTTAAATTCTCTAACATTTCATTAAAATTTTTCCCAAAAATTATTACATCGTCCAAATAAACCAAACAAATTTTTTATAATAATCCTCGCAATACTTTTTCCATTAAACGCTTAAAGGTAGCAGGGGCATTACACAGCCCAAAAGGCATTATAGTGAATTGCCATAATCCACGTCCAATGGAAAAGGCAGTCTTTTAACCTCAGGACGAATCTTTACCTGCCAATAACCACTTTTAAGATCCAGAGTGCAAAACCAAAAGTTTCCCGAAAGCTGATCGAAAATGTCATCTATTCTATGCAAAGGAAACGAATCTTTTTTAGTTATTGCATTTACCATTCTATAATCGACGCAAAGTCTCAACGTTCCATCTATTTTTCTTACCAAAACAGCAGGAGAAACCCACGGACTTTGCGACTCTTCTATGACCCCTTGCTTCCTCATTTCCTCAATAATCTTTTTTACCTCCCCTCGCATTCGTAAGGGGAATTTGACGAGGAACCTGCTTAATGGGAGAAGAATCTTCTAAATTGATGACATGTTCGACGACTCCACAATTACCAGCAACAATCTCCTCGGAAAATACATCCTGATACTCCTCTAAGAAATTTGTAAAAAAATTTTTCTGAGCTTTATTTAAATTTGAGAAATTATTAGTATAGAGTTCTTTCAAGAATGGAGCTCTTTCGGAAGAAACTTGAATTCGAGAACAACTCAAAACCTTTTCTTTATCGGATTCCAAAGAAATGAAAGCAAATTCAAAAACATTTTTTAAATTTTTCTTCCATAAGAAATCTACACCTAATAAACAATCATCATCCATGTCTATTACTTACATAGGAATTTCCACGAAATATTTTCCCAAGAGAACTTTTGCCATGACCTTAAATTCGATGGGTATTACCTCTCCAGTGGGATATCTAAGAGAATTGTCCTTAATCTGAATGATGTGCTTGCCCTCTCTAACCATTCTTCTACTAAGATTCGAAACATCCGAACCCGTATCTATCTTGAAACAACACACGTTACCATCCAACATCCCCTTATAACTAAAATAATTTAAACTTGACTTTATTTGATTAACAGAAAAAGTTTGAGAACAATTAACACTCGGAGTAATGCCCACTTCAGTTGTTCTTCTCTCGCCGAGAGCAACTAAACCGAGTTTCCCTTGTTCTCAGGACACTCAAACCGGAAATGTCCCTCCTTTCCACAATTCCAACACTCCTTTGTTCTATTCCAATCCCTCCGCTTATAACCATAACCTTTCTTTCCTCTTTCTTCGACTTTTTCATCTCCGTCCCCCTTTTCATTACTCTTTACGCCCCTATCCATCCCCTTCTCAAATTGTTTCTCAAAATCCCTCCTTTTTTCAAAATTTCCTCCCTGTATAATTTTGACGGCCTTTGCCCTCTTTATGGCCAACTTCAGCGAGGTAATCCCTTCTAGCTAAAGAATCCATCTAACAAATCCGTCCGAAAGGGAAGAAATTGAGCGCACGCGATCTTGTCTCGAACCGCGTAGGGACACTCAGGATAAGCTAATCGAGAGAGCCTTTCCAATTTGTGACCGAAAGTAGCTAAATCTTCTCCGAATTTTTGCCTTCTGTTCGTAAACTGAGTATAAAAATTTGGCGAAAGTTGCCCCTCACCGAAACGTAGTTCTAATTTGGACTTTAGTTTTTCGTAACTCAAATTTTCTAAATTTTCTACTGATTCTAGGACAGAACGCGCTTTTCCCCTTAAGCACGACGCCAAAGCTACGGTTTTGATTGCATCATCCCATAGGAACTCGGGTTTATTTAAACTCTGAACGGAATACAAAAGAAAGTTCTGGGAAACCGAACCGAACGATTCGAGTCACCAGATCAATCTGACGTTCGGTAATTAAATCAATAATTCTATGCGTCCCCGTTGTTAAGAGACGCGCTTCGGCTTAAAACTTCTGCGGAGCGAAGCCAATTTCAGCCCACGAGAACGAACGTTTCGGCACGGGCGAGCGGGCGCAACAATATGTTCTATTCGCCGCCTAAGAGAATAACGATCAGGTCGAGTGCGAGAGCCTTAAACATGGAAAGTCAGTCGGGCTTCGTTCGCGTTCGCGGTTGGGGGGGGGGAAGACGGGGCCGGTATCGACGAGCAGAGCGGACCTGTTCAGGCATCGGCCGTCCTTGGTTTGGACACGGGAATCACGAATAGACTAAATATCAGTAATTCTATGATAGGGAAAGGGGGTACCCTTATGGGTAGGGGAAGGGGCTCGCGTGGAGCAACCCCGATCCCTAGCGAGGATTTTCGATCGGCGCAAATAGAAACCGCATTAGGATCTTTAACAAATAAGCTAGATAGTTTCGATGTAAGAATAGGCCGAGTCGACGCACTCGAGAGTAAATTGACCAAATGACCAAAATAATGGGAAATAGGAAATTATTGTTAGATCAATTAAATAATAAAACCCCTACATGCTCTAACGATACGCCTGGAAGCGGAGAAATGGCGGAGAACATTATAATACGGCAGGATACGAAAAATAATGTAGTTGACACCGGGGCGTCAAACGATTTGAGAAATATCGAGAGGCATAAGTCGTCTGGAACTGAGCTACTCGACGACAATAATAGCAGGAACAATATGCTAATTAATAATCCGCAAATTGCGTCATACTATAGATTAGACAGTCGGCGAAAGATCGTCAAATAATTCGAATTATATTGTACGCCCCGGATCGTCTGAAACCTAACGGACAGATAGGGTGTCACAGACTAAAAATACGTTGATAGACTTGAAAGGTCCGGTCGACGAGGACACTCGTCAAGTAAATTTTTGGATGGAAAATTTAATAGATAATAAGCACCAAAATCCGCGAGTTATAAATACGGAACAGAATAACTGTCGAGTTAACAGATCGAATAATTCGGTTAGGCTCGTAGTCACGGAAACGACTCCTGAAGGTGAACTCGTAACTCAAGAGAATTACGTAACTAATGAGGAATACCGTCGAATGATGCAAAATAAATTTGAAACAGGACGCGATGAGATCCGCACCTCTAACTCTAGATCCTCGCGCGAACAACGGTCGCCACCAATTAGGAGAGGAGTTCTATCGTGGCGTAGTAGCGAATCAGATGATAGTGACGATAATGTTCGAGGAGCTGACGGTTATCAGTACGCGCGAGCTCGAAGGAATGTTTCGTCTACAAATCGGTACGGTGGTAGGGAAAACAACTCGTCCGCGTACGCATATGATCGCGAACTCGAATCGGCCGTATCGCCAGGGATTGGAATATTACGTTTCCCAAAACAGAGAAAGACCCGGAACAATTTTTGCTCATTTTAAAGGATCAGTTGAGCGTGAGCGAGATAAGAAAAGGCCTGTTCGTTCCTTGTCTGTCAAGCGTTTTCGAGGGGCCATATAGTGCTTGGTATTTATTAAATAAACAACGTTGGCAGACATGGAGGGATTTCACGCGCGCCTTTCGCTTTTAATGGGCAGTAAAGAAGGACGATGGAGCACTTTTTCTGGAGGTTTGTAACTTAAAGTTCGAAAAGGGGAAAACCTTGGCAGAATTTACTTGCCGAGCACGGCTTATTTTTGAAAAGATGCGGAATCCGCCGTCATTTCGCAAACAATTAAAACAAATTCTCGTCAAGTTTAATCCTAGATTAACTTTTGAAGTCTTGAATCTACCTATCCGCGATTATGACGAATTTCTACACTACCTAAATGAGCGAAATTATCCATATAATCGTTCAGTCGAGGCTCAGAAAGGAGCGCGCAGTAGGCCTCCTAAGTCGGATCTGAGGTGTTTACAGAACGACACCGACGAGTCCGATATCCAGCCTACCGGAAGCGAGAGTAGCGACGAAAGTACCACCGAGTTAAGAGCTATACAAACAAAAACGCCGCGCAATAAAAAAGAAAACAATACAAAGACACTAGTTAGGCAAAGGCTTGAAAAGAATATAACAAATTTCAAGAAAGCCGCGAAATCGTCGACAGACACCCCGAACAAATAACCAACGGCTCAAGCAAGGCCTGCCCAAAACCCTACTAAGATATTCTGTTACAACTGTGGCGAGATGGGGCACGCGGCGCGTTTTTGTACCGCGGAACGGCAAGTCTTGTGTCATATTTTCTAAAACAAAGGCCATGTGAATGAGAATTGTCCAACGCGGTCGGGAAACGAGCAGGGCCGGCAGTAGCTTCCCCTCAAGCTGTCGCCACAGAAGGCCCGATCGAGGGAGAAAAGACAAAATTTAATATAAAACGAATAAAATTCCTGGATAGATTAAAAACGCGCGCTGATACATCCAACTCACATCAGCCCTCAGTTACTATGGCTAACGGTGATCGCGACACGATATCACTGGATCTACTAGAAACGTTCTCAAGCGGAATGGTCCGAGGACGAAATCGAATTGGAATCAGTCAATCGAAACGAACAACCCGCGGAAATTATTGATTTGTTAACGTTGATGACTGACGCGACATCGAACGTCAAGAGCGTAAAACAAAGTAGTTCACCAGATTTAGAGAACCTGAAAGAATGGCGACCGATCGGGTTAGCACCACATCTCGTCCACCGCTTGGCTCAACGTCGAATTTTTTGCAAGGACAACGGCCTTACGGAACCGACTAAAGTCGTAAGAATACCGGTGGAGATCTCGATTTTCGGCAAAAAAATCCACGGAATAATAAATAGCGGTAGTGAAAAATCGTACCTGAATCAAACGACTTACAAGCGAGTAAAAAATTTCCAGATCAAAGAACTTTCTTCGGATTCGACATCGGAAAAAGGAGTACGACTCGGTGATAAAACGCTAGTTAAAACTAAAGAGGGTACGCCTTTTATAATCGACGTGGGCGACGTTTACGGTCCACAATGGTTTAGTGTCCTCCCAAATTTGTCAAGCGACTTGATTCTCGGTATGGACTTTTGGATGTCCTTTACAGTCAAAATCGGTCCAACGACGAAAAAGTGGACTTTAGAGGGAAGTAAATACTCCTACCCTATATTACACCGATTCGTCACATTGACAAAGTTAACAGCTTTGACAGACGAGCATGCCAATAGATTGAAAGCTTTCCTCGACGCGGTGTCCGCAAAGTTCGATAAGCAATCCACCGGTGTTACAAGTCTAACGAAACACGTAATTAAACTGACCGATCATACCCTACATAGGCAGAAACCGTACCGACGTAGCGAAGCGATCCGCGAGTTCATTAACAAAGAAGTTGACAAATTATTAGAAAAGGGGTCCATAACTTGGAGCAATAGTGACTGGGCGTGCTCACCGGTTGTGGTTCCTAAAGCAAACGGAGGTTTGAAATTTTGCATAGACTATTGTCCGGTAAATTGTCAAACGGAAAAACCTGCTTACTCACTCTAACACATGAAGTCAATCTTGTCCCAGCTACATCAAGCAAAAATAATCGAACCTAGACATGAGTGACGCTTTTCATCAAATTCCAATGGACGAGGAAAGTAGGAAATATACTGTTGTCGAGGGCAAGGGATTGTTGGAGTGGGTTGAGAATGCCATACGGGTTAACAGACGCCGTCTACTTTCCAGAGTCTGATGGACCAATTAAAGTGCAAAATTAAAAAAAAAATCGTTGAAAGACATCTTCCGAAGAAATGGGCGGATCAGGTATTCGCGTATTTAGATGACTGGATTGTAGTTAGCCAAAATCTTGAAAAATATCTTGCAATATTATCAATCTTGTTCGAGGTCCTACGCGAAGCAAAATTCGTGATCAATCAAGAAAAAAGTAGTTTTGCATGCAAAGAAGTGAAATTTTTGGGTTATATAGTCGACGAGTTTGGTATGAGACCAAAGCCAGAAAAAATCCAACCAATTCTTGACTTCCCGGTCCCAAAAGATCGAACGCGATTGCGACAATTTAACGGTCTTGTAAATTGGTACCATCGTCATCTGAAAAGTATCGCCCGAGTTCAGGGACCGTTGAATAAACTAAACAGTCCGAAAGTTCCGTGGAAATGGACGGAAGTCAAACAAAGATCGTTTGACGAGATTAAATCAGCACTAACCAACGCGCCGCGACTGTACACGCCAATACCAGGACAAACTTTTATTCTGTACACGGATGCCAGTGATTTCGGTTTAGGCGCGATATTAATACAGAAAGATCCTGACGGCAATAAAGAGAATCTAATCAAGGTATTGAATCGACCGTTGAGAGGCGCGGAATTGCATTATACTATTACCGAGAAGGAGTGCCTGGCGGTGGTTTGGGCGGTCGATCTTGTTATTTGGAGGCCATACCGTTTAAAATCGTCACGGATCATCAGGCTTTACAGTGGCTCTACGGATTAAAAAATCCCGTACGCCGCCTCGCGAGGTGGGCTATCTATCTTCTACAGCATAAAATGACAGTCGAGTATAGGCGCGGAACAACAAACGATGCGCCGGACGTCCTTTCGCGCATGTACGACGTTGACGTCGATTTTCTCGGGTGGGAAAAAACGGTCGAGGAAACAACTAAAAGTCAAACTAGGTTAACAATTATCTGTGACAAAGATTGGTATTGTTGGGGCGGGACGCGCCGATCTCGCGCAGGTGGCGCGACGCGCGCGCAGCAGGCAGTGTGTGTGCACCGGCCATCTCGGGCAGCACGTCGTACGCGAGCTCTTGCGAACTCGGACTTACATATATACGCCCCGTCTCTGTAGTGAAGAGTAGAGAAGAATAAACGTATCGTAAAGGTTACTTCGGTTTCTTGCTACACCCTCTCCCTCGGGACCTAACAACTGGCGCTGCGGCTGAGAACCTCTCGTCGTGTATCTGTACAAAAGAGCCCAAAATGGCAACGTCCGGAATCGAAGCGCTCACGGCAGCGATCAACAGCCTCCTACAACTTCAAATACAACGAGAACGTTTCCAAAAGGCAAACTCAAACCCAACGACCACGTCGACGGAAGTGTACAACCATTTAAGTACGCGCATCGAAAAATATGTCTTTGCTTTCGTAGACGAAACGAGACCCTTCTCGAAATGGCTGCTACGCTACGAGTACTCACTCGTCACTGAAACAGAATCATTACCCGCGGAAATGCGTACTCGCTTACTTTTAGACAAACTCGGCCAAACAGAATTCGACAGACTGGTGGATCACGTCGCACCAGAGGATCCGACGAAAATGAAACAGGAAGATCTCATCGCCATCTTGAAGAATCTTTTCCGCGATAAGGTATCTCTCACGCGCCGCCGCATCGAAATTCTAAACTACAGGTACGATAAGGCAGTTTCCATCTCGGAACATATCGACCGAATAAATCGTTTCGCATCAGACTTCGAACGTACCAAACTTACCGACGATAATCTTAGAGTACTATTACTCCTACAATCACTCTGTTTCTCCTGCGAAAACGACGATCTGAAGAAGATGGCATTACGTACAGTAGAAAAAAACCCGGATGCCACTCTCAAAGATATCGCTTCTGAGTTAGAAGTCCACATGAACTTGTCGGAGAATATGAAGACGTTCGAGAATCCGACCACTTCCGCGTCGATCACACACGCGGTTTGCGCAAATCCGAGAGTGCAAAAACGTTCTCCGGCGGAAACCGCTAAACGCTCCGAGGAACGTAATAGTGCATCTAAGAAACTGTCCCGTTTTTCGAAGTGCAATGGCTGTGATGGTTCACACCTCCGGTCAAAATGTCCGTTCCGCGACGCTACGTGCTACAAGTGCTCCAAAATAGGCCACATTGCCAAAGTGTGTCGTTCGAGCGCGAAAATCGACCACTTATCGGCCGATGACACAGACGAAGACGCAGACAAAACAGTTAAGCCGGCGATCCAATCGATAACGTCGATCGATAAACACCGTCGCGTCTACATCCCAGTTCAGTTACTCGGTAAAACAGTGCAATTTCAACACGATAGCGGATCAGATGTTACTACCATCGGTAAAGACACTTGGATACGGTTAGGCAGCCCGACACTCAATACAAGCAGACTCGTAGAACACGCGGGTAGAAACGCGCTAGAGACAGTTGGAAGACTTAAGTGTAGAATACGTGTAGCCGACAGCGAGAGTGACGTTTTCATAGAGGTGGTCGCGCGTGGCGGCTTTAACCTACTCGGACTGAATGCCATTGACAAACTTAACCTAGGGTCCATGTCTCTCGACAGATGCCGCGAACTTTGTCTCAACAAAGACACGCCGTGCGCAGCTGTCATCCACGACAAATCTAATCTGCCTGGGGGACCCGCATTGTCGTTCAGAGACCAAATCATCAAAGAATTTCCAAAACTTTTTTCCCCTGGCCTTGGAAAATGCAAAAACTTTAAAGCCAAATTCACGTTGTCTGAAAATTCTGTTTCAGTTCGAACACCCTGCCGGCCAATCCCATACGCCATGGAAATACCTCTAGAAAAAGAACTACAACGTTTGGAATCTTTAGGCATAATCGAACGCGTTCGCCAGTCGGATTGGAGTTCCCCAATTGTGATCGTAAAGAAGGCTAATGGAGACATCCGATTATGCGCTGACTATTCCGTGGCAGTAAACAGCGCTCTAAAAAACAACCCGTATCCTTTGCCAAGCGTAGACAATAAAATGTCTAAACTAAACGGTAATAAACATTTCAGTGTTTTGGATCTCAGCGAGGCTTTCTCACAAATCGAGGTCGATGAAGAGCATCGCGACGTCACCACAATTACGACCCCGAACGGCCTTTACAGATCCAATCGTGTACCCCTTGGCCTTAAGACGGCGCCAGCCATTTTTCAAGAGGCCATGGATGAGACTCTCGCCGACCTAGAAGGCGCGGAGTCGTATCTGGACGACGTCATAGTAAGGGGTGCTACCCGCCAAGAACACGATAGACGTCTCCGCGCCACCTTACATCGACTTGAAGAAAGAGGTTGGAAGTTGAAACCAGAAAAGTGCCACTTTGCCCTAGAGGAAATCAAATACCTCGGTTTAATAGTGAATAGCTCAGGCATTTCTCCAGATCCGTAAAATACCCGAGCAATTGTGAGGATGCCAAAACCTTCCTGCGTACCAGAGGTTCAAACGCTATTAGGGATGGTAAACCACTATGGAAAGTTCATACCACACCTCCACGAACTAAAAAAACCGTTAGAGGATCTCACTAGAAAGGATCACCCCTGGCAGTGATCCCAAACGGGCCCGCTTTTTAGCGCATGCGCGACGAAAACATTCTCAGTGAAGTACTTAGTCCGCGGAAAAACGAGTACCATATAGTACCCTGTATGATTGTTTTGTAGGATTGGTTCTAAAAATTATGTATAAATGATTGAATAATGAATAAAAAACAAGATATATGCACTATTACATAATTTATAAAAAATATTTTAATATGTCAATTTGTTGATGGTACAAATGATAAAATCAGGATTTAGAAGTAACGCGTTACTTGTAACGCAGTTACAAGATGATACAAAGAATAAGAAGAAAAGGAAGGAAAGGTGTTAAATAATTATTTAAATAGAAGACACTTTTATATAAACTAAAACCAATACTTTATTTGGCAGAAATTATAAAGAATACCAACATTTGTTGCGAGGGTAAGGAAAACTGCCAAAAACCGTACCAGTATTCATACAACAAAAATACATCCTTTCGTAGAATAACAAATAAAATTTTAATATTAAAACAAAATACTCTCTCTCTGCAATCTTTAATTTAAGTAAATTAAACTGAATTAAATTAAAATAAATAAAATATTTTCTAAATAATCTTCTTTTATGATTCTTTTAATAATCTTAAGCTTAATAAATAATAGATACCATAAATATATGTGATAAATATTTCAATGTACTTATACTAATTTTTAATCGCCAATACGTTAAATAAAATTTAAATATTTTGTGAAAATACTAACAGTTTTATAACAAAAATATAATATTTCTTTTACAACACATAAAATTTACAATCAAGATAAAACAAAATTATAATTAATACTGTGTATATCTATATAAATAATCTGTAAAAAAACAAAACTATATTGATTAATATATATGGTGTATATAATATACTGTATATATATTGTTGGTAACGTTTACTAAATGTGATATGGTGAGCAAAATGTGGTATGGCATGGAAAAACGGAAAAAATTGGAGCTTAAATCTTATGCAATGTAAAAAAAAAAGAAATTATAAAGGAATATTATGTACCATCAAATGAACTAGACTGTCTCGAATATAAATTATGTGCATTGTGTAACTGTAAATGTTCAAAATCGACTTCAAAATTTGTACAATTAATATTTTGAGCCTGGAAACTCGATCGAATTATACATATTGCGGAAAGAGTATTATCTGATAATCTATTTCTTTTTTTACTTTTAACATCTGTAACTATTGAAAATATTCTCTTGGCTTCGGCATTAGAGTGAGGAAAAGATAAAACAGATTTGATTAGCAATTCTAAAGTTGGAAACATCTTTTCTCCAGTACAATTTTCAAATTTTAATATTCTTTTCCACATGTGATCTACTTCTAAAGAAGCTAATTCTTGTTTTTCTAAATCATCACAAACTGTTGGCAGAATGTTCCATTCTAATGTTAATTTTGAAGTATTAATATTTTCTATACGCGTTGCAATCTCAGATAAATCTTTAAATTTATTTCTGCCTTCATCATAAAGTGCAAATTTTGCTTTTAAAAAAGATAATTGTTCAAAAAAGCTATCTTTAATAGGTAAACGTTTTAATAATTCTTTAACTGCTGTCTTATAAAAGTTTAAACATGTTAATCGAATTTCCTGGGCGCATTCTATAGATAGTGTTGCCAAAAAATCTTCACATTCGGGTCCCACATAAATGTCGATCAAGTTCTTAATATTTATCTCATTGTCTACGTTTAAAGTAGAAATGTCTTTCAAAGCCTCAGAAGTTAAGAAATTACAACCTATTTGACGTATTAATTGTTGACTAGTATTAAATAATTTGTGAATTAAAAATTTGCGCGACTGAAAAAAGGCATTAAAGGTATTAAAAAAGTTTGAAACGTATTTTAAAAATAACAAATAAGCTTTTATTGAATCATTATTGAACATTTCATAAATATTTTTCGCGTTTTGTGATTCATCTTGAAGTGCGGGTAAGGTAAAGTATTGTTTTAGGACTTCCTAATATTCTAAAAATTTTACAATGCATTTTTCTAGTACAAGCCATTTTGTGTTAGCTAATTTAAGAATTTTTTTTCGTTTTAAATTATAAAAATCTTGGAACTCACCTAAAATTGCACATCTCTTTGCATTTCCTGAAATATATGTAGCAACGCTTCTAATTAAATTTTCACACGAATGAGGCAAGTTTCCGCAGGCTTTCTTGGCTACTATCGCGG